>NC_069499.1:779039961-779639961 GCF_027579735.1 Bombina bombina | reverse complement strand
AATACAATAAAGAAGAAGACTGCAGTATAATCATTATTGTAAATTTACACAGCTTTAGTATTAAGCTAAATCTAAAGGAAGTAAGACAAGCTGTCAAATGTAAGGGCATTGAGGGTTTCACAAAACATCAAAAATTTACCAAAAGCGATTATCCTAAAATCAGAAAAATGGAATTTGTTATCAGTTATAATCACTGAAAGCCAGATTAAGAGATATTTCCTAGTAATCATATTTTAACGGAATGTGATCCAAGATTGATATTTTTAAAGAGTGGGACGTGTGAATCAATTTTCAAGGAATGTCATTTGTGGTTAAAGGGACATAATACTCATATGCTAAATCACTTGAAACTGATGCAGTATAACTGTAAAAAGCTGACAGGAAAATATCACCTGAGCATCTATATGTAAAAAAGGAAGATATTTTACCTCACAATCTCCTCAGCTCAGTAGAGTTAGTTCTGTGTAAAAAGTTATACTCAGCTGCTCCCAGCTGCAGGTAAAAAAATTTAAAAAATGAAGAAATGAACAGCAGCCAATCAGCATCAGCAGTGCTGAGGTCATGAACTCTTACTGTGATCTCATGAGATTTGACTTAACTCTCATGAGATTTCATAGTAAGCTTCCTTTACCTGATTGGTGAAATAATATGAGAGTTCATGATGCTCATCCCTTCAGTTGTCCCGGGACAGACACACTAATATGCTGCTTAGAAATCCTTTACAATGGGAGGTGGCTACTGAGGATTTTTTGAGGTAAAATATCTTTCTTTTTTACATAGAGATGTTCAGGTGATATTTTCTAGTCAGCTTTTTACAGCTATGCTGCATCACTTTCAAGTGTTTAAAGGGACACTGTACCCAAAAATTTTCTTTCGTGATTCAGATTGAGCATGAAATTTTAAGCAACTTTCTAATTTACTCCTATTATAAAATTTTCTTCTTTCTCTTGGTATCTTTATTTGAAATGCAAGAATGTAAGTTTAGATGCCGGCCGATTTTTGGTGAACAACCTGGGTTGTCCTTGCTGATTGGTGGATAAATTCATCCACCAATAAAAAAGTGCTGTCCAGAGTCCTGAAACAAAAAAAAAAGCTTAGATGCCTTCTTTTTCAAATAATGATAGCAAGAGAACAAAGAAAAATTGATAATAGGAGTAAATTAGAAAGTTGCTTAAAATTGCATGCTCTTTCTGAATTACAAAAGAAAATTTTTGGGTACAGTGTCCCTTTAAACATTTGGGTATTATGGCCCTTTAAGACAGAATTATTGGTCATCAGTTTTTACAAAAGGGACTGATCACAAATGCTCAATGCTCCCGATTAAAAAAAAAAAAAAAAAAATCCAAACTGAGTTAGAATATTTCTATTTTGCTACAAGTTAGAATATATAACAAGCTGTACTCACGCAGAGCATATTTTGTTAAACTGATATCATCTACACAGTATTTGAATTTTATAATCAGACAGCTTTGATGTGTTTTTTCCTAAACAAATACACGTCTCCTGTTTTATCTCTGCTGTGATTAAAGTATACGTCCCTTTTATCTTCTAAATGTAAAAATGATCAGATCCTTCCTGAGAAACTATGATTGACATTGTTAATATTCATAGAAGCAAAAGAGTATAAAAGTTAGAGCTCATGTATTAAAGATAAATAAAAAATTAAGTTTTCTAGTTTTCAGATATATAATATTTTTATTATTTTTGAACTTTCAACAACCATGTTAAAAAAAAAAAAAAAAAAAACTTTAGTTAAATGCACAAGAGCAATTAAATCTACACTTTTCTTTTGTCCTTTCTTAAACAAAGGTCACACTATTGGATTGGTGGGAAGTTGCATCCATATAATATCTGCATATCCTTTTCTTGAAAAAACTCTTAGTGACACTATTCAGACCATACAATAGCTCATTAGTGAATATTGAATGTTTTAAAGGTTACTGGTATCATAAAGACAAATGTGGCATTCCAAAAACTGGACACACGCAGTAAGGTTTTAATGACTTCATTAGGCAAAATTGTTGTTTGTGCCTTCCAGAAAACACTGCATACATTAATCTGTCTTTAAAGCTACACAATTGTTGAGAATAAAATACAATGAACCCTTCTTCTATCACAACTATAATTAGCATTAGCAACTTTCAGTGGAACAATATATTCCCACCATTAGCGTATTAAATACTGCTGATTTTAGCATCGTCATTGTAAACTGTCTAAGCAGATTTAATAAACCTATACCTCTTTTCAGTTGTACAACAGAGATTCCAGTCTCTGAAACTTGTCTCCACAATTGCAGTATTTTGCTAACAGATACTATATTTTAATAAGCAAAAAAATTAACAAATTATTCATCTTAAAATGAATGCAACAGGCATTATAAATTGTTTACCACTAATCTTTAAACTTTTTTAATAACAAGGAATTGTGTAGTACCACAACATAGTAACATAGTACATGAGTTTGAAAAGACAGAAGTCCATCAACTTCAACTTATATAAATCTTAATATATTTACAATAAAAGCTCCAATTTATCTTAAATAATCCGATTAGAAACGGTGACCCATTTAACACAAGCAATCAAATACCTGAATTCTGTTTCTTGCCAGAAATGTATCTAAACCCCTTTTAAATGTATCTAAGGTATTGTAATGTCTTCTGATGTAATGATTTCCACAATCTGATTGGTTTTACAATAAAAAATGATTATGTTTCTGGAGATTAAGGGCTCCATTTATCAGAGCAGGTGGACAGGTTATGGAGCAGCGGTCTTTGTGACCGCTGCTTCATAACTGCTGTTTCTGGCGAGACTGCAGGCTCGCCAGAAACACGGGGCATCAAGCTCCATTCTCCTTTCCTCCATTATTAAATTATGACCTCTTGTCACAAACAATTTTCTTGGAATAAACAGAGCTTCCGCCATCTCTGTATATGGGCCTTGAATATATTTATATAAACTAATCATGTCACCTCTCAATCATCTTTTTTTTCTAGAGAAAACCGACTCAGTTTGGCTAACCTCTTGTCATAGCTTAAAATCTACATTCCTCTTTTTAATTTTGTGGCCCTTTTCTGAACTTTTTCTAAGTCTAATGTCTGTTTTTGAGATTGGTCCCCATAAATGCACTCCATACTCAAGGTGAGGACTTACCAGGGATTTATATAGTGACAGATTTATGCTTTCATCCTTTGCACATTATCGAGATTTTTAGGTTCAACCATCTTGAGAAGGCTGGTGCCTTACAAAGTCTGCATATAAAAAGATTTTGTAAAATTTGATAATGGAATTAAATTGGAAAGTCTCATAAAACTAAATGCTCTTTCTGAATAACGGAAGTTTAATTTTGACTTTAGTATCCCTAATTTGAACAGGGACATTATTCGTCTTTTGGGTTTGTGTTTGTGTTTTGTGGATTAAGGATCTGGCAGATTTTTATTAGTGTAAAAATGTTTAATATTGCTTTTTAAACGTTGATTGAGTAAGTAGAGTTTGTATCTGTTTGTTGAAGTTGACTACTAACTCCATCCAATATGTGTTTTTCTCATATGAAAAATCAGTGTTACATTCTAAAAAGTGGAAAAGTGTTTTCTGAAGGTGGAGTTTGGTAAGTGGAAATGGTTCTGTTAATGTTGAGTATTACACAGACAGGTGTATAGACAGGTAGATCAACAAACAAATAGACAAGTAAACAGGCAGAAAGGCAAACAGACATACTGGTTTACAGATGCACATACCAATGTATAGATAGATACAAGACTCTGTCTTGGGTCCCTTGCTTTTTTCTCTCTATACATCCTCCCTTGAAAAAACTTAGAGCCTCCTTTGGATTCCAGTACCATTTATATGCTGATGATACCCAAATCTATATTTCCTCTCCTGATATCTCTTCCTCTTTACTCAATGATCTTTCCAACTGCCTCTCTGCAATTTCCTCTTGGATGTCTTCACACTACCTCCAACTCAATTTGTCCAAAACTGAGCTACTTCTTATTTCCCCCTCTTCGAGACATCCAATACCTGACATTTCTCTGATGGATGGAGATTCTATTCTCAACACCTCACCCCAGGTTTGGGATCACACTTGACTCAGAACTCACATTCAACCCACATATACAAGTGCTAATCAAATCCTGCTGTTCACACCTATGCAACATTTCCAGAATTCGTCCCTACTTACTAAAAAAACTACTAAAATACTAATGCATTCCCTCATTTTGTCATGCATTGATTATTGCAATCTACTTCTAAATGGCCTCCCTAAACACCGCCTCTCCTCCCTCCAATCTTTTATGAATGCTTCTGCTAGATTCATCCACCTAAGTTGCCGATCTACATCAGCTGCTCCACTCTGACAAATTTTACACTGGCTCCCCATACACTCCAGAATACAATTTAAAGAATTAAACTTAACTTACAAAGCACTAAACAGTCTAACTCCCAACTATATTTCCTCTCCCATCGTGAAATATTCTTTTTCCCATCCTCTTCGATCAACCTCTGACTTACGTATCCCCACTCCTGTTATTTTTACGTCCCACTCCCGTCTCCAAGATTTCTCACGTGCTGCTCCTGTCCTCTGGAACTCTCTACCCTGCTCAATAAGACTGTCTCCTACCTTGTATAGCTTCAGATGCCCCTTGAAAATCCGCCTATTCAGTGAGGCTTACCATCTCTCCTCCATCCCTCATCCTAGCCAAACTAATACATGAACTGCCTGACTCACTACTGCAACTACAACCAATGTGACAAGCTACCCCCAACCTTATGTCTCTGCACCCTAAACCTGTAGACTGTGAGCTCTCCGGAGCAGGGCCCTGTTCCTCCTGTACTAGATTGGTTTAGTTTTGTTATGTTTTGTATTTTATCACAAATCCTTATCATTGTATACCCCTATCATTGTGCGCTATACAAATAAATGATAATAATAATAATAATAATAATAGATCGATTGATTGATTGATAGATCATAGCTAACATAGCTAGATAGATAGACTATACATAATAGATAGATAGATAATAGAAAGATAGATAAGATAGAGATATAGGGGGGTAGTTATCAAGCCGTCTACTTTTCTGGCTTCGCCGGCCCAATACGCCCGCCTAAGCTCGCCTACCTTCGCCGCCGCGGACCTGAAAAAATATGCCTAAGTTATCAAATAAAGCTGTCAAAAAGCCGCGGGGCGATGAGCAGCGGACTGTGACAGTTATCACTCATCCGATCTCGCTGCCCTTCGGCTTTTTCCCAGCTTTATTGCTAGCCTGTCACTAAGCACTCACACTAAACTACACTGTTCTACCCCCTATACCGGCGCCCCCGGAGCCTCCCGCAACTCAATAAAGTTACTAACCCCTAAACCGCCGCTCCTAGACCCTGCCGCAAGTCTTATAAATGTATTAACCCCTAAACCGCCGCTCCCGGACACCGCTGCCACCTACAGTATACCTAGTAACCCCTATCCTGCCCCCCCTATACCGTCGCCCTCTATAATAAAATTATTAACCCCTATCCTGCTGATCCTGCACCTCTCCACAACTAAATAAATAGTTTAACCCCTAAACCGCCGCTCCATGAACCCGCCGCAACCTATATTAAACCTATTAACCCCTATCCTGCCCCCCCTACACCGTCGCCACCTATAATAAATTTATTAACCCCTAATCTGCCCCCCTACACCGTCGCCACCTATAATAAATTTATTAACCCCTATCCTGCCCCCCACTACGCCGCCGCCACTGTAATAAAATTATTAACCCCTAAACCTAAGTCTAACCCTAACCCTAACGCCCCCCTAACTTAAATATTAATTAAATAAATCTAAATAAATTAACTCTTATTAAGTAAATGAATCCTATTTAAAACTAAATACTTACCTTTAAAATAAACCCTAATATAGCTACAATATAAATAATAATTATATTCTAGCTATTTTAGGATTTTTTTTAATTTTACAGGCAACTTTCAATTTATTTTAACTAGGTACAATAGCTATTAAATAGTTATTAACTATTTAATAGCTTACCTAGATAAAATAAAGAGAAATGTACCTGTGAAATAAATCCTAACCTAAGTTACAATTACACCTAACACTACACTATACTTTAATAAATTATTCCTATTTAAAAATAAATACTTACCTGTAAAATAAACCCTAAGATAGCTACAATATAATTAATAATTATATTATAGCTATCTTAGGATTTATATTTATTTTACAGGTAACTTTGTATTTATTTTAGCTAGTTAGAATAGTTATTAAATAGTTATTAACTATTTAATAACTACATAGCTAAAAGAAATACAAAATTACCTGTAAAATAAATCCTAACTTAAGTTACAATTAAACCTAATACTACACTATCATTAAATTAATTAAATAAACTACCTACAAATAACTACAATTAAATACAATTACATAAACTAACTAAAGTACAAAAAATAAAAAAAGCTAAGTTACAAAAAATAAAAAAATAAGTTACAAACATGTTACAAATATTACAACAATTTTAAGCTACTTACACCTAATCTAAGCCCCCTAATAAAATAACAAACCCCCCAAAAATAAAAAAATGCCCTACCCTATTCTAAATTAAATAAATTTCAAAGCTCTTTTACCTTACCAGCCCTTAAAAGGGCCATTTGTGGGGGCATGCCCCAAAGAAAACAGCTCTTTTGCCTGTAAAAGAAAAATACAACCCCCCCAACATTAAAACCCACCACCCACATACCCCTAATCTAACCCAAACCCCCTTACAAAAACCTAACACTAATCCCCTGAAGATCATCCTACCTTGAGTCGTCTTCACTCAGCCGAGCCACCGATGGAACTGAAGAGGACATCCGGAGCGGAAGAAGTTAATCCTCCAAGCGGCGCTGAAGAAATCTTCCATCCGATGAAGTCATCTTCCAAGCCGGGTCTTGAATCTTCCTTCCGCCGACACGGAACCACCTTCTTCACCGACGGACTATGACGAATGACGGCTCCTTTAAGGGACGTCATCCAAGATGGCGTCCCCTCAATTCCGATTGGCTGATAGGATTCTATCAGCCAATCGGAATTAAGGTAGGAAAAATCTGATTGGCTGATGGAATCAGCCAATCAGATTGAGCTCGCATTCTATTGGCTGTTCCGATCAGCCAATAGAATGCAAGCTCAATCTGATTGGCTGACTGGATCAGCCAATCGGATTGAACTTGAATCTGATTGGCTGATTCCATCAGCCAATCAGATTTTCCTACCTTAATTCCGATTGGCTGATAGAATCCTATCAGCCAATCGGAATTGAGGGGACGCCATCTTGGATGACGTCCCTTAAAGGAGCCATCATTCGTCGTAGTCCGTCGGTGAAGAAGGTGGTTCCGTGTCGGCGGAAGGAAGATTCAAGACCCGGCTTGGAAGATGACTTCATTGGATGGAAGATTTCTTCAGCGCCGCTTGGAGGATTAACTTCTTCCGCTCCGGATGTCCTCTTCAGTTCCATCGGTGGCTCGGCTGAGTGAAGACGACTCAAGGTAGGATGATCTTCAGGGGATTAGTGTTAGGTTTTTGTAAGGGGGGTTTGGGTTAGATTAGGGGTATGTGGGTGGTGGGTTTTAATGTTGGGGGGGGTTGTATTTTTCTTTTACAGGCAAAAGAGCTGTTTTCTTTGGGGCATGCCCCCACAAATGGCCCTTTTAAGGGCTGGTAAGGTAAAAGAGCTTTGAAATTTATTTAATTTAGAATAGGGTAGGGCATTTTTTTATTTTGGGGGGGTTTGTTATTTTATTAGGGGGCTTAGATTAGGTGTAAGTAGCTTAAAATTGTTGTAATATTTGTAACATGTTTATAACTTATTTTTTTATTTTTTGTAACTTAGCTTTTTTTATTTTTTGTACTTTAGTTAGTTTATGTAATTGTATTTAATTGTAGTTATTTGTAGGTAGTTTATTTAATTAATTTAATGATAGTGTAGTATTAGGTTTAATTGTAACTTAAGTTAGGATTTATTTTACAGGTAATTTTGTATTTCTTTTAGCTATGTAGTTATTAAATAGTTAATAACTATTTAATAACTATTCTAACTAGCTAAAATAAATACAAAGTTACCTGTAAAATAAATATAAATCATAAGATAGCTATAATATAATTATTAATTATATTGTAGCTATCTTAGGGTTTATTTTACAGGTAAGTATTTATTTTTAAATAGGAATAATTTATTAAAGTATAGTGTAGTGTTAGGTGTAATTGTAACTTAGGTTAGGATTTATTTCACAGGTACATTTCTCTTTATTTTAGCTAGGTAAGCTATTAAATAGTTAATAACTATTTAATAGCTATTGTACCTAGTTAAAATAAATTGAAAGGTACCTGTAAAATAAAAATAAATCCTAAAATAGCTAGAATATAATTATTATTTATATTGTAGCTATATTAGGGTTTATTTTAAAGGTAAGTATTTAGTTTTAAATAGGATTCATTTACTTAATAAGAGTTAATTTATTTAGATTTATTTAATTAATATTTAAGTTAGGGGGGCGTTAGGGTTAGGGTTAGACTTAGGTTTAGGGGTTAATAATTTTATGACAGTGGCGGCGGCGTAGTGGGGGGCAGGATAGGGGTTAATAAATTTATTATAGGTGGCGACGGTGTAGGGGGGGCAGGATAGGGGTTAATACATTTAATATAGGTTGCGGCGGGTTCAGGGAGCGGCGGTTTAGGGGCTAATACATTTATTATAGTTGCGGTGGGCTCCGGGAGCGGCGGTTTAGGGGTTAATATGTATAGAGTAGCTTGCGGTGGGCTCCGGGAGCGGCGGTTTAGGGGGTAATAACTTTATTTAGTTGCGGCGGTGTAGGGGGGGTCAGATTAGTGGTGTTTAGACTCGGGGTACATGTTAGGGTGTTAGGTGTAGACAGCTCCCATAGGAATGAATGGGATGTCTGTCAGCAGCGAACTTGTACTTTCGCTATGGTCAGACTCCCATTGATTCCTATGGGATCCGCCGCCTCCAGGGGTGGCGGATTGAAAACCAGGTACGCTGGGCCGTAAAAGTGCCGAGCGTACCTGCTAGTTTTTTGATAGCTAGCAAAAGTAGTGAGATTGTGCCGCACTTGTGTGCGGAACATCTGGAGTGACGTAAGAATCGATCTGTGTCGGACTGAGTCCGGCGGATCGATGCTTACGTCACAAAATTCTACTTTTGCCGGTCTCGAGCCTTTGATAACTAAGGCGAATCAGCCTCGCCACAAATACGCTGCGGAATTCCAGCGTATTTGAGGTTGACGGCTTGATAACTACCCCCCATAGACTATAGATGTCCTTTGCATGAGCATAATATTAATCAAAACTGCTTTGGCATATTTACATGAGAGTAAAAGTATAACATGGATCCCATTAGGACAAAGCTCTTCATGTATCTGAAAGTACAACAGTTAAACATATTAAAAATATTAATTAATTAATTTAAAAAAAAAGTTAAAAGGTACATAGCACCCCAAATATTTCTTAGTATAATTTTTTTATTTATTTTAAACTTTTAAATTTTACGTCTATTATCAAATTGACTTTGTGCTATTTGTATTCTTTGTTGAAAAGAAAATAGGAAGGTGTAGGAGCGTATACATAACTGGAGCATATAGGACAGTAGTTTATAACTATGTTATAGATTTGCAAGAACAGTAATTGTCAGCAGTGTTCTTGCCATGTCCTGTTCCAAAAATGTGCAGGCTTACCTAGCTAGATATCTCTCCAACAAAGAATACCACGAGAACAGAGAAAATTTTGATAAAACAAGTACATTAAAAATGTTTTTAAAATTATATTCTCTGTCTGAATCACAAAAGATAAATTTGAGGTTTCATGTTCCTTTATGTATAAGCTGTCTAAATTTAAGGTGAAACTAACAGAAGGTGCCTAATTAACCACAGATGAGTCATCAGACTCTACTGCTCAGTTGCTGGCAGCAACAACTCCTATAGAAAAAAAAAAACAGTTTATTCAAAGCAAAGTTCTTTAATAGATTTTGAAACAATCTCTTTTTGGATAGAACAAAGAAAACTTTGAATATTATGTGCTTTGGGGGGAAACTTAAAGGGACAGTCTACACCAGAATTTTTATTGTTTTAAAAGATAGATAATCCCTTTATTACCCATTTCCCAGTTTTGCATAACCAACACAGTTATTATAATATACTTTTAACCTCTGTGATTGTCTTGTATCTAAGCCTCTGCAAACTGCCCCTTTTTCAGTTCTTTTGACAGACTTGCAATCTAGCCAATCAGTGCCTGCTCCCAGATTACTTCACGTGCACGAGCACAGTGTTATCTATATGAAATATGTGAACTAACACCATCTAGTGGTGAAAAACTGTTAAAATGCAATCTGAAAGAGGTGGGCTTCAAGGTCTAAGAAATTAGCATATGAACCTCCTAGGTTAAGCTTTCAACTAAGAATACCAAGAGAACAAAGCAAAATTGATGATAAAAGTAAATTGGAAAATTGTTTAAAATTACATGCTCTATCTGAATCATGAAAGTTTATAGTTATAGACTGTCCCTTTAAGTGTACTGTGAAATTAAATTTATTATGTTGACATATACACAGCGTGAACGTATGTTTGAAAAAACTAATAAGAGAGGCAAGAGAGCCTACACTTAAAAAGCAAAGACTACATATATAACACTCACTGGGTTGTAGTCAGTATAACTATCATGCAAATGGGTCACTTGCATACCAGACAGCTTTAATTACAAGATAAGGTCTTGGATGTGTACATATTACTATAAATGATTAAAATATAACTTTTATTAAAATTGCACAATAAAAATGGAAAATACCAACTTAAAAACGCTCTTAGGAGCCTGTCATAGTAGTCCTAATTTTATTGGGAATCAAGATGAAAGACAGTACAATGGTGGTTGTACAATGAGTGTCAAAGGTTGGAAAGATAATAATAACACTTCAGATGGTAGTAATAAACTGAATGTTCAGGTTAAAGATTATAATGGACTATCCTAATCATGACACTCACTAAATTGAGGAAGAAATTACCAGGAATATTATCTAGGCACAATGGGTATAATCTTATTTTTAAATTGCAAATTGAACCACTTCAAATGTACCTATTTAATAAGTTGCATTATTAACATCCACCACGATAACCCCACAAATAAGTTCAATTGAGCAGAATTTAAAGGTACGTATTATACCGTATTAAAGACAATTACATTTTTTTTTAACTTAAATGTCAGGAAACATTAACAGGTATGTTACGTTATAAACATTAGCTTGCTACGTACAGTTCAAGAGAATATAGGTTCGATTTACAATTTTTAAGGGAAACACATTATACCGTAATATAGTGAATGTAGAGTGCATCTGGAAATCTCTGTGTAGTATTGCAGTAGCCTATCATTTTTGTGCATAGAGTGTTTCTGCTGTATCAGAAAAGAATGTGGGCTATTATATATGTAATGCAGAACTTGGATCTTTTTTTGAGACCATCTATGATGCTAAATAATTTTATGAATAAACACTGTATTGATTAGATGGCTGTTTGTTTCGATTTAAAACTATAAAGAAGTTAAACTGGGCCGTAAACTGGACAACAACGTCAAAAATGAAGCTTACATTTTTCAGATAGAGCATACAGTTTTAAATACTTTTTCAATTTACTACTATTATCAAATTTACTTATTTACTTTCGGCTAGATTACGAGTTGTGTGATAGGTTAAAAAAATGCAGCGTTAAGAGGTCCTAACGCTGCTTTTTAATGCCCGCTGGTATTACAAGTCTTGAAGGTACAGGCTCACTGCTCACATTTTTGACCAGACTTGGAAATACACTTACGTAAATTGCGTATCCTCTTTTTTCAATGGGACTTGCATAGCGCCGGTATTATGAGTCTGCCAAAAAGTGAGCGGTAGACCCTCTCCTGTCAAGACTGGCACTGCATTTTAAAGTCAGTAGTTAAGAGTTTTACACTACAATGCCATAGCATAAAACTCTTAACTAAAGTGCTAAAAAGTACACTCACACCCATAAATTACCTATTAACCCCTAAACCGAGGCCCTCCCGCATCACAAACACTAAAATAAAAAGTTTTAACCCCTAATCTGCCGAACTGGACATCGCCGCCACAATAATAAATATATTAACCTCTAAACCGCCGCACTCCCACCTAGCAAACATTAATTAAATAGTATTAACCCCTAATCTGCCGTCCCTAACATCGCCGACATCTACCTACATTTATTATCTCTGAAGAAGCGCATGTACACATGCGCAGAAAGCGTCAGATAGGAGCTTACCTGGTGTGTTGTAAAGCCTGCTCCTGAATAAACCTACTCTGATTCACTTTGAGTTCCAGCGTCCCTCTTTCCTCATCTCATATACATTTATTAACCCCTAATCGCCCCCACTATACTAAAGTTATTAACCCCTGAATCTAAGTCTAACCCTAACCCCCCTAACTTAAATATAATTTAAATAAATCTAAATAAATATTACTATAATTAACTAAATTATTCCTATTTAAAACTAAATACTTACCTATAAAATAAACCCTAAGATAGCTACAATATAACTAATAGTTACATTGTAGCTATCTTAGGGTTTATTTTTATTTTACAGGCAAGTTTGTATTTATTTTAACTAGGTAGAATAGTTATTAAATAGTTATTAACTATTTAATAACTACCTAGCTAAAATAAATACAAAAGTACCTGTAAAATAAAACCTAACCTAAGTAACAATAACACCTAACACTACACTATAATTAAATGACTTACCTAAATTAAATACAATTAAATAAAATTAGATAAGTATAAAAAAAAAAACTAAATTACAGAAAATATTAAACAAATTACAAGATTTTTAAACTAATTACACCTAATCCAATACCCCTAACAAAATAAACCCCCCCCCCCAAAATAAGAAAAGCCCTACCCTACACTAAATTACAAATAGCCCTTAAGAGGGCCTTTTGCGGGACATTGCCCCAAAGTAATCAGCTTTTTTACCTGTAAAAAAAAATCCTCCCACAACATTAAAACCCACCACCCACACAACCAACCCTACTCTAAAACCCAACCAAAACCCCCTTAACAAAAACTAACACTAACCCCTTGAAGATCACCTTACCGGGAGAAGTCTTCATCCAACCAGGCCGAAGTCCTCAACGAAGCCAGGAGAAGTCTTCATCCAAGCCGGGCGAAGTGGTCCTCCAGACGGGCAGAAGTCTTCATCCAGACGGCATCTTCTATCTTCATCCATTTGGCGCAGAGCGGGTCCATCTTCAAGACATTAGACGCGGAGCATCCTCTTCATCCGACGGCTCTTCTGGAATGAAGGTTCCTTTAAATGACGTCATCCAAGATGGCGTCCCTTCAATTCCGATTGGCTGATAGAATTCTATCAGCCAATCGGAATTAAGGTAGAAAAAATCCTATTGGCTGATTGCATCAGCCAAAAGGATTTTTTCTACCTTAATTCCGATTGGCTGATAGAATTCTGCCAATCAGAATTGAAGGGACGCCATCTTAAATGACATCATTTAAAGGAACCTTCATTCCAGAAGAGCCATTGGATGAAGAGGATGCTCCACGTCGGTTGTCTTGAAGATGGATCCGCTCTGTGCCGGATGGATAAAGATAGAAGATGCCGTCTGGAGGAATACTTCTGCCCGTCTGGAGGACCACTTCGTCCGGCTTGGATGAAGACTTCTCTTTTTATTCTTTTTTTATTTTGGGGGGCTTTTTATTTTGTTAGGGGGATTAGATTAGGTGTAATTAGTTTAAAAATCTTGTAATTTGTTTATTATTTTCTGTAATTTAGTGTTTGTATTTTTTGTACTTTAGATAATTTAATTTAATTGTATTTAATTTACGGAAATAATTTAATTGTAGTGAAATGTTAGGTATACTTGTAACTTAGGTTAGGTTTTATTTAACAGGTACTTATGTATTTATTTTATCTAGGTAGTTATTAAATAGTTAATGACTATTTAATAACTATTGTACCAAGTTAAAATAAATACAAACTTGCCTGTAAAATAAAAATAAACCCTAAGCTAGCTACAATGTAACTATTAGTTATATTGTAGCTAGCTTAGGGTTTATTTATAGGTAAGTATTTAGTTTTAAATATGAATAATTTAGTTAATGATAGTAATTTTTATTTCGATTTCTTTTAATTATATTTAAGTTAGGGGGTGTTAGGTTTAGGGGTAGACTTAGGTTTAGGGGTTAATAAGTTTAATATAGTGGCGGAGACGTTGGGGGTGGTAGATTAGGGTTTAACAAATGTAGGTAGGTGTCAGCGTTGTTAGGGCCGGCAGATTAGGGGTTAATAATATTTAACTAATGTTTGCGAGGCGGGAGTGCGGCGGTTTAGGGGTTAGTATGTTTATTATAGTGGTGGCGACAATGGGAGCAGCAGATTAGGGGTTAAAAAGTGTAGGTAGGTTGCGGCGACATTGGGGGCGGCATATTAGGGGTTAATAAATATAATGTAGGTGTCGGCGATGTTGGGGGCAGCAGATTAGGGGTTCATAAGTATAATGTAGGTGGCAGCGGTGACCGGAGCAGCAGATTAGGGGTTAATAATTATAATGTAGGTGTCGGCGATGTCGGGGATGGCAGATTAGGGTTAATAAGTGTAAGAACAGGAGAAGTGGACCGAGCGCTACACCCAGGGCCTTAAGCTTACTAACTATATAGCCTCCTAGTAGGCTAAAGATATAAAAGTTAAAATGGGGAGAGAGTAAGCGCTAAAAAGCTTAAAAGGCTAGTAAAAAGTACATTTTAATTCATATAAAAATTACAAATGGCAATCAGACGCATGGATCCATGTCTGACTTAACAAAAAAATATATAATAAACAAATCTAAAAATATCTAAAAATATCCAATGGAGTAAAGCATGTGACGCTGACTTATTGAGCCAGTGATGAGGAGTTAGAAGGACATGTACATTCAATTATATAAACAACCTAAGTGAGTGATTGAGTGCACACAATAGCTGTCAACAAAGAAAAATAGCATTCACAAAAAATAGTGTTTACAAAAATTGGCGTACATAAAAAATGTTCAAATGTTCAACCGGTTATATGTAAGTGAATCCAGTAGTGTTTCCTCCAAAGTGACGTGTAGAAATATAATGTGAAGTCAATAATAGTAGAATGTAAACGTTGAGTGGGTCAAATTATTGTGGTTCAGCTTCTAAATTAAAAAATTGTAAATCCGTGAGGTGTATAAAAATAACTTGAGAAAAAATCCACGTGGAAAACTTGAATTCAGATGATAAACAAAGGTCAAAAATCAAAAGACAAAAATAAAAAGACAAAAATATCAAAAGACAAAAATAGAAAATCAGTGATAATATTAAAAAGCACTAAAGATCTAGTGAAAACAAATACTTAATTCAGATGTTAAAAATCCTTGGTAAGATCCATAACAAACAAATACATCGATAAAATACCTAAAAGGGAACAAAAGAGAAACAAATAGTGCAACACTGTATATGATATATAATATAGGTAATTAAAACCAAGCTCACCAGTATGCCAACGCGTTTCGGCCTAGACTAGGCCTTTCTCAAGACTATACTGTATCAGAAAATCTGGGAGCTTTAAGTAGGGTCAGTGTTGAAATGATTGGTGCTGTTTTGGCGCCATTTTTAGAGGCACCTCCCTTTCCTGTTTCACCCATTGCATCTCTGGGATATTTCCTATGTTATGTTTCCTGTTTCACCCATTGCATCTCTGGGATATTTCCTATGTTATGTTTCCTGTTTCACCCATTGCATCTCTGGGATATTTCCTATGTTATGTTATGTTTATGTTTTCCCATCTTAAAGGTTAATTGGTTACTATTATTGCCACAAATTCTAGTATAAATCTAGATTTTCCTATTTATTTGTTTTTTATTTTCATTATTAGGTAATAGTAGTGTTTTGTCAATGTTGTTATTATTATATTCTGTGTTAACTCCGTTAGTTTTCTGGGCGGGTTTCCCCTTTCTTTGGGCTCAAATTGCTTATTTATTTACATGGACTGGTTCTCATTTATGAATTGCCCCTGTTGATGTCAAAAACGTAATTTCCAATGCGATCTTATTTTGAAAATTGCTATGACCGGAAGTGGCCTGGTATCGCGGCATCAACTTCCGTTTTAGCTTTTGGGAGACATAGTTTATTCGATTCACCGGTCTCTATCATGTGACCGGAAGTTCTTTGGTCCACCGGTCTGCATCATATGACCGGAAGGTGCAGCATCATATTCCCCATTGACTTATGGGATATGTAGTTCCCTCACTTATTAGGACTACAGATCTTTCTCAGATGTTCGGTATTACCCGATCTTACTATGGCTCATTGTCTCTATGTGTCTATAACATATAATGTCAGAGTCAATGTGCCAATATGTAATAGAATCGGTTACTGGGAATAGTCAATTCTTTGAATAATGTATGTAATTTCTTACGATGCTGATCTGTCACTGCTTATAGTAAAACTGCTTCTAATAAAACTCGCTATGTTAATTTCTAAGCACATTCTTGGATCCTAATAAAACTCACTTTCTTAATTCTAGGCACATTCTTGGATCCTAATATTGGATAGCTTTCCAATTTACTTTTATTTGTTCATACTTTTGTAATGGATAGCCGTTTCACTGCTTCCTTCTAGTTCTTTTGAAAATAAAGCCTATGGGTATTCTCAAGGAGCCATTGAGTCATATATGACCTTGATAAAGTATAGACCTGCAATCTTTATCTAACTTAACATTGTGAGACGTTTATTGCATCCTAATGCTGTATCTCACCGCCGATGGTGGGATGACAAACTGTAATGTCTCAAGAGGGATCAAGGATCTTCCTATCTGTTCACAGTGAAGGTGTAAGCTCAAATCTAATTGGGAGGGTTTCATTACATTTGTATGTGTATAATGTGCAATAAGTGTAAGATTAGGGGTGTTTAGACTCGGGGTTCATGTTAGGGTGTTAGGTGTAGACATAAAATGTATTTCCCCCTAGGAATCAATGGGACTGCGTTAAGGAGTTTTACTCTGCTTTTTTGCAGGTGTTAGACTTTTTTTCAGACGGCTCTCCCCCTTGATTCCTATGGGGAAATCATGCACGAGCACGTTACACCAGTTCACCGTTAACGTAAGCAGCGCTGGTATTGGAGTGCGGTAATGAGCAAAATTTTGCTCAATGCTCAATTTATGTCTGGTATGTAAAAACTCATAATACCAGCGCTGTCTGTAAGTGTGCGGTGAGCATAAACTGCTTGTTAGCACAAACTCGTAATCTAGGTGTTTGTTCTTTTACTATCCTTTTTTCACGAACATACCTTGGTACTCTCAGGAGTGTGCAGCAATCTTAAGTATTATGTGGCAACAGTGTGTGCAACATTGTTATACTGTTATAAAGTGCTAGGAGACGTGCACTTTCCTCAGCCTACCTAGGTATGTTTTCAACAAAACTTAATTTTGAATTTCATGCCTCTTTAAGTACTGTTTGCTCATTTGCTGATAAAAAGATTTCATTATTGATGGACAGTGACACACCTCAGGCATATCAATTTTTTTCTTTCTTAAGAAGAACATAGTAGAACATTTTTTTTTTAATTAAATTTTTTTTTACATTATTGGCAAGTGAAAAATCAATGTTCTCATTGATATCCTACAAGATCATAAAACTTTAACTTTATATTTTTATATCCTTGATGGGTCACTGAAATTATGGAATTTATAATTCAATAATATGAAGCTTCATTAAAAATCACTGATGTATAGAAAGAGTTCTTGCTAATTGTAGAATTGAGTGTTTTTAATGAAACCTCATAATATGTTTTGACATAGGTTATAAGGGTAATTTAGATCTCAATTATGTGAATGATTAAAAATATACTACTATCTGGCATCAAAGGACAATATGAATTTGTCTGAAATTTCCCTAATTTGACAGCAAAGATAAAAGGAAAGTAGACATCTGTGGCATCTGGGGTTTGCGCTACTGATCCGATAGAGAGGTCTGGTGCTGCCTAACTTGCATGATCCACCCTAAATGATGCCACAGATTGACAAAATATTTTTTTTTTTATCCTATAAGAAGTGCTACTTAGGTATCAATTTAAAGGGACATTTAACGTCCTGTAATTATTTGTATGTCTTGCTACAGAATAGCTTATCTGCTAAATGTAACTGTTTTCAAAACAAACACCTTATTTTCGGATTATTTTTTTTCAATTGCCATACTCAATCTACCACTTGCTTTATTTAGATGATCTAATACGGACTTCTTAGTGGAATAAAAAAAGTCAAGACATTGTCATTATGCATTGTTTTCAATCTGCTGAAGCCCATTACAGACAGTTACATAGCAGGTTTAGCCTTGAGAAGTCTACAGTTTGCTTTTCCAGTTAAGAAAATAAAAAAATAAAAAATCCACTATTTTCAAGGTTAAATTATATTAAAGGTTGCAAAATACATAAATAATGAAATTGTACAGCAGACTTGTTTACTATGTATTCCTAATTAAACATGTTATTTTAAAAATTCAAGTACACTATCTTTTTAACCAAAATGTTAATATATATTTGTTATATAATAACATTTTTAATGATTGTGAGTAAATAATAATGGTTACCTTGTGAAGGGCCTGAGTCTCAAAAACTTTTCAGGAGATAAATTATAGTGCAGACCTTACAGGTACTAAACTAATTTAATTCTTTAAGAAAAAGGGCGGAAACAAGGGAGTATCATGTATATATATATATATATATATATATATATATATATATACAGCAAATACAAATTAAACAGAAATGTTTATACTACAATTTAACTTGGATTTGTTCTAGTTTAGTATTCATTACTTTTTTGTTTATTAAATAAGTGAAATGTGATTTTTTAGTAAACTTTACTAGACTGCAATTGGTGAGATAAATCATTGAGACTGTAGGTGTAATATATATATATATATATATATATATATATATATATATATATATATATATATATATTTTTTTTTTTAAAGGAAGGTCAAAATCCCTTTATTATCCATTCCTCAGTTTTGCAGAACCAACACAGTTATAATACACTTTTTACCTCTGTGATTATTTTATATCTAAGCCTTGTATTTTAGCCAATCAGTGCTTACTCCTAGGTAACTTCACATGCCTGAGCTCAATGTTATCTATATTACACACATGATCTAATGCCCTTTAGTAGTGAAAAACTGTCAAAATGCATTCACATTAGAGGTAGTCTTCAAGGACTAAGAAATTAGCATAAGAGCTTACCTAGGTTTAGCTTTCAACTAAGAATACCAAGAGAAGAAAGCAAAATTGGCGATAAAAGTAAATTGGAAAGTTGTTTAAATTTTCATGCCCTATTTGAATCATGAAAGTTTATTTTGGACTTGACTGTCCATTTAATAATGCCAATTTCCTCCCTTTTCATATACATATGCTTTTAGGGTAATAAATAATTTTGTGTATTTTTAAAAAATCTTGCCTGCTTTTAGTTTTCAAAAAAACACAGAGAAATTTGCAGGGGGGAAATGTTTAGTTAATACACAAGACCTGGAGGAGCAATTTCATTATGCTCATAGAGTGCCCTTGTTCAGCCTACAAGAAGAGGAGTGGAAACTTATTTATCAATAAGGTAAACAATACATTTGACATTTTGTATTTTAACCCCTTAATGACCAAGGATCACCACATTTACATAAATGTTTTGTAAATGTATGGGAAGGAGGGAGAGGGAGGGGGGAATAAATGTTGAGCAAGGGATCTGGGATGGGGAGGGGGTAGGGTATTGGGGGGCAGCTACTCTACAGAAAATGTTAAATTATATATAAAAAAAAATTAATAAAAACACTTTTTTTGCAAACTGGGTACTGGCAGACAGCTGCCATTACCCAAGATGGCGGAAAATAGGTAGAGGGGGAGTGTTAGAGAGCTGTATGGGGGGGATCAGGGAGGTTGGGGGCTAAGGGGGATCCCACACTGCAGAATCAATATAAAAAAATGATTTTTATTTTAGTACTGGCAGACATTCTGACTGCCCATTACTAGAGCTAGTAAAACAGGAGAACTGATTTGAAAGGAGCTACAGGAACAAGATGAAATGCAATAACATAGTGAGTAGTTACTATTCTTTTGTAGTTATGAACAACAGTTTAATGTTCCTTTAACAATTTACACATTTTAAAGATTTATAAGTATAAAACAGAAAAAAAACAGCCAGTTATCAGCTTACCCTAAATTTAACTTAAACTACATTTTATGATTGCATATTTTTATATATGAATTCAATTACAGAAATAATTTAATGTACACAAGTTATGTTGCTATTTTTACCATTACACAAAAGTCTTATTTGACAGGATAATTATTAAGAATTAATATTGTTCTCACAAATGATAAACACTTTTCATGTTACTTATAAAGAAAAAAGGGAAAACAAATACAAACAAATGTGTATATTATAAAAGTGATTGTGTGGCATATTATATTAAATCTATATTGTATATATCTGTATTAAAATGTCTATCTATCATCTATCTATCTATCTATCTATCTATCTATCTATCTATCTATCATCTATCTATCTATCTATCTATCTATCTATCTATCTATCTATCTATCTATCTATCTATTCTATCTATCTATCTATCTATCTATCTATCTATCTATCCATCTATCTATCTATATCATCTATCAGCTATCTATCTATAATCTATCTATCATCATCATCTATCATCTATCTATAAACAATCTGCTATTGAGTCTGCTTTCAATTTACCTGTCTATTGTACTTGTTGGCCTTTTAGTTGGCTATAGAACACACTTGTCTGCTGGCTGCTGCTATGTTACCTGACAATAGTTGTTGTGACTATCAATTGACTATTGTTTCTGCTGGTCTGTGACCTATATATTTTCCAGATATTTCTGCTTCCTGCTATTGTTTTTTTCTATTAAGTATTACATTTGGAGGGAGGCAAAACAGCAGCTTAGGTACTGCATAAACAAGATCAGCATATTTTCTCCATTGATAAATGGAAAGCAGATTTATTTAAGTTCAAAAGCAATATAAGAGATTATTTTTCAATTTAACCGACAATGCGTCATCTCAACAAACAGATTTTAAATTTAGCCTTTTACTTTTTACAGCATATTCATATTAAAGGGACATAATACTCATATGCTAAATCACTTGAAACTGATGCAGTATAACTGTAAAAAGCTGACAGGAAAATATCACCTGAGCATCTCTATGTAAAAAAGGAAGATATTTTACCTCACAATCTCCTCAGCTCAGCAGAGTAAGTTCTGTGTAAAACGTTATACTCAACTGCTCCCAGCTGCAGGTAAAAAAAAATAAAAAAAATGAAGAAATGAACAGCAGCCAATCAGCATCAGCAGTGCTGAGGTCATGAACTTTTACTGTGATCTCATGAGATTTGACTTGACTCTCATGAGATTTCATTGTAAACTTCCTTTACCTGATTGGTGAAATAAGATGAGAGTGCACGATGCTCATCCCTTCAGCTGTCCTAGGACAGACATACTAATATGCTGCTTAGAAATCCTTTACAATGGGAGGTGGCTACTGAGGAACTTTTGAGGTAAAATATCTTTCTTTTTTACATAGAGATGTTCAGGAGATATTTTCTAGTCAGCTTTTTACAGCTATGCTGCATCACTTTCAAGTGTTTAAATATTTGGGTATTATGGCCCTTTAACAGACAAACCAAAAATAGAGCAATCTGATATCTATTTATTTTCTGTCCTAGTCAGACCAAAAATGTATGATCACAGTTTAAAGGGACATTAAGCTCAAAATTAAATTCTGCATAAATTCTTAAGACCGCTGCTTCTTAACTTATGTTTCCGGCGAGCCTGACGGCAGCATGCTAAATCAGCCCCCTAGACTACAAGAGGAGCACAAAAATATTAGCGCTATTGTGTGCTAACACTGCTCAAATTAAATAAATAGCTCTCGTTTTTGCTCTCATCTTACAAGTTGAAAGTAATATAATAGCATCTGAGCGAAAGTCTAGGGTGCCCTAAAATCTGGATGTCAGATAGTGTGGGTGCACTAAATCCTTCATATTATAAGCTTCTATGGGGGCTTACTGATAAAATCATGTTGGCTCTCGTTCGAGCACTAAGCAGAAGATGTTCTTAGCCGAAGTTTAAAAAGTGGAGATCTTAATTTACTTTTAAACTATGATTTTTATTGAAATACATGTTTAAAGTACTGAAAACATGCATACACACACATAAACACATATATACATATACCCATATATCTACACACATACAAATACACACACATACATATACAGTGTTCAGCCCTTTCGAGTCGAACACCATGTAATATACAATATCCCTTTAAATCTCTGTTAAAACATCTTTTTTAATAATAAACCTTTATTTAATATTTAATATGTATAAATATGATTAAAATACTTTTATTTCATATCAAATATATGTGTTTTGTTATGAAAATATCTAAGCATTAACGCTTTACTATTTTGTGTTGCGCTATAGAGTAGTAATTACATTACCACTTGTAATATGAGCGATAATAGCACACCCTGAAATATACATTTAAGTATTAAGTGCTCTAAAAATATCACTGTGTTAACATTCTCTGGTAAACCTAGCTTAACCATTTACTTGTAATACAAGATTTTGCTCTATTCTTAGTGCAGTGTTGTGCTAACGATTACGCACTCTATGCTGTTAGTTGCGCTCCACCTGTAATTTAGCCCAAAATATTTAATTATGCTTAATTAAAAAAAACAATATTTAATTTGCTTCTTTTATTGGAATTTTACTCTGAAAATTGGAGTGTTTCCTTTCCCTCAGAGAGGCTGGGATGCATTCTGTGGAATGCAGTAACCAGACGTTCCTAGATACTGCATATTGATTGGCTATGCACAGGAACATGTTTATATCCACCCCTGCTTGACTAAAGCAAATGAAAAAAGATAAACAACATACATGTTTTTCATGTCCGAGGCCTACAAAACATTGCATATTTTACAAAATGAGAGTTTTACAACCTTTAAAAATATTTATGTTGTATTCATATGTTGCTACACAATAAATAATTTTGTATGAATTAATAAAAAAAATACCTAAATCCTTTAAACTGTCAAATCTGTCTGCAATAGTAATGTTCATGGGACATATTTACATGTAATGTTGATTGCATATTATTAACAAGAATTAATAAGTCTGTGATATTAGCCCGTAAAAACAGCAGTATTTTTTTATATAATCAATATGCATGTGATAGTTACAAACTTAAATTAGATCTTTATTATAGTTATTCATTCTAAGTTGAATAAGGACCATGTTTAAATAGCATTAGTCATAAGCCAGAGAGCTTTTCAATTTTCCCTATTGAAATTGGGACTTATAATTACATTCCATTTCATTTCATTATTTTTTTGGAGACCTGCATACTACTTTTATAGGTATTATACTGCATGAAATCATCTTTTGCTTATTTTATGCTGAAAAGGAAAAAATCTAAGTTTCAGAGTTTTAGAAAGTTTGTCTTACTTTTCTTAAAGGAAACCTATGCAATTTCAATGACAGTGCAGAAACAATGTCAATATTCTTATACAATTTAAATAATGGTCACAAAGGATAGAACCATCTGCTATTTTAAGTAATCAGTCTTCCTGTTAAATAGTGTGTCATAAAATGTTTAGGGGTGGGAATGACAGCCCGGTTATGTCAAGTGATGAATCAGTTAGGGACACAGAGTCTCTTTTTTATTAATCTGAGGAGAGCTCCTTAGATCAAACAAGACTGAATAGTGGCCTTAAACCAGCCTCAAAATATATGCCATTGCTAAAAAAAAGTACCTGAAGTTGAGTCATTTGTCAATTTGGTGGAACATGATATTAAAGATCTACAGGTCAGTGACATTTTACAAAGATAACTTTGAAATGGAAGAAAGACAAGAAAGACAAGCTCTATTTGAATTAAAGAACAATGCTAATATTACCATAAAGTCCTCTGACAAGAGAGGCAACATTGTTCTACAGGATACTATTAAATATCAAAGTGAATGTCCCCGACAACAACTGTCAGACTGTACACAATAACAGAAACTTGATTGTAACCCAGTGCCAACAATTATGACTAATTTGGAATCTATCTTGCTTAAAGCTCTACATAATCAGGTCTTTTCCAAATCTGTTGCCCAGATTTCCAAGGGTCCCCACGTTCTAAACCATTACCAAAATTCATAAACAAGGGGCTGCATATCCTCCGGGATGTCCCATTGTTTCAGGAATACAGGGACCTTTGATAATATTGGGCAATACACCAATCATTTTTTTACAGCCCTTTGTCAATAGTCTTAATTCACTTGTGCAGGATACACCAGATTTGTTGCATAAAATACAAGATATTGCAATTTCTGATGAAGTATAACTGGTCACTATAGACGTGGAGCCTTTATACTCCAGTATCCCACATGACAAGGGACTTCTTGAGATCAACTATTATCTGAGCCAGAGAAGTAAAGCTTTACAGAAACATACAGAATTTATCATTGGAATTTTGGAGTTTGCATTAAAAAACAATATTTTTGTATTTGATAATGTCTACTATGTCCAAATTAGGGGCACTGCCATGGGGGCAAAATTTGTCCCCCTAAATGCATGCCTCTATTTGGGAAATTGGGAGACCAAAAGCATCTTTGATATCGATCTCCCGGTATCACAGCATGTCAGTTTGTGGCTTTGCTACACTGATGACATATGCTGTTATTCTGGGAAGGCACAGAAATGGAGCTGTGTTCCTTTGTTCAAAAATTAAATAATAAGGAGTTAAATCTCAAATTTACTATGAACTTCAATATGGACACAGTTAATTTTCTGGATCTCAACATCTTTAAACATAACGGCCAACTCCAGACCTCAATCTACAGAAAACCAACACTATCCTTAGAACGGATGCCGATTTGAGTGTAGTTTTAGTTAATCAGCCTCAGATGACTGCTAGGAGTGTCCCCAATCTGGGTGACAGCCTGGTTCATAGTTTTTTCACCAATACACCTCAGGCAGAGAATTGACTTGGGCACGTCTCTAATGAGCCAGGCTACTATCCTTGCAGATGCTGTAAAGCCTGTAACTACATCCAAAAAGCAAAATATTTTGTATCAAAATCAGGTTGAACCTATAAGATAAGAGCAAAAATCACATGTAGACCGGATGAGATTGATCTACTTGGCTAAATGCAGTTGCCCCCTATTCTATGTCGGTAAAACGACTGGGACATTACGTGACCGCACTTTGGAACTTGTTCATGATATCGAACATGAGGAGAAAACTTGCAGTGTAGCACAACACTTTATGCAACATCATAATTCATCACCTGGAATGTTTAGCCTAATAGGAATTGAAAAGTTACATTAGGCATAAGAGGTGGGAATCTTTTGTTACAACATGAGAGCTGAGAGCTGCTGGATATATAACTTAGACACGCTCTCTCCTGGTGTCTTAAATGAAGAGTTATTATATTCTTCATTTTTGGGTTAATTAATGCTTACCTGTTGAATTTCTGGAGTATGGATGGCTTATCACTATTATTGTTCAATTATGATTACTTTTGAATGCATATAATTGAAATATACAGTGATTAGAATGAAACTTTAGATGAAGGCCATATGTTTTATCCTCTTCAAGGCCAGATATATCTGTTTGTCCAAACATGGTCATCATCGGCATATTAAGTATGATCTATATCTTTGCTGTATGATTTTGTCTTATGATCATTCTAATTTACTATAGCATTGCCAATGCTATGCAATTGTGTATATATTTTGTATATATCTTTGTAAATTACATACCTTAATAAGTTACATTTGTGTCTTTTATGGACTTTGTCCCTGTAGTACTGGAACAGTATTGTATGTTATTGGAGTTTTCCTGGCTAACTAGCCACTTTGTATCTCTTGTTTTACTTTTGTTTCACTTTGAATTCAATTGTCGCTAAGGTATCATTCCCCCCCTCTTATGGATGTTAGTCCTTGATTGATGTATGCCAGGATGTTGAAGAATTCATTGCTTGTTTTGCATTTCACCTATGCTTGCACCATGCATCATTAATGTAACGTATTAATATTTCCTTTTGTTTCTTATGTGTGACACTGCTAATAAACATACTGATTATTCAGCATTGAAGTTGATATAGTATATATTTGGCGGAGTGCTTAGCGATGTGAGTGACAGTTGTTCTTATAACACAGTCACTCATGGTGTTTTTACACGGTTTCTCTTGTGGCAAGAGTGCTAATTATCAGTACATTTTTTCTTTCTTTTTTCTTTTTCATAATAGTCATTACTTAAGCACCGGCCTATAATTGACTTTTTGCCCTTGTTATTACCTGTGCCCTGTTTAATAATTTTACTTACAGTCTTCTTGTTGTCTTGGGAAATAGCACATTTATATGGTGGGTAATGGCAGGCTACCTTATGTGGTCATAATCTGCTCCAACAATTATATTTTGTCTACTGTTGGCTACTTGGCTACCATGCATTCTATAATGACCACACAGTAATTTATTCAAGTGACTTTGAGTAGCCAAAACAATATAATGTTTTAATATACTTTCTTTATACTTGCTTTGTTTTGAAGTACCTTACAAAATCTTAGCTTTTCACCTCTGCCGAGGTCTATTATCATGAGATCTATAACAGGGTTTGGCTCCTGGAGCCTGTGGATTATACTTCCAGTTCTTAGAATCAGAAAACTCATACTTTTAAGAGTAAAATTAAAATAAATGAGTGAACAATAGTTATTGTAGGATATTGTAATTATCTTCATTTTGTATAATTAAACTGTTTATATTAAAATCTCAAGGTGTTCAGTGTCCATTTAATGTACTGAACTGTTAGCTGGAGAAGAAAGAGCATTACAGAGATGCCTACTAAACTCCTGTGAATCAGAAAGACAAAATCTTCGGAGAAAATCAGTTTAATATTGAAAACCCCATCTCTGAGTACCTAATATTAGTTAATTCACAAACAATGGTGAATTAAATGTCTATATTATTTGAGAAGATTAGAGCTAAAAATATCCAATTCTTGACAACAGAGACTCTTACGGCTAGATTTGGAGTTTGGCGGTAAAAGGGCTGTTAACGCTCCGCGGGTTTTTTTCTGGCCGCACCATAAATTTAACTCTGGTATCGAGAGTTCAAACAAATGCTGCGTTAGGCTCCAAAAAAGGAGCGTAGAGCATTTTTACCGCAAATACAACTCTCGATACCAGAGTTGCTTACGGACGCGGCCGGCCTCAAAAACGTGCTCGTGCACGATTCTCCCATAGGAAACAATGGGGCTGTTTGAGCTGAAAAAAAACCTAACACCTGCAAAAAAGCAGCGTTCAGCTCCTAACGCAGCCCCATTGTTTCCTATGGGGAAACACTTCCTACGTCTGCACCTAACACTCTAACATGTACCCCGAGTCTAAACACCCCTAGCCTTACACTTATTAACCCCTAATCTGCCGCCCCCGCTATCGCTGACCCCTGCATTACACTTTTAACCCCTAATCTGCCGCTCCGTAAACCGCCGCCACCTACGTTATCCCTATGTACCCCTAATCTGCTGCCCTAACATCGCCGACCCCTATGTTATATTTATTAACCCCTAATCTGCCCCCCACAACGTCGCCGACACCTACCTACACTTATTAACCCCTAATCTGCCGACCGGACCTGAGCGCTACTATAATAAAGTTATTAACCCCTAATCCGCCTCACTAACCCTATCATAAATAGTATTAACCCCTAATCTGCCCTCCCTAACATCGCCGACACCTACCTTCAATTATTAACCCCTAATCTGCCGACCGGAGCTCACCGCTATTCTAATAAATGTATTAACCCCTAAAGCTAAGTCTAACCCTAACACTAACACCCCCCTAAGTTAAATATAATTTTTATCTAACGAAATAAATTAACTCTTATTAAATAAATGATTCCTATTTAAAGCTAAATACTTACCTGTAAAATAAATCCTAATATAGCTACAATATAAATTACATTTATATTATAGCTATTTTAGGATTAATATTTATTTTACAGGTAACTTTGTATTTATTTTAACCAGGTACAATAGCTATTAAATAGTTAAGAACTATTTAATAGTTACCTAGTTAAAATAATTACAAATTTACCTGTAAAATAAATCCTAACCTAAGTTATAATTAAACCTAACACTACCCTATCAATAAAATAATTAAATAAACTACCTACAATTACCTACAATTAACCTAACACTACACTATCAATAAATTAATTAAACACAATTGCTACTAATAAATACAATTAAATAAACTATCTAAAGTACAAAAAATAAAAAAGAACTAAGTTACAGAAAATAAAAAAATATTTACAAACATAAGAAAAATATTACAACAATTTTAAACTAATTACACCTACTCTAAGCCCCCTAATAAAATAACAAAGACCCCCAAAATAAAAAATTCCCTACCCTATTCTAAATTTAAAAAGTTACAAGCTCTTTTACCTTACCAGCCCTGAACAGGGCCCTTTGCGGGGCATGCCCCAAGAAGTTCAGCTCTTTTGCCTGTAAAAGAAAACATACAATACCCCCCCCCCCAACATTACAACCCACCACCCACATACCCCTAATCTAACCCAAACCCCCCTTAAATAAACCTAACACTAAGCCCCTGATGATCTTCCTACCTTGTCTTCACCATGCCAGGTTCACCGATCCGTCCTGGCTCCAAGATCTTCATCCAACCCAAGCGGGGGTTGGCGATCCATAATCCGGTGCTCCAAAGTCTTCCTCCTATCCGGCAAGAAGAGGACATCCGGACCGGCAAACATCTTCTCCAAGCGGCATCTTCTATGTTCTTCCATCCGATGACGACCGGCTCCATCTTGAAGACCTCCAGCGCGGATCCATCCTCTTCTTCCGACGACTAGACGACGAATGACGGTTCCTTTAAGGGACGTCATCCAAGATGGCGTCCCTCGAATTCCGATTGGCTGATAGGATTCTATCAGCCAATCGGAATTAAGGTAGGAATTTTCTGATTGGCTGATGGAATCAGCCAATCAGAATCAAGTTCAATCCGATTGGCTGATCCAATCAGCCAATCAGATTGAGCTCGCATTCTATTGGCTGTTCCGATCAGCCAATAGAATGCGAGCTCAATCTGATTGGCTGATTGGATCAGCCAATCGGATTGAACTTGATTCTGATTGGCTGATTCCATCAGCCAATCAGAAAATTCCTACCTTAATTCCGATTGGCTGATAGAATCCTATCAGCCAATCGGAATTCGAGGGACGCCATCTTGGATGACGTCCCTTAAAGGAACCGTCATTCGTCGTCTAGTCGTCGGAAGAAGAGGATGGATCCGCGCTGGAGGTCTTCAAGATGGAGCCGGTCGTCATCGGATGGAAGAACATAGAAGATGCCGCTTGGAGAAGATGTTTGCCGGTCCGGATGTCCTCTTCTTGCCGGATAGGAGGAAGACTTTGGAGCACCGGATTATGGATCGCCAACCCCCGCTTGGGTTGGATGAAGATCTTGGAGCCAGGACGGATCGGTGAACCTGGCATGGTGAAGACAAGGTAGGAAGATCATCAGGGGCTTAGTGTTAGGTTTATTTAAGGGGGGTTTGGGTTAGATTAGGGGTATGTGGGTGGTGGGTTGTAATGTTGGGGGGGGGGGGGTATTGTATGTTTTCTTTTACAGGCAAAAGAGCTGAACTTCTTGGGGCAGGCCCCGCAAAGGGCCCGGTTCAGGGCTGGTAAGGTAAAAGAGCTTGTAACTTTTTAAATTTAGAATAGGGTAGGGAATTTTTTATTTTGGGGGTCTTTGTTATTTTATTAGGGGGCTTAGAGTAGGTGTAATTAGTTTAAAATTGTTGTAATATTTTTCTTATGTTTGTAAATATTTTTTTATTTTCTGTAACTTAGTTCTTTTTTATTTTTTGTACTTTAGATAGTTTATTTAATTGTATTTATTTGTAGCAATTGTGTTTAATTAATTTATTGATAGTGTAGTGTTAGGTTAATTGTAGGTAATTGTAGGTAGTTTATTTAATTATTTTATTGATAGGGTAGTGTTAGGTTTAATTATATCTTAGGTTAGGATTTATTTTACAGGTAAATTTGTAATTATTTTAACTAGGTAACTATTAAATAGTTCTTAACTATTTAATAGCTATTGTACCTGGTTAAAATAAATACAAAGTTACCTGTAAAATAAATATTAATCCTAAAATAGCTATAATATAAATGTAATTTATATTGTAGCTATATTAGGATTTATTTTACAGGTAAGTATTTAGCTTTAAATAGGAATCATTTATTTAATAAGAGTTAATTTATTTCGTTAGATAAAAATTATATTTAACTTAGGGGGGTGTTAGTGTTAGGGTTAGACTTAGCTTTAGGGGTTAATACATTTATTAGAATAGCGGTGAGCTCCGGTCGGCAGATTAGGGGTTAATAATTGAAGGTAGGTGTCGGCGATGTTAGGGAGGGCAGATTAGGGGTTAATACTATTTATGATAGGGTTAGTGAGGCGGATTAGGGGTTAATAACTTTATTATAGTAGCGCTCAGGTCCGCTCGGCAGATTAGGGGTTAATAAGTGTAGGTAGGTGTCGGCGACGTTGTGGGGGGCAGATTAGGGGTTAATAAATATAACATAGGGGTCGGCGATGTTAGGGGCAGAAGATTAGGGGTACATAGGGATAACGTAGGTGGCGGCGATTTGCGGTCGGAAGATTAGGGGTTAATTATTTTAAGTAGCTTGCGGCGACGTTGTGTGGGGCAAGTTAGGGGTTAATAAATATAATATAGGGGTCGGCGGGGTTAGGGGCAGCAGATTAGGGGTACATAAGTATAACGTAGGTGGCGGTCGGCAGATTAGGGGTTAAAAATTTTAATCGAGTGGCGGCGATGTGGGGGGACCTCGGTTTAGGGGTACATAGGTAGTTTATGGGTGTTAGTGTAGTTTAGGGTACAGTAGTTAAGAGCTTTATGAACCGGCGTTAGCCAGAAAGCTCTTAACTCCTGCTTTTTTCAGGCGGCTGGAATCTTGTCGTTAGAGCTCTAACGCTCACTGCAGAAACGACTCTAAATACCAGCGTTAGAAAGATCCCATTGAAAAGATAGGCTACGCAAATGGCGTAGGGGGATCTGCGGTATGGAAAAGTCGCGGCTGTAAAGTGAGCGTTAGACCCTTTAATCACTGACTCCAAATACCAGCGGGCGGCCAAAACCAGCGTTAGGAGCCTCTAACGCTGGTTTTGACGGCTACCGCCGAACTCTAAATCTAGGCCTCAGTAACTCTACAGCAGGGGTTTTAAAACCTGTCAACAGTTGACTCATCCCAAGATGCTAAGGTTTATGTGAATGATATTGCAGTCCTCATTGATATATAATTGTAACAACATTGTGCCGTTACAAAAGCCAATTTATTAATCAAGTTATTTTGAAGATTATCTTTCATTCATTTTTTTGTAGAAAAAAAACAAAAACAAAAAAACACACAATTATACAACTCTTTCTATACTGAGCATAGCAAATGGTATTTACCCTTTAGATCAATATGTTATATATTTTCTGGGAAAATAAATTATTATTGGAAGTCTTGCTAAATATACTAAAACCAAAGCATGTTCTCAAAGTTCCACCCTTTGGAATAATAGCAAAATAAAAGCATTGCAGTTGTATAGTGGAAGGACTGATAAAGAATGCAGTTCAGCATATCTTCATGTGGGGCTTTAGTCTAGGAGGCCCATTTATCAAGCTCCGTAAGGAGCTTGTGGGCCCGTGTTTCTGGTGAGTCTTCAGACTCACCAGAAACAGCAGTTATAAAGCAGCGGTCTAAAGACTCTGAGCAGGCGGACAGAGATCGCCGGGTTGATTGACACCTCCCTGCTGGCGAGTCTACAGGGGCCGGCATTGCACCAGCAGCTCTTGTGAGCTGCTGGTGCTATGCTGAATATGAAGAGCGTATTGCTCTCCACATTCAGCGAGGTCTTGCGGACCTGATCCGCACTGTCGGATCAGGTCCGCAAGACCTTTGTTAATTCGGCCTCAATGGGATGGAAGTATAGTAGTAGAAGTATAGGAAAAACATCATGCACTTGGAAATAGGAAATAATTGCTATATGGTTCCTTTTGACTCTGGTGTTTCCTATGCAAGCAGCACTAGTCTTCTGCACTTCCTTTTGGCCAGAATACAATGTACGTTGCACTGCTTTTACAACCAGAAGGAGTTCCTTAGAAAGTGATTGTCTATTTTGTTTTACCTTGTAAAACAAGCAACTTGTTTTTACAACAGGTTAATAGAAGGTTTGGATTAGCACAGATGCAACTTGTTTATGTGTAGCTATAATACAAGATGAGGATCATACACATATACAATTAGCATGGGGAACATGAGGTACCAAAGCATGTGTAATGTTTGTGGGATTTTCCTTATCTGACCTATTTCCAAGGGATTGACGCTTCAATCACACCCTGAAGTGAAGGGGTTGGGTATGAGGGAAACTGAGGACGTTTAGGAATGGAGAGTGTTCAATTGTAACAGATGCTTTTTATGTAGCTCATATCGATTTTTGATTTTGTTTGTGAGTTTATTTTGCATATATGTAATAAATGTTTTTACTTAAGGTACTACACTTGGATTTCTCCTCTTTTCTCCTGTGCTCCATATATTTTTTGTAGTTTTGGGATTTCATTACAGGAACAATGTACATAAAATACTGCAGTATATCTCAGTAGAGCCTAGACTTAAATAAACGAATAGCGCTACAGAATCTGTTGCCGCTCTACAAATAAACGATAATAATAATAATAGTATTGAATAAGAAAATCTGCAAATTAAATATGTTGGATTGTTAAAACAATTTCCAAATTATGTCATAAATAATATTAAAATGGTGACATAATAGAGTATCAAGAGTTGGCCTATATACACAATCATGCAATAAGATGTCAACCATTAATCAACAACATTTATATATTTTATTTATATATTGTATATCCTCTGAAGATGAAGGCTGAGATTGTGAGTGCCTTCGAAACGCGTCAGAATTTCGTTGTTACAGGACTTGTGTGTCCGTTGTGCTCCTTGAAAATTCATAGGAGATCTTCATTGTTTTTTAATCATATGTGTTTAAATTACCTCATAGTTGTTGAGGTTAAACCATGTGAGCATTTATTTCTGACAGCTAGTGTGTGTTACTAATTAAATAAAGATACAGTATTGCACTATTGTTTCTTCCTATTGTCTCTTTGCATGCACTACACCTGAAATCTGAAATCCGGATCACAAGCTTGATTGATTACAGGCAAATGAAGTGGATGATCAGAGGCGTAACTAGAAACCACAGGGCCCAGGTGCAAGAATCTAAGAAGGGCCCTCCCCCTCCAAAAAAGGTGAATTTATTACATTTTTTTTTTTTTTTACATTTAACACAGAAAAAAATGTGAATCAGATTACATGTCTGCAAAAGGAGGTACCCTGTGCTCACAGTCTGTGAGATGGTCTGACCCCCTATTACTGTATATAGTGTCACTGTTTAACACACCAGTACTGTATATAGTGAGTTAGTGACACAGTCTGTAATCTGACGGTGAGATGGCTGGCCTGACCCTACCGCCCAGTACTTTATAAAGTGACCACAGTAGTCAGTGACATGGTCCACCCCCCCATACTGTATATAGTGGTACTGTAAAGTGACACTGTTTACCCCCTGCCCCCCCATGCTGTAGTAAAAAGGTCTGTAATTTGCTGGTTCCACAAACATACACAAACACACATACATGCATAAATACATACACAGTCACATACATACACACACACAGACACACCATACACACACACATAAACACCAATGGGTAAAACAGAAACACTAACCCCTGTAGTCATGTCACACTCACATGATATCAGTGCAGGCAGTGGTAGGTTAACGTTTTTTATTTAAAAAATGTTTTTTTAATTTTTTTTTAAGCTGGGCCCCCACGCTCAGGGGCCCAGTCGCACCTGCAACCTCTGCACCCCCTGTAGTTTCGCCCCTGTGGATGATCCTGGTGTCTTCCATAGACTCTTCCTACACTGTGCAGCCCTTATCTCATATCGATTGAGGTTTTGTAGTGTAAGTAGATTCCCAACTGGGACCAGCTTCTCCTTCAGATATTGCTATATACATGGACATTTGTTTTAGTTACCATTGATATATTTTTACCATTGGATTGTTTTATAGTTTTTTTGTACTCATCTGTTTATTATTGTCTATTTGATCGGATGTGACATTTTATAACGTTTAACCAGACACCATAATTGGGTCTGTAGGAGGTTTAACACTTGATTATCAATTAGACTGTATGTTTATTACTGTTTGATTCTCCTTCTTTGCGCCTATACACCACCCTCTTTCTTTTTCATTTTTTCTTCTACTGTGGTATGATACATTAGGGAGTATCTTTATCTCAGTCAGTGTATTTGGGCAGCATTTTGGAGGTGCGATATTGGGCAATGCAGCGCCTTATTCATATTTTCTTTTTCTGCACATTTATATATTTTAGTTACTAATAACATTCAGATATTTTGTAAGCTGGTAAATAAAAACAGTTGAGTCATTTGACCCTAACTTGGGTTTATCTTATATATGTCATGTTTACTCTAGCCCTAACTTTAATGCTATCACCTAGGGGTAGATTTTCCAAGGAGCTGATGCTGCTATCTACCCCTGTACTTTCCGGCTCGCCCGAAATGTAAGTTAAGAAGCAGCTGCTCCTTAACTCGTCCACCACCTCTGAGGCTGTAATGCTCGTGGAATATTTCCCTATCAGACCAAGCTTGGCCAGTAGTCTTCTTATCCTGGCGTCAAGTGGAAGGATAAGGAACTATCCCAGAACAAAGTGAGTATATGAAATGAGGTAAGCAGTACTCTCGGTAGACAGGGTAGTCCTTCACGGTAATAAGATGATGGCAGAGAATGGTCAGAGACAGACAGAGTCCGGCAACAGAAAGGTAAGCCAGCAGAATAACAGTTCAGAGGGTAAACCAATAGAATGGTCAGGAACAGGCAGATGTCAGCAACAAAAGGGTAATCCAGCAGTTTAGCAGTTCAGGGATTAACCAGTAGAATGATCAGACAGGCAGAGTTCAATAACGATATGGCAATCCAGCAATACAAGAGTTAAACAGGCAGAGTGGTCAGACAGGCAGAGTTCAATAACGATATGCCAATCCAGCAATAAAAGGGTTAAACAGGCAGAGTGGTCAGACAGGCAGAGTTCAATAACGATATGGCAATACAGCAATACAAAGTAATACAGCACCCAGGAGCACACATAGTAACACCTATACTTGGGCATAGATGAGAGCAACTGAGGTACTTACATAGGTGCAGAATTTGCGCCAAGAGAGCATAGGAAGATCCAGACCGGCATCAGGATGACAGGGCGTGCAGTGATGACATTATCGCCAGTGCATGAAGCAACCGCCGCGTCCATGGCAACGGCCATGGCAACAGATCAGAGCGGTGGCCAGAACCCGGAGAGCGACGTAACAGAGGCAGCAGACAGCAATCAGATCAGGTTAATTGACACCCCCTGCTTGTGGCCGATTGTCCGTGAATCTGCAGGGGGTGGAATTGCACAAGCATTTCACTAGAAATGGTTGTGCAATGAAAAATGCAGACAGCGTATGCTACAGTGAATCATGTCCGCCCGCACATTGATAAATTTACCCCCTAGCATACTTGAGATGGCGGAGAGGCTGGCCCTGAAACTGCATTTGTAGCTTAATAAATGGGGCCCTATGTATAGAAAACTCTACTATACTCTGTATTTTGGTAAATGTATTATTTTTAAATAGCAGAAGTCATTATTATAATTTTTTTAACTATATTTGTAACATTTATTTGTCTCTGCTGCAACATTCCACCTAGAGTGGTCCAGATTACAAGGGAAACACTTTTGATAGCACGCACCTCAATATCGCTGGACCGTGCTAAAATTAGTCTGCAAATTGATAATACAAGTACAGGGTAAAACAAATTTACTTTTTACTTTTAACTTATAATACCAGCGATAATATGGGAGTGCTATTGATTTACCTTGAGAGCAGTTAGTGCTCAAGAGCAGGGGTCGCCAACCTTTCGAACCTCAGGGACCACTAAACTCTCAATTTTGAATCCCGTGGACCACTAACATGAATTTTTTTAAAAAGGTACAAACCTCTATAATGTGTGTATATATATATATATATATATATATATATATATATACTGTACATAACTAGTATAACCATAGCTAAGTTTATATTATGTATATATATTTACACATTTTTCAAGAATTCATTTTTTGGAATTAACAAACTAAATGACAGAACTTAGAGAATAGTTTAAAATGACAGATGAAGGGTGAGTGCCAACTTTTGAGCTGCAAACAGAGAGGCAGAAAGTGGGAAAAAAAGAATTATGTTTAAAAGGACCACAAGACTTCCAAGTTACCTCCCCAATTATGAATTGTTCAAAACTACTTATGATCATGGACAGACATTGGAGTCATAAATTAAGTTTATATCAGAAATCTCTCGATGTGGATGTGCGCTAACCACAACTGATGTTACTGGCAATTACTATAATACTGGTGGGATATGTCTGATCTGCTGGATGGCAATGAATGGAATTCAGGTGGAATGGCTTTGTGTGCTGGAAAATTATTAGAATGAAAAATAATTAATATTTAATAAAAGAAAATAGAGTGGAGGAAGACACAGTGATGTAAGTCCATCTGAAGGAATTTTGAAAACTACTACAAAGAGACAGGTAAAGGGAAGAAAATAAATGAAATATAAGAGTTTTTTTTAATATTTTCTTTTTATATATACTATAATTTCACTATTTTAAGCCAAGACTATATCAACCTCTCTGAACAGCGCGCCGGGCAGGAGGAGTTCAATATACAATCTAGCTACGCAAGTTGCGCAGTACTACGCAACGTGCGTAGGGAGATTGTAATTTAACTCCTCCGTCAGTTTTCACTGATGTCTAGCCAGGCACTGTAGGGAGTTGTGGCGCAATGAGGGTGACACCATCAGAGAAGATTAATTCCTGCTTGATGGTGTCAGGGACCACCAACATCTTCTCGTGGGCCACCAGTGGTCCACAGACCACTGTTTGGTGACCGCTGCTCAAGAGCAATACAAATTTATCGATCCACTTGTAATATAGACCTAGGTTTTTTTTTCTTTTCTTTTTTCGCTCTCACATACAAACTGTTTCCCTCTCTCTGTCACTCTCTCTTTCCTTTACCTTCTATTTTATTTTCCCTCTCATCGCTTCATCTAATTTAGAGGTCGATCACAATCCTTTAGAAAAATGTATCTAATCATTTATCTACAAAATCTCTGTAGTCTTTAATGATGATTTTCTGTTGAAACCATTAGATAACTTTTAAAATGTTGTGATTGACCCCAGAAGGAGGTGCATAAGCTTATAAATTCAACAAAAAATAATTTAAGATACAAATCAGTCTTTAACAAAAAAAGATAAAAGTACTATTTTTATGACTGTCACAACTTTTAAGTTAGTAAATGGTATTTCAAGCAGCAAACTAAATAATACTGAAGATGTAGTTATTTAAATAAAACTAGATCTGCACTTGAGGAATCCCATTTTATTTTTTAGACAATGTAGTGTTTTGGCCTAGTCATAAATTAAACTCTATTCAGAATCTCACAGTGTTTGGATTAACTCACTGAGCAGAATATGGAGAACAAAATAATTGTCTTCTGGAACACAGCAAATATTAAATGAATTTGTGATAGTAGATAATAAAAATAAATTGATATTGCCTGAATTGGGTTTTCCTGCTCCTAACAGCATAAAAAGTGCAGCTGGTGGAAAAAATAATATGTGGTCTTATACAATGCCTGCTGAGATAACAAGAGTGTTCTTTCACTTTAAAGCACTTGATTTTACTTACACCATATGCACAATTATGCTATATTCACAACTTGTATAGCTTCCCTGATGCTAAAAAGAACAGGCAAACATAAGCCCATTTCAGTTGCAGTTATTCTTTCTGTTTTTCTACAGGATGTAAATCTAATTATTGCACTAAATTTTGAACATAAATATAGACAGTTCAAGATGATGACCATTATGGGTGTCATTTATTATATTTCTGGCAGACAATGTTCACAGCCAGGCATCATGTCTCACAGCATCTTGGGCTTTTAAAGCAGTATGTTTTTGATAACCTCAAGTCTTAAAATAAATAAAAAAAAATAAAGGGACATACACATGCGAAAAGACAAGGCTAAAATGTGATAGAGTATTTTCTTATAGCACTGTTGATTGCATATTATTATTCAACATAGGTTAAATACATAGTAAAATTCAGAAATAGAGCAGCAGTGCCCTTGTGCTATAGAGCTGAATGTTGGATAAGCGCATATACCTCCTGTCATTGACTCCCTGTTTGTGTTAAGCTAAGGTCCAGTAGTGCATTGCTCATAGTGGACAAGGATTGATATATATATATATATTGCAAATCACAATGTGGTAATACAGCACTCACAGTATAAGAGACACCTTGCCAGGGTGTCAAGCCTAAGTAAACAAGTTCCAATAATCCTCCCGGTACCACAAACCGTAGTACCTGAGAGGGAAACCGCACTCACTGGTCTTTTGCAATTCAATATTTTAATGATGACAGATAAAGGTTTGTATAATCTGAGACAATTACTGTATGAAATACAATATCAGAATGACTTCATCTAATAAAGTGGCAATATTATTATTATTATTTTTGTTCTTTTTGCCTTGGATGAAGCATGTGTTGCCCATGTGAAACACTCCACAGAATCTAAATTTAATAATTATTTCATCAGAGCTCAAATTTAAATGTCCTAAACCTTCAAAGTAATTTGAAGTTTATTTTATTCTTTATGAACAAACATTATTTTTTCAGAGATTGCTCACAGACACATAACCTGTATAAGGGATATTGTGCCATTATTAATTTTAAATCTACTAAAGAACTTATCAAGCATCCTGAGAGTTCAGAAGAAAATGCCTAACTTCTGTGTTTAGGTTTAAAGGTTCAAATCAAAGTCAGCACCAGAAACAGCCACTGTGTGTGGCCTAATAAGCAACTACCTAAGGCCTTGTTCATGCCTGAGTCTTGCCTTAGTCAAATATTCTCAAAGTAGCCTATATGAAGTGACCAGTTGCAGTTTTGCAATACACTTATTTTCAGAGCCATCGAGCAGGTAAGAGTCTCTTGCTTACTAGCCTTTACTTTATTGCTGATGTCATATGACTCTGGGTCATGTGTAAAAGGGGTTATTTTCTCCTTTGGCTTCTACTCTCATGCATGGAAAAAAGAGAACTTACATGGCTAAATGGCAATAGATTCAGGGTTCAAGGGTCTGATGTAAGGTCTAATGTGCATATGGAGATCACAGAAGGGCAGCAAGGCTAAGGATCTATGCCCTTATGAGGCTATGGCTACCGGACCATTAGTGTGCACTGAGGTTATTGTGTGACAACCAGTCTGGTAAAGCAGATTCAAAGCCAGGGCCTAATGTAAAGTCTAATATGGATATGGGGCTAATTGAAGGATTGCAGACTTGAAGGGACAGTAAGGCAAAATGAAACATTCATGATTTAGATAGAATATACATTTTTTTAAAAACGTACAAATTATTACTATTATTAATTATGCTTTGTTCTCTTGGTATCCTTTGTTATAGAGTAATCCTAGGTCAGCTGAACAGTGTGTACATGTCTTTAGCCATCTGGCAGCAGTGCTTGCAGCAAAGTTTATAACAATGTTATAGTCGCAAACTCTGCTGTCATATAATGTCTGTAGCACTCTATTACAGCAATATTTGAAAATATAAGTAGCACGGTTATAAATATTTTTGCAAACACTGCTGCCAGATGTTTAAGGAAAAATGCATGCTCTTAAACTCACCTGGGGTTACTGTTTAAGAAAGGATACCAAGAGAATTAAGCAGAAATGATGATAGAATTTAATTGGAAAGTTGTTTAACATGTTATGCGCTGTCCAATCCATTTAAGTGTAATTTTGACTTTACTGTCCCTTTAACCCCTTAATGACCACAGCACTTTTCCATTTTCTGTCCGTTTGGGACCAAGGCTATTTTTACATTTTTGCGGTATTTGAGTTTAGCTGTAATTTTCCTCTTACTTATTTACTGTACCCACAAATATTATATATAATTTTTCTCGCCATTAAATGGACTTTCGAAAGATACCATTATTTTCATCATATCTTATAATTTACTATAAAAAAATTATAAAATATGAGGAAAAAAATGGAAAAAACACACTTTTTCTAACATTGATCCCCAAAATATGTTACACATCTACAATCACCAAAAAACTCCCATGCTAAATAGTTTCTAAATTTTGTCCTGAGTTTAGAAATACCCAATTTGTACATGTTCTTTGCTTTTTTTGCAAGTTATAGGGCCATAAATACAAGTAGCACTTTGCTATTTCCAAACCACTTTTTTTCAAAATTAGCGCTACTTACATTGGGACACTGATATCTTTCAGGAATCCCTGAATAGCCATTGACATGTATATATTTTTTTATAGAAGACATCCCAAAGTATTGATCTAGGCCCATTTTGGTATATTTCATGCCACCATTTCACCGCCAAATGCCATCAAATAAAAAAAATCATTCACTTTTTCACAAATTGTTTCACAAACTTTAGGTTTCTCACTGAAATTATTTACAAACAACTTGTGCAATTATGGCATAAATGGTTGTAAATGCTTCTCTGGGATCCCCTTTGTTCAGAAATAGCAGACATATATGGCTTTGGCGTTGCTTTTTGGTAATTAGATGGCTGCCAAATGCCACTGCGCACCACACGTGTTTTATGCCCAGCAGTGAAGGGGTTAATTAGGGAGCATGTAGGGAGCTTGTAGGGTTAATTTTAGCTTTAGTATAGTGCAGTAGACAACCCCAAGTATTGATCTAGGCACATTTTGGTATATTTCATGCCACCATTTCCCCGCCAAATGCGATCAAATTGAAAAAAACGCTAATTTTTTTCACAATTTTATGTTTCTCACTGAAATTATTTACTAACAGCTTGTGCAATTATGGCACACATGGTTGTAAATGCTTCTCTAGTATCCCCTTTGTTCAGAAATAGCAGACATATATGACTTTGGCGTTGCTTTTTGGTAATTAGAAGGCCGCTAAATGCTGCTGTGCATCACACGTGTATTATGGCTAGCAGTGAAGGGGTTAATTAGGTAGCTTATAGGGAGCTTGCAGGGTTAATTTTAGCTTTAGTGTAGAGATCAGCCTCCCACCTGACACATCACACCCCCTGATCCCTCCCAAACAGCTGTCTTCCCTCCCCCACCCCACAATTGTCCCCGCCATCTTAAGTACTGGCAGAAAGTCTGCCAGTACTAAAATAAAAAAAAAATTTGTTTTGTTTAAAAAAAAATAATAATTCTGCTGTGTAGGACCCCCCCCCTAAGCCCCAACCTCCCTGATCCCCCCCAAACAGCTCTCTACCCCCCTCCTCTGCCTTATTGTGCACCATATTGGGTACTGGCAGCTGTCTGCCAGTACCCAGTTTTAAATCAAATGTTTATTTTAAGTTTTTCTGTAGTGTAGCTTACTCCCCTTAACACCCAACCCCCCACCCTCTCCCAGATCATTAATATTTTTTATTCCCACCCTCTCTCCCACTGAGTCCCACCTTGTGCCTCTTCAACTTAAATGCTAACTTATGGGCAGTTTCACACTTGCACGTGCGTGCACGCTCCCATGCACACACACGTGCATGCCCCCGTGCACGTGCACGCGCACCCACACACGATCCCGCCCCCCTCCTCTACTGATGGCCACCCACTCGCCTCCCTGGACACGCTCCCACACACCAACGATCATAGCCATCAATAGCCGATGCAGAGAGGGCCACAGAGTGGCTCTCTCTGCATCGGACTGCTTAAAAAAGTTATTGCAGGATGCCTCTATATCGAGGCATCACTGCAATAACATGAAAGCAGCTGGAAGCGATCAGGATCGCTTCCACTGCTTTCAAAGACCAAAGACGTGCAGGGTACGTCCTTGGTCGTTAAGGACATTTTTTTGGAGGACGTACCCTGCACGTCCTTGGTCATTAAGGGTTTAAGGTTTGATTTTAGGTCTGGCATGATTGCGTGGCTGAGAATTGTTGCAAGGTCATTGGTCAGATCTGAGTTTTGATGTCAGCATGGGGCTGATCTCTGATGTGGGTATGTATGCATCAAGAGGGGCCTAGTATTAGAAATTTGCCTAAGGCCTCTCTAATTCTCGCCACCTCTGCTCAACCCAGTTAATATTGCAGTACATGAAAACAGAATACACACTGCTGATATATCTAGTGTGCCCTTGTATGAGCTTGTTTCCATTGAGTCGTTAAAAATGGAGATGTAAGCTACCGAAATTGCAGACAGCTAAAATAGTATAATATAATAGCTCCATTTTAGTACCAGGTTTCCATTGAAATATTTTGCGCAATGTGCACAATCAGTCTTTCTGTGTATGTATAAGTTAACGCTGTGCTAACACTTCCATCCTATGCTGGATTTCCTGAAAATTGCAACTTTATAATTCATTGCTGTTGTAACCCAACCTGAAACTATAAAAGTGACGTTTAACACTTGCGCTCCTTACCTGTGATTGCATCTAAAGCGAAAGACACAGTAGTTATGTAGGTCAAAAAACAAAGATACAAGATATGAAAATCTGTTTTCTTTAAGGAAAAATATATAAAATGTATATATATTTTTTAATTAATTATTTTAAATTTATTGATATATGTAATATTTATTGCTGCCCTAGGCATAGGCCTAGTTGGAATTATGAAGATATGTGATTGATTATATTTTTATATGTAAATACAAATTGATATTTAAATAGGAAAATGACTCCAACTAGTCCTATACCTTATCAAGGAAAATATTTTACAAATAACAATACATATATAAAGTGAAACACTTGCACTTTAATATCTCAATGGGAACTTAGCCTCAAAAAGTTTATTTTTCCTCTTTTACACCCAGTTCAGTATGCTCTAATATTTTAAGACCTTATCGACAATTTCTGACCGTGTTTTACCTATTTCCATGTTCCATGAAATCCGGGTGTAATTTTTAGTTTTTTGGCTTCTATTATTTTCTATGGGACACGTAATTTTTAAAGATGGAAATCTCGCAATCGGAAACTGTTAAAAAGTGTAATGGCTTCCAACAGTAGTTTTTTAATTTTGCGGCCTCATGAAAACCCAATTGCAGCTCAATACGAGCCTTGTGTGGGGGCCTTAAAATCTGCTGCGACTCCGAAAGCCTGCTCCTTTATGAGGGCCTTGTAGACCTATGCATAAATACACTCTTGAATAGCCTTGATTTGTTTGTATCTCCTTTTTAATGAGTATGTGCAAACTATTAGCATTTTAAAGCCTTTTATTACACAACATCCACTAGTTTTTTTCACCAAAAGTACCTACTGAACAAAAACATCAACATACCATGCCATAAAGTGTAGTAATTTTTTTCAAGGCTTAACAACTCAAAAAATACTTTGAGTACCTACTTCATACTGTATTTTCAAAATTTTCAGTCACTATAATAATTTGTTCACGCTATCCAAATTTGCAGGCAACTGAAAAACAGAATTTAACATTGAACAGTTCAGTGTACTAATATAATATTAGTTATTACTAGTTTATTATAATATTATATATACATTTAAACCGAATTCTATGAACACATAGATTTAGCAAAAATGGAAACTTGTTTCAGTGAACTCTCTCTGACTTTTGCTGTGTTTTCTTGTAAATGTTTCTCGAGGGAAAATTTGTTTCTTCAACCATCAAAAAGAACAATCACAGTTTTTTTTTTCTGGGTAACAGACTAATGTGACATGCCAATAAGCAAAATATACCTCAGGCATTTTGATCTGGAAATATTTAAGAGATCCCAAACTCTCAGTGAGAAAGATAAGGCTTTGGTTCAGCAGATATGTCAATCTAAATTCATACAGTTATAGTATATATTCATATGCTTTGGCAAGCAGTTTTCATACAATCATTCGTTTATGAATAAAAACTGCTGTCTGGATATGCGCAAACACATGATGCATATGTCAGCACCAACAAATATAAATAATATACTCATCTGCATAAGAATAATTGTGATATCTATCTATATATACTGTATATATATATATATATATATATATATATATATATATATATATACTGTATATCCCCTTAATGACCACAGCACTTTTCCATTTTCTGTCCATTTGGGACCAAGGCTATTTTTATATTTCTGCGGTGTTTGTGTTTAGCTTTAATTTTCCTCTTACTCATTTACTGTACCCACACATATTATATACCGTTTTTCTCACCATTAAATGGACTTTCTAAAGATAACATTATTTTTATCATTTATTATAATTTACTATAAAAAAATTATAAAATATGATGAAAAAATGGAAAAAACACACTTTTTCTAAATTTGACCCCCAACATCTGTTACACATGTAGAAGAACCACCAAAAAACACCCATGCTAAATAGTTTCTAAATTTTGTCCAGAGTTTAGAAATACCCAATGTTTACATGTTCTTTGCTTTTTTTGCAAGTTATAGGGCCATAAATACAAGTAGCACACTTTTTTTAAAAAATTAGCGCTAGTTACATTGGAACACTAATATCTTTCAGGAATCCCTGAATAACCCTTGACATGTATATATTTTTTTTTTAGAAGACATCCCAAAGTATTGATCTAGGCTAATTTTGGTATATTTCATGCCACAATTTCACCGCCAAATGCGATCAAATAAAAAAAATCGTTCACTTTTTCACAATTTTTTTTACAAACTTTAGGTTTCTCACTGAAATTATTTACAAACAGTTTGTGTAATTATGGCATACATGGTTGTAAATTTTTCTCTGGGATCCCCTTTGTTCAGAAATAGCAGACATATATGGCTTTGGCGTTGCTTTTTAGTAATTAGAAGGCCTCTAAATGCCATTGCGCACCACACGTGTATTATGCGCAGCAGTGAAGGGGTTAATTAGGGAGCATGTAGGGAGCTATTTGGGGTAATTTTAGCTTTAGTGTAGTGTAGTAGACAACCCAAAGTATTGATCTAGGCCCATTTTGGTATATTTCATACCACCATTTCACCGCCAAATGCCATAAAATAAAAAAAAAAGTTATTTTTTTTCCAAATTTTAGGTTTCTCACCAAAATCATTTACAAACAGCTTGTGTAATTATGGCACAAATGGCTGTAAATGCTTCTCTGGGATCCCCTTTGTTCAGAAATAGCAGATATATATGGCTTTGGCATTGCTTTTTGGTATTTAGAAGGCCGCTAAATGCCGCTGCGCATCACACGTGTATTATGGCTAGCAGTGAAGGGGTTAATTAGGTAGCTTGTAGGGTTAATTTTAGCTTTAGTGTAGAGATCAGCCTCCCACCTGACACATCACCCCCCTGATCCCTCCCAAACAGCTCTCTTACCTCCCCCACCCCACAATTGTCCCTGCCATCTTAAGTACTGGCAGAAAGTCTGCCAGTACTAAAATAAAAGGCATCCTTTTTTTCTTTCTTTTTTTTCCTTTGCATATTTACATATGCTGCTGTGTAGGATCCCCCTTAGCCCCCAACCTCCCTGCCCCCCCCACCAAACAGCTCTCTAACCCCCCCTCTGCCATCTTGGCAGCCATCTTGGGTACTGGCAGCTGTCTGCCAGTACCCAGTTTACAATATAATGTATCTTTTTTATTTATTTTTTTTTTTTTTTTCTGTAGTGTAGCATTCTCCCCCCCCCCCCCCCAGACCAACCCCCACCCCCTCCCAGATCCCTTAGATTACTTTTTGGGGCATTCCCTCCCCCCCTTTCTCCCACTTATACTTTATATTTTCTGTAATGTAGCAGTTCCCACCCACTCCCTCCTTGTGCATGCGCCCTCCCGCCGCCCCCCCCGACTGTCCCGCCCCCGATTCCGCCCCCCTTCTCAGGCTCAGAAACCATCGATGGCCGCCCACCCGCCTCCCACTGCAGCTCCCACCCACCAACGAATGCGGCCATCGATGTCCGGTGTAGAGAGGGCCACAGAGTGGCTCTATCTGCACCGGAGGGGTAAAAATTGTTATTACAGGATGCCTCGATATCGAGGCATCCTGCAATAACCGGAAAGCAGCTGGAAGCTGCTTTCCAAACCGAGGACGTACGCCATACGTCCTCAGACGTTAACTGTATTTTTTCTGAGAACGTATGGCGTACGTCCTCGGTAATTAAGGGGATATATATATATATATATATACACAGACGAAAGTTTTGGTACCCTTCCACTTTTTTTTAGGAAAATGCACAATTTTCACTGAACTAAGTATAAATTGGTATTTGGTATCCACCATTCTTTGTTTCAAATGTAATAGAACAGAAACTTCACTTTTGATTTATGACTTCCCGTATTACTTTAAACAGTAAAATAAATGAGAATGGCATGGAAAAACATATTTGTACTTTTAACCTAATATTTTGTAGCACAGCCTTTGGAGACAAAAACTGCAATCAAGCGCTTTCTGTAACTCTGGATAAGATTTCTACATGTTTTGACTGGGATTTGATGGGTTTTTTTCCCAAATGTGAGTTTCAGCTCTTTCCACAGATGTTCAATGGGATTCAGATATGGACTCATAGAAGGCTAATTCTCATCCATTCTTGGGTGCTTTTTGAGATATGTTTTGGGTCATTAAACTGCTGGAGAACCGTGACCTGCTATTAAGACACAACTTTATGTCACTGGGCAGTATGCTTCACTCTAGAATGCCTTGACAGTCTTCTGATTTCATTGTGTTCTGCATAGATTCTAGGCACCCAGTGCCAGAGGCAGCAAAGCAACCCCAAAACATCACTGAGCCTCCTCCGTGTTTCACAATTGGAATGGTGTTCTTTTCTGTGAAAGCTTCTGTAAACATAGACTTATTGTCATTTAGCAAAAAGCTCTACTTTTGTTTCATGTGTCCAAAGGACATTCACCCAGAAGGACTGTAGCTTGTCAACATGCATTTTGGAAAACTCTAGTCAGGATTTTTTGTGTTTCTCTATTAAAGTGCAAGGGTATAAATATTATATATATATATATATATATATATATATATCAATACATTTTTATTTCCAATTAATTTAAGGCAAATTTGGGCCTTTCTCAAGACAAATATGGTAGGTAGTGAATATACCTCAAACGGAGTGCTGGGCTACCGGCTAATATAAACTAAGTTTCATGAACAAAAACATTTTTTTACTTGCATTTTTCTGCAAAACAAAGCAGTAAGGTCTCTGCATTGAAACAGTAGCATACACTGTTAGCTCATATCCGGTCTGCAGATATTCTATGCATTCCAGTCTGGATTGATTTATAGGCACCCTGACCTTTAAGGAGCTGGGCAGGAATATGAATGGAAAGTTTCCCTCATGGTTGCTAGATCTTGTTCCTTTGAAAGCTGCTTGATAGCTCCGGTCTGATCTATTTACACTGATTAATTTCAGCCTGCTAGGCTTGCATATCTTTGCTGCAACACAAGCGGACAGCTCCACCTACTGGCCTGCCCTTATTTTAATCAATGCACTGCTTCTCAGTGCTTTTAATAGCAGTCACATGACTGGAAAAAGGACATTATTCTGAAATGGTGCAAATTGAACTGGCGCAAAACGAGGGCCACCTGTGTGTGTGTGTGTGTGTATATATATATATTCGTATATATATATATATATATATATATATACACTTTCTCAGAAAAGAGTTGATTACACAAGGTAAAACAAATGGGTCATAATAAACTTATTTGGCAAGAAAGTAAGGTTGGTAGGTATACACACACATTGTCAAACAAAACACAATACACATACACGCATATATTAATAACACACTTAGAGATTGACCACAATCTATTCATTAATAATCATCTGCATTTTAAAATATGTAGATTAGCACTTTTCAATGTTTATGGGCAGCAATTTTTTTAATTGCTCAAAATGGACTATACACTTGACATATGTAAGTCCAGTTTATGGTAATTACAATTCAAAGTCTTGATAATTATCAACATTTTTAGAGCCATTTTTTACTTTTATAGAAAAAATTACTTAATAATCTCCCAGATACCACTTATCTCCTTATTATTTGTCACCCCACAAAATTATTGCTTGAAATATTGGTTTTGCGCATACACAAAAAATACCTCTGCCATATTGGATGATGTCATCAAACAAGCTACCTGCAAAGTTACAACATTAAAAATAAAGTACTTGTACACTAATAAAAATAATGCAATTGACAGCCCAACAAAAATGCATGCCCACTCTAGCAATATGCTACTATGATTTTTTTTAATGTTTTCTGGAGTTATCAAATTCATGCTTGAGGGTTATTATCAAAGAGACATTATGTTATTGTGATCACAAACACCAATAGATTAGACACCCTAATAATGTTGGTAAATACATACACACAGTCCTGCATTAACTGGACAGTAAAGTCAAAATTAATCTCATGATTCAGATAGATCATTCAATTTTAAATTACATTTTTACTTACTTTTATCATCTAATTTGCTTAGTTCTCTTTATATCCTTTTACTAAATTATACCTAGGTAGGCTCAGGAACAACAATGTACTACTGGGATCTAGTTACTGATTAGAGACTGCCAGGGCCACCATCAGGGAGTGACAGGAGTGACTCCTGTCAGGGGCCCAATGGGCCAGGGGACACCATGAGGCAAGAACAGCTACTTATTTGTTTTAATTTTGGCAGCCAACAGAGGGTACTACAGCCGAGTGCTATTGAGCATGGGAAATGTTATTACAAGGAGTAAAGCATTAGCATTTGAGAGGATTTATGAGTGTGGACTAAACCACTATGCATAGTGTGAGGCAGACTTGGCACTTAAGATTGTACAGTGTGTGTCTGAATCAGGCGGCAGATCACTTTCATTTGCAGAGGAGGTAGGACTTAGTAAATGTTTTTTTATTTCTTTGTGCAATTTTAGATTATAACTTCAGTGTGGTAGTAGTTGTATGGTGGGGCCAGGGGTCCATAAAAACAAATTTTTTTAGAAATATGCAGCAGTGTATTTATGATTATTTGACAATGCTGTAGAAATTATATATTTAAAGCCATGCAGAAATGTTTCCTCCTAAATACACAAATGGTAGGTGCCCTTTTGGCAGATATGAGTTTTTATTTTATTAATATATATATTTTTAATTACATTCCAGTTTACTGCCCCTTTATGCAAGGACTTTCCAGATGCAAGGATGTATTTTATCTAAGATTTTTACATCTCCATAAAATCTTATACTTTCAGATTAAGATTGCTCAGTGTTTGAAATGACACAGGTTAACTTAACACTGTTCAGTTTACACTACAGCTGACTTAATTTCAAAATACATACAAACAAGTACAGCTGACAGATCGGAACATTAGTACACCATATTTGAAGTGGTGCTCTTGGTTAGGGAAAATGGTGGGGGGGGGGACAAATATATGTTAACCTTTCAAAAGTACTTTTCTTCATCTAGCCATCTACCCAGATCATTAATGTACAGTTTTGAATTCACAGAATAATTTTTGTTTGTACATTTACAAATATGATTCTTTTAAAAAGTGATCTCTTAATTTCTGCATTTTTTTTATCATGCATGTCACACACTGTTGATTTAGGGGATGCAATGTGCAGACATTTGACCTCCTGTGAGTTTTTCTGTGGGTTTCTGTGTTTGCGTCTTTGTGCTTTTGTTTGTGTCTCTATGAGTGTGTATGTATTATTTTTCTGTGGGTCTCTCTGTAAGGGTGGGTCTGTATGTCTTTGTGTATTTTCTGTGGATGTCTGTGTGGGTGTGTGTACATGTATTTGTGATTTTTCTATGGGTGTCTCTGTGAGGGTGTGTGTATGTATGTCTTTATGTATTTTCTCTGGATGCCTCTGTGAGGGTGGGTGTGTATTTCTTTGTGTGATTTCTGTAGATGTCCCTGTGAGGGTGGGTTTGTGTATGTATGTATGTCTGTGTTTTCTGTGGATGTCTCTGTGAGGGTGTATGCATATGTCTGTGGTGTGTTTTCTGTGGGTGTCTCTGTGAGAGTGTGTGTATGTCTTTGTGTGTTTTCTGTGAATGTCTCAGTAACTGTGTCTGTGTCTGTGTGTCTTTGTGTGTTTTCTGAGGCTGTCTCTGTCGGTGTTTCCTTGGGTGTATGAGCAAGTTTGTGTTTGAGTTTGTGTTTGTTCATTTTCTGTTCCTTTTTAGGACATTTTGACCTTACTACTGATTATTCACATATTTCTACAGAATTTGAGACTAATAAGACCTTTCCGGAAGTCATCAATCCACCATTTAACCTTTAAATTATTGTCTAGGCAGTTCAGGGCCCTTCCTTTCAGCCACTGCATGCTGTTGTCATTATTTAGTTGACATCTTCCTTGACAAAAAGATAATCAGAACTCCATATTTTGTTTTGTAAATCTCATTTTTTCTCATTACTTGTCAGGTCAATGTAAACACTTGCTGAGTGTCTGTCTGGGTGTCTGTGTCTTTGTGTGTTTGTGTGTTTCTTAGTGTGTCTGCTACAGTGTCTATATGTGAATCCTTATGTGCGAGTCTGTGTTTCAGTGTATGGGTGTGTCTGTGTGTTTCTGTGTTTGTGTGTTACTACCTTTACAAAATTCCAAGTTTGACTACACTTAAGAATAAAGTGCATATACGTTTTAGTCACTTGGTCAAAAATTGCACATGTCAAAGGGGGTGGGGGGAGAGTCTGTTACAATTTTGTAATAATTTTTGTAATTTTGTAATTAAATTATTGTCTAGGCAGTTCAGGGCCCTTCCTTTCAGCCACTGCATGCTGTTGTCATTATTTAGTTGACATCTTCCTTGACAAAAAGATAATCAGAACTCCATATTTTGTTTTGTAAATCTCATTTTTTCTCATTACTTGTCAGGTCAATGTAAACACTTGCTGAATGTCTGTCTGGGTGTCTGTGTCTTTGTGTGTTTGTGTGTTTCTTAGTGTGTCTGCTACAGTGTCTATATGTGAATCCTTATGTGCGAGTCTGTGTTTCAGTGTATGAGTGTGTCTGTGTGTTTCTGTGTTTGTGTGTTACTACCTTTACAAAATTCCAAGTTTGACTACACTTAAGAATAAAGTGCATATACGTTTTAGTCACTTGGTCAAAAATTGCACATGTCAAAGGGGGTGGGGGGAGAGTCTGTTACATTTTTGTAATCATAAAATCCCTGTAAGAAGTACAGTATCTATTGTCCTTGTAATTTTTCATAAGTAGCACTACACTTATATGTAGTTTTATCTAGAAAATGTGTTTAAGATTATAATACAGGAGTAGATACTGTATGAGCATTGGCAAAAAAAATCGAAAGATTGTTTAGGATTTTTTCAACCATATAGTTTGGACAAATTTCATTCATGCAGGTATTCAGCTCAGACGAATAATGGATTCAGATTAATTACCGCTATCTCTAATGGGAACAGCTAATATAGACAATAAATATTAACAAAAATCTTACTTTATATAATTCAAATGATTAAAAGAACCTATTTTTCAATGCTAAAGGAACTTACATTTCCTGTCTAAAATTTAGAATTTAATACCTGACTGTCTGTCCTTAACATTAGGCATTAGTAATACTATGGCAGGATTGGACAGGGGACTTAAAAGCTACAGTCTACACCAGAATTTTTATTGTTTTAAAAGATAGATAATCTCTTTATTACCCATTCCCTAGTTTTGCATAACCAACACAGTTATATAAATACACTTTTTACCGCTGTGATTATCTTGTATCTAAGCCTCTGCAAACTGCCCCCTTATTTCAGTTCTTTTGACAGACATGGATTTTAGCCAATCAGTGCTGGCTCCTCCTCATGTGATTGGCTGACCCATGTGCATTGTTATTTCTTCAACAAAGGATATCTAAGTAAAGAAACAAATTAGATAATATAGGTAAATTGAAATGTTGAAAATTGTATTCTCTGTCTGAATCATGAAATAATTTTTTGGGGTTTAATGCCCCTTTAATGGCACTTTGTGAGTATCCACAACATGCTGGCATCCAACATACAGCTTTGCTGCAAAAGATCTTTGAGAGGGAAGTATATACGCTAATCAATAATTATATAAAATCTCCAGGACATCGACCTAAATTGCTTATGTAAATATTTTTTATTTAAATCTGATTATGCAGCTCATACATTTATTGTGTAACTAAAATTTTGTATAAAAAGCTGACATATTATAAATAAGGTATCTTGATGGTAATAATAATAAAGATAGTGATATAAAAATGGATAATGCAAATTATTGCCATGCACTACTGCATGATTGGTATTTTATATGTGAAACTGCATATTCCTAACTTGATCACTGAAAAATTAGTCAGCTGTGGAATTCAATAGGAATTTTGCAACATTTGGTTTGCTTTTTATAGTTCTCTCAGGTAGTTTTAAACAACTTAATGGCATAAGTGAGGAATCTAAGCAAGACAGAACATTTCTTTCATGAAGGTTTATTGACACACAGAATAGCTTTGCAGGAGTAATTCTGTCAAACTGTCTGAAAATGTTTTCGTTCTTTTAGCAGTATGTGTAGGAAAATCCTAAATCAGAGACAAATACATTTGTGTTCAGTTACTGGTAAGGATTTTGAATCTGGGGGCTTTTAAAGTATAGATACAAAATATAATTATTAGTCTCATTAACACTGATGTGCTTAATTGAATTCAAAGGGACATTTACTTATCATTTAGACATGATTTGCATAGTGGGATGCTGTGTTCTTCACTAAATCAATATCACATTTTTGTTATTGCCAAATAATAAGTAAATGTGTGCAGAAGTGTTAGAATAGAAACTAGATAAACAATCAAAATCTTTCTGGAATCATAACTCAGTTAACTTGTTTTTTAGCGTTTTCAAATTATTAGAACCCCTTACTCAATTTTCATCTTGCCCTACTTAAAGGGACAGTCTAGTCAAAATTAAACGTTCATGATTCAGATTGGGCATGCACTTTTAAACAACTTTTCATTTTACTTTATAATCAAATTTGCTTTGTTCTCTTGATATTCTTTGTTCTCTTGTTGCTAATTTCTAATCCCTTGAAAGTCGCCTCTTATCTCAGTGCATTTTGACCCTTTTTTAAAGCTAGACAGTGCTAGTTCGTGTGTGCCATATAGATAACATTGTGCTCACTCCCGTGGAGTTAACTATGAGTTACCACTGATTGGCTAAAATGCAAGTCTGTAAAAAAGAACTGAAATAAGGGGGCAGTCTGGAGAGGCTTAGATACAAGGTAATCACCACGGTAAAAAGCATTTTAATATAACTGTGTTGGTTATGCAAAACTGGGGAATGGGTAGAAAAGATATCTATCTTTTTAAACAAAAACTAATTCTGGAGTAGACTGTCCCTTTAACATTGAAATAAGCTATTGAAGGGGAGGGGAATAGAGGAAAGAGAGCCAGATAAGCCCAATTAATAGAATTATTTTTCCAGAAGGGTATTTAAGGGACCATATCAACAAAGCAATAAAGCAACAATTCAACTAATGAAATGTGCAAGTACAAAATTGTGGTTCAATGGTGTAATTACTAGCAGGAGGGATTTATAAAGAAAATGTATATTGTACTAACTATAGAAGTCCCAGTGCCCTCTCATCCGTTATATGAAGCCATGATGCTACTGTTCTTTAACATTGTATCAATTTGTCAGTGGCAAGCAAACTTCTGAACAAGTACAAAATACAAAACATAATTGTTGTTTTTTCATAAAATGGGCTGAACATGGGCGTATATGAAATTGTCTCTCTAATCCCATTATAATTCTGTAAAGATTTTCACACTATAGATTTAACATTTTTTTTTTTTTAAATAATTTTTTTATTGAGGTTTTGCGATGTGAATAACAAACAATAATCGCCTTAAAACATCCAAGACATTTACAGCATTGTTTACAACGTATTGACACTTACATAGCAAAGGAAAAAAAATATAACAGTGCATAACAGGAGATAGGCTTATTGAACCTCTATTTTACAATACTATAGCGTAATTGGCTGACTAATCAGTTGACCACTCTTGGGTCAAATGGACACGAAAGCTAAAAGGCTTCTAGTAGTCAGGTGAGCAGCCACTTTTGGGCCATAGAATTATATTGTATAGAAGACAAGGAGTAGTCCCCACCTCCACAGGTTAAATACTCTGTAACGTTCTGTAACTAAGTTAGCAAGATGTGGGGAGTTGCCAATTATGATGGCCAAACTGAGGCCATTGTATAAGGAGGGGGAGGGGGGGGATGTCAGCGGACAAGCGCCGCTCAAAATATAGGGGATAAGGGGGGGCGGAGCCGCTCTCCCTGAACCAACAAAGTAACCCAAGGAATGAAAAAAAATTAATTAGTATACTTAGAGAGAGAATGGTATGTAACAACAGACATCTATGACATAGTAGTAAGGTCACATGCAAACTAGTAGCACAGCGCTCAGTCCCTGATATAAAATAGTATTAAGGGTTTAAAGATGTAAACACTTTATAAGAGACGAATAACATCACCTTTATAGCACACTAGGGACAGTAAATACATGGTTCTCTGGAGTTAGATCACTAGCAATGCAACAACAACCAAGGAGCATAATTACTTATGAAACATAGATATCGAGCCTATATGGCAAAGATAGTATCTGGACTATGTCTGTTTGTAAAAACTATTATAGATTTGGGTCATAGCAGGGGTTGCATTATATTTTCTAGCAGAAAACTAGCTGTGGCACCCTTGGGACCTATACCTGGTGAGGACTCAAAGAGAAAGTAAATGTTCTTTTGCAACAGGCAGAAAATGTATACATGAATAAAGGACAGTGCATCATCAAGAGCAAGTCTATAGGAGATAATACACTAGATGTGATAAAAGAGTAAAGTAAGAAAGCTGAAGCTAAAGAGTTATTTAAGACAAACCCAAAGACACATGTGATTAAACTAGCATATTTAAGGAAGTCCATCGAGAAATAAAATTAAATCTAAAAGACAAAGTATATATGAGTCAATTAGACCTATCTGGTTCTAGCTCCTGCTATAGTTAGCAGTTCGTGAGATACTAGTGTCGCAGTAATGAAAATAAAATACATTAGCTACCCAGCATAGGGAATAGAGCCTAAAATTACATAGGGGCTGTACTTCTGATATAAACAGTATATCATGTGTTCTATGTCCGAAGATATGGTAAGTTAATGTAAGTGACCTTTAGTATTGAGTAAGTAATAACAATTGTATATTGAAAAAAGAACCTAAAAGGTGTAATGAGTTTGTGTAAATTGTAAGAGCCTGTAGGGCTAAATGACAAGTTTTGTCAGGCAACATATAGGCAATTGAAGTTAAACAAGTATAGCTTGGTAGTAACTAAATGCGAAGGGACTGTCCGTGTCTATCCATTAACAGGAGGGTTACCAGGGCAAAAGTTGCGTTCAGAGTTGGCAAGGTAGCTTTAGTTCTTTTGCGGCAAGCAACACCGACTTTCTGAGGGACCTGAAGATCTTGTGGGGAGCTCCATTCAAAGTGCTTGGTCCTCTGGCTTTGTGTTCTGCTTTTCCAAATGTCCTTATGCGGCTCTTGAAGTAGAGCGTTGCACAGAGAGTAGCATGAAAGTTCAATTTCCTGGGATGAAGAGCTGGCATGAAGAGAAGATTTTATATAGGTCATATTGCTCAACAACAAAATTGGGTGGGTACTTCTAGTTGGAGCATAATATGTAGCGTGCCCAAGGTGTAGCGACAAGGAGTCATCTGTAATAGTTCCAGTCACGATCGGCCGCCTCGCCACATGGACCAGCAATGTTGCGACATCCTCAGGAAGCCCGTCCACCTTCTCAGCCGGATAAACGCAGAGTGACGCTCGAAGGTAATCCTCCTCATCCTGCAAACATGAAACATTTGACCTAGCAGGTAAGCGTGTATCAAGAAATTCCACAGGATCCGATAGCATCATGTCCCATCCATCCTCCGCTAGCTCAGGGAGAGAGGCTGGTCGACAGCCCCCATGGCTTGGTAAGTTTAGTGTTTCAGATTGTAAGAGGTGGATATTTTGCATCAGGTCTGTATAATGAAAGTCCATAACTTGCTCTAGCACCCAAAGTGCGTCTATGATGTCCGCCGCCATCTTGATCTAAAGTACTGCGTGCGTCTAAGGGTTTATTTTTCCATCTGTCCCCCTAGTAGCACTATAATAACAGAACAAGTTTCCTTTTTCGGTCAGTGTCCTCAGGAACAGTTTAGGGACGTAGAGATTTCAATCCCGAGTTAAGATTTGAACAAATAGCCTCTGTTATTAAAATTAAGAACTAGGAGCTCACCCAGGTTATGTCTAGCTGCTTCGGCAGTTGGCTCCGCCCCTAGATTTAACATTTTTTTCTGCAAACTAAAAGGTGGCGAGCTTTTCTCAAAACACTCAAAATACTTTTAACCCTATCATTATTTAAAGAGCGCCACCTGCTCACTGCTAACTTCACTCTTTGGAGCAAAGTGTCTTGTTCCAGCGTGATCCATTACTTTCAGTAAGAGACATCTCGCCACTTAAAGGAACTGCCCTTATTTATAATAATTCCACCAGGGAAACCATGTCTGTTATGGCGAAGTTTAGATCATCAGACCCTCTCTCTCTGTGTTTCTTTCTCACTCTATGTTTCTTTCTCTCTCTCTCTCTCTCTCTCTCTCTCTCTTTTTCTCACTCTTTCTATCTCTCTCAATAAAAATAAAGGAGATATTTGTAAACTATTTTATACACTCTAGCAAGTAAAATGTATTATTATTATTATTATTATTATAATTATCATGTATTTGTAGAGCGCCAACAGATTCTGCAGCGCTATACAAGGTACCATGTATAGGAGTCAAATGGGTAGAGGTCCCTGCCGAGAGTTGCACTGTTGTAATCGGCTCTTATGCAGGTGATCTACAAACAGCTGGGCTCATAAGCTTACATGCTAAGGGGTTTAAGGGGATAGCAGTGGAGTTAGGAAAGTTAGTGTAGGTTGTATGCATCCCTGAATAGCACAGTTTTAAGGGAGCACTTGAAGCTTTCAAAACAAGGGGAGAGTCTTGTGGAGTGAGGGAGAGAGTTCCACAAGATTGGAGCCAGTTTGGAGAAGTCTTGTAAATGGGAATGTGAGGAGGTAACAAGAGAGGAGGAGAGTAGGAGATTGTGGGCAGAGCAAAGGGGTTGGGAGGGAAAGTATCTGTAGACAAGGTCTGAGATGTAGGGGGGGAGCAGTGCAGTTGAGGGCTTTGTATGTCAGAGTGAGAATTTTGTGTTTAAGCCTGGAGGCAAGAGGAAGCCAGTGAAAGGATTGGCAGAGAGGTGCAGTAGTTGAAGAGCGATGTGTAAGGAAGATGAGCCTGGCAGAGGCATTCATTATGGATTGTAAAGGAGCTAGGTGGCAGCTAGGGAGACCAGAGAGGATGGAGTTGCAGTAATCCAGGCGGTAAAGGATGAGAGAGTGGATTCGAATCTTAGTTGTACTTTTTAAGGTGGAAACGGCAGGCTTTAACCAAGGACTGAATGTGAGGAGTGAAAGATCTGAGTCAAGTTTGTGGAGTAGGGGTAATGATGGAGTTATCGACAGTTATAGAGAAGTTGGGAGTGGAGATTTTTGAAGAAGGGGGAATAAAACAAGGAGCTCAGTTTTGGAGAGATTTAGCTTAAGGTAGTGAGAGTACATCCAAGATGATATATGAGAAAGACAGTAAGTGACACAGGTTTGCAAGGAAGAAGATAGGTCTGGTGCAGAGAGGTAGATTTGGGTGTCATCGGCATACAAATGATATTGAAACCCATGGGACTTTATTAAGGAACCTAAAGATGATGTGTAGATTGAGAGGAGAAGGGGACCAAGGACAGAGCCTTGCAGTACCCCAACAGAAAGTGGTAATGGGGCAGAAGATGCCCCAGAGAAGGCTACACTAAAGGTATGGTTAGACAGATAGGAAGAGAACCATGAGAGAGCTGTGTCACAAATTCCGAAGGATTGGATAGTTTGGATCAAAAGAGGGTGGTTGACAGTATCAAAAGCTGCATACAGATCAAGGAGGATAAGCAGAGAGAAGTGGCCTTTGGATTTTGCTGTAAGTAAGTCATTGGTAACCTTAACAATTGTTGTCTCTGTGGAGTGGTGTGAATGAAATCCAGATTGCAGTGGGTCAAGGAGAAAGTTTAGTGTAAGGTAATGGGATAGATGTACATATACTAGCTTTTCGAGAAGCTTAGAGGCAAGAGGGAGTAGGGAAATAGGAGCGGTAGTTGGATGGGGAGATTGGGTTGAGAGAAGGTTTTTTGAGGATAGGTGTGACCAGTGCATGTTTAAGAGATGAGGGAAATATAAGAAAATATACAAAATATACGAGTGCTGAGGGAGAGGTTGAAGATGTGTGTGACTATAGGGGTATGGGTAGAAGAGAGGAAGGGGAGTAACTGTGTGGGGATGGGGTTGAGGGGACAGGTAGTGAGGTGAGAGGATAGTATAAGTGCAGTGTCTCAAAAGAGATACATTTATGGCTATTAGGGTTTTGGATGATAGTGAGGTTTTGAGGGGTTTGAGACTGGTAGCATGTTAAGAGCTGATTTAATTTCTGATGGAGTCTATTTTGTTATTGAAGTAGATGGCAAAATCTTGAGCTGTGAGAGAAGTTGTAGTAGGAGGTGGGGATGGGCAGAGAAGAGTATTGAACGTGGAGAACAGAAGTTTTGGGTTTGAAGAAAGAGTAAAGATTAGAGTGGTGAAGTAATGTTGCTTATATAGATTAAGGGTAGAATAGTAAGAGTTTAAGATGAACTTGTAGTGAAGAAAGTCAGCTGAACTCTGAGATTTTCTCCAGTGTTGCTTAGCAGTACAGGAACATCTGTGTAGGTACCGTGTCAGAGAAGTATGCCAGGGCTGAGGATGAGTGTATAATTTCCAAACTATGTTAGGTGGGGCCAGGTTGTCAAGGACCGATGTAAGGGTGAAGTTATAGTGGCAGATAGATTCATCAGGGCAGAAAAAGGAGAGGATGGAAGAGAGGAGAGGTTCGAGAGAGCTAGCAAGCTGTTTCTGATCTAATGACTTGATGCTTCTGTGTAGTTGGGTGTGAGGGGTAGAAGGAGGGATAGTTGTAGGGAGGGATGTGATATTACAAGTGAGGAGATGATGGTTCGAAAGAGGAAAAGGGGAGTTTGTGAAGTTTGATATAGTGCATCGATAGCTAAAAATCAGATCAAGGTAGTGGCCATCTTTGTGAGTGGAAGAGTCTGTCCATTTTGACAGGCCGAAAGAGTAAGTAAGTTGCAGAAGTAGTTTTGCAGAAGAGGCAGAGGGGTTGTCAACAGGGAGGTTGAAGTTGCCAAGAATGAGATCAGGGGTGTCTGAATAAAGGAGATAAGGTAGCCAGGCAGCAAAGTGATCTATAAATAAAGTTGATGAGCCAGGGGGGTGGTATATGACTTCAACACATATAGAGAGGAGAGAGAATAAACAAATCATGCGAGTTTCGAATAAAGAAAAGGTGAGGGAAGAGAAGGACTGTATTTGTTGAAAGGTGCAACAAGAGGAAAGTAAAATACCAACACCGCCTCCTTGTCTATTATAAGACCTAGGAGTTTGGCTGAAGTGAAGACCCCCATGTGACAGTGCAGCAGTGAAAGCTATGTCTGAAGGAGAGAGCCATGTTTCTGTGAGAGCCAGAAGATTGAGAGGGTGGGAGATAAAGAGGTCATGGATAGAAGTGAGCTTGTTGCAAACAGAGCGAGAGTTCCAGAGTGTACAAGTGAAGTGGGTGGAGACTTTAGATGCAAGAGGAATGAGATTAAGGTTACCAGAGTTTTGTTTTTGAAGTCTATTGAAAGGCACATTGGATCATTGAGAACACATTAAGGGGGTATATATTTTTACAGTAAGATGACCCTTTAATATCTAAAGTGAATTGCTAGTTTTCAAAAAGAATAGGGGCTTCGGCAAATGGGTAAACTGAAAAGGTCTGATTTAAATACGGCAATCCAGTTCCTGCCCCAGTTCTGCAATATATTAACTGTATTGTCCAGCAACATACTGAACTGTCTTTAACACCCCATATGCCAGTGAAACAAAAAGGTTTTAAATCTTCAATTGCAATAGCAGAAGACAATAGTCCTAGAAGTTTGAACTTTCTTGATGACAGTAACACACAGAACATCTGGTTTAACATGTATCCTGACACTAACACACAAATTAGAACATCTGTTTTTTTACTATTAATTTGATTTAAGAAAATAAAAGTCTCTGAAAGCATAAACTGTTGCATTGTTATACTGATACTAAAATACTTATATTACATATAAAGCTATGACAGTCAACATTCAGGTGTTACATTTTGCTTATTTTCAATTAATAGAATTGAACTTTCAAATCCTTTGATTTCTTCCAGATACACATCAGTAAAATTCTAAATTATGGAATTTTATTTCAAATGGAACTGAAACCAGCAATAATCGAATGTTAATATAATAGGGAATAGTGTACTCTGATCTATGGAGTATGCATTGACATGAGCAGGTAAGCTTTCATGCTTTGGCCAACACATGCCACTAAAAAAAAACTTTATCAAAGGTTGTTATAGTGTGAATGGGTCATTATACAAATGTATTAAAAATTATTTTTCTTACAAGATAGATACATTAAAAATATAGCCTACATTACAAGTGAAGCATTACAGATTGCACAGAGTGCTGTCAATATTCAAAAATGTAACAAAAAAAGGGCAGTACTGAGTTAAAATGGCTAAAGACACCTATCTATAGTAGGGTGATGGGTAAAAGGATTCACTTTTTATTAAAAAGTTGTAGACAAATATGACAAATAAAGGTTTGTCCCACCCTAATTTATATTAGTGTATTGCTCAGGATTTTCAGATTTCATATTTATAAACATTTATGCCTTTTAATTTATTGTTCAAAAAGATCCGGTCCTACTGCACACATACTAGATTAAAAACACTTCAACTCTGTGTTTTCCTTTAAAATATTGTCCCACATGAGAGTGTGAATAAATTGTTAGCTATTGGGCAGAAATAATATTTTTACTGTTCTATCTATGGGTGGTCTGTGGAACATGGTTTAAATATACCCTTAGCTTCCTTTCATCCTAATACTTTTGTGGTTATAATATAACAAATATATTCATTAACACATACTTGCTCTTTAACTGTTAGTAAAAGTATAAAGACATTTGTTGCTCACTAAAAAGATCTATCTAAGGCTAAGCTCCTTCTATAGCTGGAACAGTTTTATCGCTATTCTGAGCTATTCCTGCAACAGTGTACCATCTTATAGAGTTCCACAAATATATTACCAATAGCTTGTAGCTAAATTCACATATCACCCATTCTGATATATTGTATAGCACAGCACACATATAGCGATAAAAAGCAGGTAGGCTATTAAAAAGAAAGACAAGCTCTCAGAATGGTTCCCCTGACGCCCGTTATTTGGGACCGGTAGTGTGCTTTGTACTCCTAATATAAATATAAGGCTTGTGCATTTGTTTTGTTATGATTTTCAATTAGAAATGAATATATACAGTAGATATTTGTTTAGTTTCCATGAAATGAATATCTGAACTAATGCACCAACTAAATTTAAAGAACACACACAAATACTGATACATTTTGTAAGGATTCATTTGTTTCCTTAAATTTACCTATAGGTGGAAAATACTTACCTCTTGCGTGCTGGACAGCCATCCTGACACTTCTGCACAGCCCAGAGCCATAAGAGGTAGAGCCCCGAATCATGCTAATAGGATGCCTAGTGAAGTGAGGTAGAGCCCTGAATCATGCTAATAGGATGCCTAGTGAAGTGAGGTAGAGCCCCGAATCATGCTAATAGGATGCCTAGTGAAGTGAGGTAGAGCCCTGAATCATGCTAATAGGATGCCTAGTGAAGTGAGTTAGAGCCCTGAATCATGCTAATAGGATGCCTAGTGAAGCGAGGTAGAGCCCCGAATCATGCTAATAGGATGCCTAGTGAAGCGAGGTAGAGCCCCGAATCATGTTAATAGGATGCCTAGTGAAGCGAGGTAGAGCCCCGAATCATGCTAATAGGATGCCTAGTGAAGCGAGGTAGAGCCCCGAATCATGCTAATAGGATGCCTAGTGAAGCGAGGTAGAGCCCCGAATCATGCTAATAGGATGCCTAGTGAAGCCAGGTAGAGCCCCGAATCATGCTAATAGGATGCCTAGTGAAGCGAGGTAGAGCCCCGAATCATGTTAATAGGATGCCTAGTGAAGCGAGGTAGAGCCCCGAATCATGCTAATAGGATGCCTAGTGAAGCGAGGTAGAGCCCCGAATCATGCTAATAGGATGCCTAGTGAAGCGAGGTAGAGCCCCGAATCATGCTAATAGGATGCCTAGTGAAGCGAGGTAGAGCCCCGAATCATGCTAATAGGATGCCTAGTGAAGCGAGGTAGAGCCCTGAATCATGCTAATAGGATGCCTAGTGAAGTGAGGTAGAACCCCGAATCATGCTAATAGGATGCCTAGTGAAGTGAGGTAGAGCCCTGAATCATGCTAATAGGATGCCTAGTGAAGCGAGGTAGAGCCCCGAATCATGCTAATAGTATGCCTAGTGAAGCGAGGTAGAGCCCCGAATCATGCTAATAGGATGCCTAGTGAAGCGAGGTAGAGCCCCGAATCATGCTAATAGGATGCCTAGTGAAGCGAGGTAGAGCCCCGAATCATGTTAATAGGATGCCTAGTGAAGCGAGGTAGAGCCCCGAATCATGCTAATAGGATGCCTAGTGAAGCGAGGTAGAGCCCCGAATCATGCTAATAGGATGCCTAGTGAAGCGAGGTAGAGCCCCGAATCATGCTAATAGGATGCCTAGTGAAGCGAGGTAGAGCCCCGAATCATGTTAATAGGATGCCTAGTGAAGCGAGGTAGAGCCCCGAATCATGCTAATAGGATGCCTAGTGAAGCGAGGTAGAGCCCTGAATCATGTTAATAGGATGCCTAGTGAAGCGAGGTAGAGCCCCGAATCATGCTAATAGGATGCCTAGTGAAGCGAGGTAGAGCCCCGAATCATGTTAATAGGATGCCTAGTGAAGCGAGGTAGAGCCCCGAATCATGCTAATAGGATGCCTAGTGAAGCGAGGTAGAGCCCCGAATCATGCTAATAGGATGCCTAGTGAAGCGAGGTAGAGCCTCGAATCATGCTAATAGGATGCCTAGTGAAGCGAGGTAGAGCCCCGAATCATGCTAATAGGATGCCTAGTGAAGCCAGGTAGAGCCCCGAATCATGCTAATAGGATGCCTAGTGAAGCCAGGTAGAGCCCCGAATCATGTTAATAGGATGCCTAGTGAAGCGAGGTAGAGCCCCGAATCATGCTAATAGGATGCCTAGTGAAGCGAGGTAGAGCCCCGAATCATGCTAATAGGATGCCTAGTGAAGCGAGGTAGAGCCCCGAATCATGCTAATAGGATGCCTAGTGAAGCGAGGTAGAGCCCCGAATCATGCTAATAGGATGCCTAGTGAAGCCAGGTAGAGCCCCGAATCATGCTAATAGGATGCCTAGTGAAGCGGATCCTTGAGCCTGTGTTAAAGAAGGTCCTTTACAACAGGCACTTGGATTGGCCATGCTAAGCCTCCTATTATCTCAGCCTGGGGCTCTGTGAAGAAGGGTAAGGATTAGCTTTGTTCTTAAGCACACTAGAGGTGAGTATAAGGTTACAGGTGAACTTTTTCAACTGTAACTGAGGAACATTTACATTTGTTTAACGAAAACAAATGTAATTGTTTCACAATTATTCAGTACTGATTTTATTTGAAATGAAACTGAATATTCGTTCAGAAAGATTCGGACACAATTCATTTTCACTGCTGCACAATTCTAATAGATATTGATTTATAAAAACACGTCTAATGGACATTGGATGCTTAAAGGGCGGGTCAACACCGGACTTTTTTCTTTAAAAAGATAGATAATCCCTTTATTACCCATTCTCTAGTCCTGCATAACCAACACTGTTATATCAATATACTTTTATCCTCTGTCATTACCTTGTATCTAAGCCTCTGTAAACTGCCTCCTTATTTCAGTTCTTTGGAAAGACTTGCCAATCAGTGCTAACTCCCAGGTAACTCTGTGTGCACAATGTTATCTATATCACACACATGAACTAAAGCCCTCTAGTGGTGAAAAACTGTCAAAATTCACTTAGATAAGAGCATATGCACCTCCTAGGTTTAGCTTTCAACTAAGAATACCAAGAGAACAAAGCAAATGTGGTAATAAAGGTAAATTGGAAAGTTGTTTAAAATGACACGCCCTCTCTGAATCATTTTTTATTTTGGACTAGACTGTCCCTTTAATAAGATCATGCAAATAAAAACAAAAAATGCACTAACAATTTAAAAAAATGCCAATACTGTAACTAAAAAAAAAAAAAAAAAAAAATAGTTGCAGGTTTTAAATGATGATTGTAACAAAATAACATCTGCTTTAAATACATATTGCCTTGAAATAAATGGAGTTAATTCACATTTTAGTCAGTTTGTTTCCTAAGAGTATACTAATATATGGTTTCTATCTTAAATTAACTGAAAATCTTGCAACCATAAACTAATGTAATCTGTTCTTCCTGGATGTATTGCATATAAAATGAATCTAGTAAAGTACTTTCTTATATGTTTGCATTTGCAGTGCTGAATAGTATGACAAAATTGATACTATATCTTTTTTAATGCATTCATTTTGTGTTTTAAAAAAGTAGCCTCCACAATTTTAAAAATAAGAATCATGCAAATATAGGTACACTGCAATTAACTAGGTATAAATGTAAGGGTAAATTATTCTCACAATTCTGCAATAAAAATAAACATATGACCTTGCTGCCCAACTTTGCTTTTTTTTGCATGTTACATACTACATCTATATTTGACACACCTTTCTTGAGATATACTGAAAAGTGATGGCATTTATTTGCTTGCAAATTTTTACCAGTGTTCATTTATTATATATACTCATATTTAGTTTTATTAATTTTCTGCTAATCATAAATATTTGAAAGTGCTACAATTCATGAAAATGATTTTCTAAAAGTGTACTACTGCCATCTTTTGGTACAATTTAGCATTTTCTGATTGTGATAAAAAGTATTCTTTTTTTTTGGAAAGAAAATACTGGTAGTAATGTCAGTGCCATTGTTGAAGAAAAACGATTCTTGGTGACATGGTGCCCTTCATTGACAGCTGAAGCAGAAATCCACTCCTACTGCAAGCTATTTCATGGTACAAATGGTTTTAGAAGGCTCACCTCTATGCACTGTCTGTCATTTATGTTTCCACAAGTTATAAAGACAGATTTATTGGGTTTAATCAAGCACAAATATGATGAGAAACAGAGTATGCTTCAAATGAACTGCAGTCCTTATTAACTCCCACCTATACTGCAATAGAGAGAATATAAATGCTGCCCATTGTTATATTTGCTACTTAAATATGATTAGGCCATTATTTTATAATGGAGAATGTGTAGGAGGAACAATAAAGTTAATAGGGCAGAAATTTTTCCATACCAATCAATATTGTTAGATCGACGGACCATCACATAAACAAAATCAGAATGGTAAATATGCACATATTATCACATTGTCGTAGTTATCTCCCAAAAATGAAATATGATTATTTGGTATGCATACAATTTTAAATCTTGACACATTAAAGCATATTCATTGAACAATATTAATGAAAGTCATGCAGCAAAAAGTCTTGAGGTATCTAACATTTTAAAGCCCACTTTGCATTTTTTATTTTATCTAACATAGAGCTAGATTACAAGTGGATCTCTATTGTTAGCACGAGTCACAATAACCAATATCGTGACTACGCATATTACAAATCTAAAGTAAACACGTTTGCTCAAATGCAAATTAAATTAGTGTACGTTGGGTTCGTGCGAGTGAAGACCTGGGGGTAGATTTACCAATGTGCAGGCGGACATGATCCGCTGTAGCGGATCATGTCCGCCGCACATCGATAAATGCTGACAGCATATGCAATGTCACCCACTGCAGATTTGCGGCCAATAGGCTGTTAGCAGGGGGTGTCAATCAAGTACGATCGGACTGATTGCTGTCCGCTGCGTCAGAGGTGGCGAACGAGTTAAGGAGCAGCGGTCTTATGACCGCTGTTTCTTAACTCCTGTTTCCAGTGATCTGGAAACTAAAGGGGTAGATTGCACCATCCGCTGCTTGTTAAATCTACCTCCTAGCGTAAAGTGTATGGGGTAAAAAAAAAAAAATATGCACCAAACACAACATAAATATATTAAAATAAAGTTTTGCACTCATACATACTTTAGCTGATACAAATTATTAATATACATATTAATAAAAAAATGTAATAATGGTTTAAAGGTATATGGTATATGGCAAGGTATTTAAATGAATAGGGCTATATTGTGTATGTATATAAACATATATCTACAAACACACACACACATATATATATATATATATATATATATATACATGTATGTATGTATATATATATATATATATATATATACACACACACACTTTGGAGCCCTTTCCACTCAAATACTAATACTAATAAAACTACAGAACAAGCTAAAATGATTTTGTTTTTTCTGTATGTGGTTGAGTTGAGTACTTTTCTTTTTTTTTTTTTGTACGTATGTGTGATGTGAGCATTTCTGAACAAGTTTAGTGTGAGAAATAGAGCAATGGAAACTGGCATTGTGGGTTTAAGCTAGGGATGGGCGAATGTGTTGATATTCAAATTTGAATGTTATTGTAGAAATTTAATTTACATAATCGAATATTAATAAGAACAAATATTCTTAGAAATTCTATAATCAAATGCTATTTACAGTTTTCGAATGTCACTTTCAATTTCGAATGTCCACTTTCAAATTTCGAATGTAACATTTGATTTAACAAATACTATTCATAAGTTCAATAGTTCATGTGATAGCTAATTTAGTAAACTGATACATAATAGATACAAATATATCCATTAGAATGTTTCTATTTCGAATGCATAATTCAAATATTACATTTAAGAAAGCATTAGAAATAATATTACAAATATATAAATCAGAATAGAATTATTAGAAAAAGTCAAATTGAATATTTAATTTAAACAAAGCATTAGACATACTATTACATTAAACGAATGTTAGAATGTTGTACAAACATTTGAAATTCGAAACAAACAAATAAATGTATTAAAATGTGTTTTATTTTTCGAATGTTGCAAAACATTTGCCCATCTCTAGTTTAAGCCCTTTAATAGGTGCATACTTTAATCCTTTGTGTTAAACTAAGTAGTAACATGCATAAGTACAATTTATCTGGTAATCATATTGTTGTTATGTTCACTTTGAAGCTGATATGTAAAAGAACATAGAAAATTAAGCGTCTTATCTTATTTTTAGCCATATTTCAAACAGTGAGATTCTCATTTTGCTGATGTGCTACCAACTGTGCATACTAAAAAAGAGTCACATGTATAAACAATATTAAACAAAGAGAAGTGTGCATGAATCATGCAAAAACATGTCTAAGTGACTATAAGATTGCACTTAGAATCAGTCATCAGTTATTAAGTAGGTTTCATGAAGTAGTTGCTCAGATAACCTGATCCATACGAAGTGAGGTACAAAGTAAAAGTTCCAACTTTACGGTATCCAAAAGAAAGGGTTCAGTTGTTATGATAGTTTGTTTGTAGGATTATTATCCATTGAAAAAAAATGTAAGTAATCTAAGTGCTAAATGTTAAAAAGCTAAGAAGATTTACACCTAGCGCCTGTTAGTAACGGAACCTTAGGCTCTTGGATGAATGACACCTAGCTGTCAAACGGTTATAGTCTAATGGTGATAGTGTAGCCAAAAGCGCCTGCCTGGCGGCGGCTGGGTCTGACCGAGTAAACTAGTGAACAACTTATTAAGCTGGAATATTTAATAAAAATAAAAATATATAGTCATCAATTTCTTATGATTTACAGTATATACAGTGGCTAATAAAAACATAAATACATGGATCAATGCATTAGCAAATTTACATAAAAATGAAAATATAAAATAGATATAAATTGTCTTAATCGCTTAAAACAATGTCTCGAATCAGAGGTAAAAAGTCTCCCAACATATGATGAAGGTATTGACCCCAGAGGAAAAATGTATATAAATTTCTTGTATAGACAAGAGTACAAGAAATATTAGCAATTACTTGTATTTATATTGGGTAACCGCCATAAACCTAGTCACAAAGTGTCTGAAGTCATTGTTAAATCACAATTCTAAGTGAAATAAATCCAAACAATAATTTGAAGCTAAAATCAAATATAAAAAAAAAATATAAATATGAAAAATAAAATCAAATGTGAAAAAATAAAGTCTAATGTGAAAATAGGAGTCCAATTTGGAAGAAAGATTCGATGTGAAAAAAGAGTCTTGATAAAGGCCTTTGAGAGGCCGAAACGCGTCGATCACTGGCAAGAACATTTTCTTTATTATCTTCATTGAAAACATTCCACACCATTGTTTTTTTTTTCTTTCCTTATAGAAGGACCAAATAAACATTCATTAAGGGAGCTCTTTGGATTATCCAGCCCTCCCCTAGTAGAGCATACCATTTCAATATAATTTGATACAATTTTTGGGAGCAACTAGCAACTTACATTCCACATTAACACATCAGATATTCTTTCTATCACTGACACTTTGATCTACCTTTCATGGATATTGTTTGGACCAATTGGAGTTTGTTATAACTTTGGACACATTTGATTTTATTTTTCATATTTTTATATATTTTTTATATTTGATTTTTTGTCACATTTTAGCTTCATATTATTGTTTGGATTTATTTCACTTAGAATTGTGATTAAACAATCACTTCAGACACTTTGTGACTAGGTTTTTGGCAGAAGTCAATATCAAACACTTTATTGGAACACATTAAGTACATAGTTGCAAGACATAGATTTGGGAAACAATCAATAATCACTTCGCATACTTTGTGACTAGGCTTTTGGCAGCAGTTAATATCAAACACTTTATTGAAAACATTAAACACATAGTTGCAAGATATACATATGGGATCCATCACCCAGTATCTAGTTTAATATATCACCTATTAAGGTCAATTTCAGCATTGGACCAACTACCTTTATTATACCTGTGTTTTATTGGTTGCCCAATATAAATACAAGTGATTGCTAATATTTCTTGTACTCTTGTCTATACAAGAAATGTGTATACATTTTTCCTCTGGGGTCAATACCTTCGTCATATGTTGGAGAGTTTTTACCTTTGATTCGAGACATTGTTTTAAGCGATTAAGACAATTTATCTATTTTACTGTATATTTTATTTATATTTATTTTCATTGTTATGTAAATTTGCTAATGCATGGATCCATGTATTTATGTTTTTATTAGCCACTGTATATACTGTGAATCATAAGAAATTGATGACTATATACAGTGGGGCAAAAAAGTATTTAGTCAGCCACCAATTGTGCAAGTTCTCCCACTTAAGAAGATGAGAGAGGCCTGTAATTTTCATCATAGGTATAACTCAACTATGAGAGACAAAATGTGGAAACAAATCCAGACAATCACATTGTCTGATTTGGAAATAATTTATTTGCATATTATGGTGGAAAATAAGTATTTGGTCACCTACAAACAAGCAAGATTTCTGGCTCTCACAGACCTGTATATTCTTCTTTAAGAGGCTCCTCTGTCCTCCACTCATTACCTGTATTAATGGCACCTGTTTGAACTTGTTATCAGTATAAAAGACACCTGTCTACAACCTCAAACAGTCACACTCCAAACTCCACTATGGTGAGGACGAAAGAGCTGTCGAAGGACACCAGAAACAAAATTGTAGACCTGCATCAGGCTAGGAAGACTGAATCTGCAATAGGCAAGCAGCTTGGTGTGAAGAAACCAACTGTGGGAGCAATAATTAGAAAATCGAAGACATACAAGACCACTGATAATCTCCCTTGATCTGGGGCTCCACGCAAGATCTCACCCCGTGGGGTCAAAATGCTCACAAGAACGGTGAGCAAACATCCCAGAACCACACGGGGGACCTAGTGAATGACCTGCAGAGAGCTGGGAACAACGTAACAAAGGCTACCATCAGTAACACACTACGCCGCCAGGGACTCAGATCCTGCAGTGCCAGATGTGTTCCTCTGCTTAAGCCAGTAAATGTCCGGGCCCATCTGAAGTATGCTAGAGAGCATTTGGATGATCCGGAAGCGGATTGGGAGAATGTCATATGGTCAGATAAAACCAAAGTAGAACTGTTTGGTAGAAACACAACTTGTCGTGTTTGGAGGAGAGAGAATGATGAGTTGCAACCAAAGAACACCATACCTACTGTGAAGCATGGGGGTGGCAACATCATGCTTTGGGGCTGTTTCTCTGCAAAGGGAACCAGACGACTGATCCGTGTACATGAAAGAATGAATGGGGCCATGTATTGTGAGATTTTGAGTGCAAACCTCCTTCCATCAGCAATGGCATTGAAAATGAAACATGGCTGAGTCTTTCAGCATGAAAATGATCCCAAACACACTGCCCAGGCAATGAAGGAGTGGCTTTGTAAGAAGCATTTCAAGGTCCTGGAGTGGCCTAGCCAGTCTCCAGATCTCAACCCCATAGAAAACCTTTGGAGGGAGTTGAAAGTCCGTGTTGCCCAGCGACAGCCCCAAAACATCACTGCTCTAGAGGAGATCCGCATGCAGGAATGGGCCAACATACCAGCAACAGTGTGTGACAACCTTGTGAAGACATACGGAAAACGTTTGACCTCTGTCATTGCCAACAAAGGATATATAACAAAGTATTGAGATGAACTTTTGATATTGACCAAATACTTATTTTCCCAGATAATTTGCAAATACATTCTTTCAAAATCAGACAATGTGATTGTCTGGATTTGTTTCCACATTTTGTCTCTCATAGTTGAGGTATACCTATGAGGAAAATTTCAGGCCTCTCTCATCTTCTTAAGTGGGAGAACTTGCACAATTGGTGGCTGACTAAATACTTTTTTGCGCCACTGTATATATATATATATATATATATATATATTATATTTAATAAATATTCCAGCTTAATAAGTTGTTCACTAGTTTACCCGCTCAGACCCAGCCGCCGTTAGGCAGGAGCTTTTGGCTACACTATCACCATTATGCTAAATGTCAAAAGTAATGCAGTTTTTGTAACCTTGGCATGATTCAGAAACAAAGTAACTGTTATTGAGAAAGTTTCAAACCACTTTGTTAGAGTGAAAGTCAATACTAGTGTTGTACAAATGCTAGGATTGACTATTGAAACAAATAAAGGGGACTTTTATTCATGAGGTATAAGATATTTCATGTAGAAAGCGCCTTTATTTGATTCAACCGATCGCCGTTCTTAGCTGCTACAGCAGCCCACGGCTTAAATTTTTTTTTGCTAAGAGGTGACGTTTTCACCTCTTAGCCAAAAGCTGTGCTGTAAATCCGGATTGGCATCCATGGGAGTCGGATTTACCGCACGGCTATTGGCTAAGTGGGCTGCTGTAGCAGCTAAGAATGGCGATCGGTTGAAACAAATAAAGGAGCTTTCTACATGAAGTATCTTATACCTCATTAATGAAAGTCCCCTTTATTTGTTTCAAATAGTCAATCCTAGCGTTTGTACAACGCTAGGATTGACTTTCACTTTAAGTAACAATTCTCCAAGTTGAACTTGTTTATGAAACATACATCAACGGTCCTTAGTAAGGGATGATACAAAACCAGTATTCGTTTCTGGTCAGGTGAGTGAACCCTCAAGTCTCTGTCACAGGTGTTGTCCGCTGTATGGTTAAAATGCTCCTTTATCTGGGTGGGCGTATAACCCTCCTTTCTGGTGCCGCCTGATACGTCAGCTGGTAAGTCACTAGTGATAGGCTGCAGCTTGCTGGAGGAATGAGTGATGTGTCCAGACTGTACCAAACGCCTAAGGTAATGGCATGGGATTCAGCTGTATTGCGGTATTCCCAACCGCAAATCCAAAATGATCAATTAATAAAAAATCAAACTTGAACCAAAGACTTGCTTAAAGGGGTATGAAGCCCATTTTTTTTTCTTTTGTAATTTAGAAAGAGCATGCAATTTTAAACAACTTTCCAATTTATTTCTATTATCTAATTTGCTTAATTCTCTTGATATACTTTGTTGAAAATCATATTAAAATAGGCTCAGTAGCTTCTGATTGGTGGCTGCACATAGATGCCTCGTGTGATTGGCTCTCCCATGTGCATTGCTATTTCTTCAACAAAGGATATCTAAATAATGTAGCAAATTAGATAATAGAAGTAAATAGAAATGGTGTTTGAAATTGTATTCTCTGGGGCTGATTTATCATGTCCCGAATTGGGCCATATACCCCTGTTTTTGCGCGAGCTTTCAGGCTCGCCGGAAACAGGAGTTAAGAAGCAATGGTCTTAAGACCGCTGTTCCTTAACTCGTCCGCTGTCTCCGAAGCTGCAGACATCAATCTGCCAGATCTCATACATTCGGGTTGATTGGCATCCCCTGCTAGCGGACAATTGCCCGCAAATCTGCAGGGGGGAGTATGCGTATGCTGTCGGAATTTATTGATATCTGGTGGACATGATCGCTACGGCAGATCGTGTTCGCCAGACACTTGATAAATCGGCCCCTCTATCTGAATTATGAGAGAAAAAAATTGTGTTTCATGTCCCATTAATGCTTAGTTTATTGGCAGTGCCAATCAAGTATATGAGATGACAAACAGGAACGCTTGAAGGATTTTGCGCATGCACACATGTGTTTCATCAGAGGCTTGATCACAATCTACCTGCTGAGTCTTTTATGGCTCTTTTTCTAGCCAAAAGAGCTTCTTTCCTGTACTTGCAAATGTGTTTTTTGCTACTAAAAAAGCATCTTTTCTCCTATGGGGTCAAAATGTTCTCATGATCACAATCCACTTTTGATTAATTTTTTAACACCTTCCGATCCCAGTTTTGTCTGTTCAAATTCGACACCTCTAGGCACTTGATAAGTTTTCAAAAGTGCAATTTGGACATCTTTATATCTATTTTATGGCTATTTGCAAGCAGTCTATTATCTTACCCTTGTGCAAAACACTATGAAATAGCTACAGGAGACATTGTAGTGGTGTATTAGCATACATGGTATCGATTCCTTAAAGCTCCATTCATCGCTACTGGAGAAGTTGTATACAGTGGACAGGGCACACACTTACATACAGTATGTATAGATTCATGTACATATGTATATGTATTGAGTATGTGATAGCCTTTTCATCTAAAGGTATCTGCAGGAAAGGTCACTGCAGGACCCAAAAACATAAACAAAAAGGCATCTTATTAATTTTTATTTTCATATTTGATTAATAGTCACACTAGCACTGTCGTGATTATAACTAACATTCACCTAGATTACAAGTTTTGCGTTCGTGTTTTAACGCTGAAAAAATGGCCAGTAACGCAGCCATTACGAGTCTTGTCAGTATAGCTATAACGCAAGCATTTTAACCTGTAACGCAACGTCAGTCCTGCATTAAAAAAAATTATGTTTTTGTGTGGCCATTACAAGTTTTGCAGTGAGGCTAAAAAGCTTGCGTTACAGCCTATACCGACACAGACCGATCCGAAATCTGAGACCAGTAGTTATGAGCTTTGTGCAACAAAACTGTTACACAAAACTCATAACTAAAATGTTACAAGGTAAACTAACACCCATAAACTACCTATTAAACCTTAAACCAAGGCCCTCCCACATTGCAAACACTAAATTAAACTTATTAACCCCTAATCTGCCACTCACAACATCACTGCCACTAATAAAATTTATTAACCCCTATTCCTCCTCTCCCCGACATTGTCACCACTATAATAAAGTTATTAACCCCTATTCCCCTGCACCCCAACATCGCCCCTACTATAATAAAGATATGAACCACTATTCTGCTGCTCCCCAACATCGCCGCCACTAAATAAAGTTATTAACCCCTAAACCTCTGGCCTCCCACATCACTGACACTAAATAAACCTATTAACCCCTAAACCAACAGCCTCCCACATAACAAAAAAATAAATTCAACTATTAAACCCTAAACCTAACAACACCCTAACTTTAAATTAAAATTACAAGAACCCTATCTTAAAAAAAATTAAAACTTACCTGGGAATTTAAAAAAACCTAAGTTTAAACTATAAATTAAACTAACATTACTATTGTACTAAAATGAAAATAACTATCAATTAAATAAATTACACATTAAAAAAACCTAACAATACTAAAAAAAATTAAATCTACAATTACAAAAATAAAAAATACTAAATTACAAAAAATAAAAAATACTAAATTACAAAAAATAACAAACACTAAATTACGAAAAATAACAAACTAAATTATCAAAAATAAAAACAATTACACCTAATCTAATAGCCCAATAAAAATTAAAAAGCCCCCCAAAATAAAAAAAACCCTAGCCTACAATATTCTACCAATAACCTTTAAAGGGGCCTCTAGAACCAATGTATCTATATATGTTTAATCTAATCCTGTGTTGATGGGATTGAGGGCTTTTTCCGTGCCCTGGCCAGGGCTGCCACTAGAAATTTTGGGCCCCTGACTTAACTATTGATCAGGGCCCCCCCACCCCCATCCCCTTTGACATGTGTAATGTTTGACCAAGTGACTAAAACGTATATGCACTTTATTCTTAAGTGTAGTCAAACTTGGAAATGTTGTAAAGGTAGTAACACACAAACACAGAAACACACAGACACACTCATACACTGAAACACACACTCACACATAAGGATTCACATATAGACACTGTAGCAGACACACTAAGAAACACACAAACACACTCAGACACAGACACCCACACAGACACTCAGCAAGTGTTTACATTGACCTGACAAGTAATGAGAAAGATTACAGTTTTGTCAAAAACGGAGAATTACAAAACAAAATATGGAGTTCTGATTATCTTTTTGTCAAGGAAGATGTCAACTAAATAATGACAACAGCATGCAGTGGCTGAAAGGAGGGGCCCTGAACTGACTAGACAATAATTTAAAGGTTAAATGGTGGATTGGTGACTTCGGGAAAGGTCTTATTAGTCTTAAATTCTGTAGAAATATGTGAATAATCAGTAGTAAGGTCAAAATGTCCTAAAAAGGAACAGAGAATGGACACACACAAACTCAAACACAAACTTGCACATACACCCAAGGAAACACAGACAGAGACAACCTCAGAAAACACACAAAGACATACACACACACAGAGACACCCACAGAAATCACACAAAGACATACATACACACGCACCTTTACTGAGACATTCATAGAAAACACACAAAGACATACACACACTCTCACAGAGACACCCACAGAAAACACAGACATAAATACATACACACACACACCCTCACAGAGGCATCCAGAGAAAATACACAAATACATGCACGCACACCCTCACAGACATCCACAGAAAATGCACAAAGACATACAGACCCACCCTTACAGAGAGAACCACAGAAAAATAATACATACACACTCATAGAAACACAAACAAAAGCACAAAGACATAAACACAGAAACCCACAGAAACACTCACAGGAGGTCAAATGTCTGCACATTGCATCCCCTAAATCAACAGTGTGTGACACGCATGATAAAAAAAAATGCACAAATTAAGAGATCACTTTTTAAAATAATCATATTTGTAAATGTGCAAACAAAAATAATTATGTGAATTCAAAACTGTACATTAATGATCTGGGTAGATGGCTAGATGAAGAAAAGGTTGACATATATTTGTGTGTCCCTCATTTTCCCCAACCAAGAGCACCACTTCAAATATGGTGTACAAATGTTCCCATCTGTCAGCTGTACTTATACATTTTGAAAATGCTGTATTCTATATGGTCTTGGTGGAACCATAAGCTGTGGTACTCAGTCTCATACCATTAGAGGATTTTGGCTTGTTTGTATGCATTTCAAAATTATGTCAGCTGTAGTGTAAACTGAACAGTGTTAAGTTAACCTGTCTCATTTCAAACACTGAGCTAAAAAAATTGTTTTTATGGACCCCTGGCCCCACCATACAACTACTACCACACTGAAGTTACAATCTGAAATTGTACAAAGAAATTAAAAAACATTTACTAAGTAAGTCCTACCTCCTCTGCAAATGAAAGTGATCTGCCGTCTGACTCAGACACACACTGTACAAACTTAAGTGCCAAGTCTGTCTCACACTGTGCATAGCGGTTTAGTACACACTCAGAAATACTCTCAAATGCTAATGCTTTACTCCTTGTAATAACATTTCCCATGCTCAATAGCACTCTGCTGTAGTACCCTCTGGTGGCTGCCAATATTAAAAAAAATAGTTTTTCTTGCCTCATGGGGCACCCTGGCCCATTGGGCCCCTGACAGGAGTCACCCCTGTCACTCCCTTATGGCGGCCCTGGCCCTGGGTATCAAGGCTTTAGCTGAATAAAGGATAAATTGCAAAAAATATACAAATTGTGGAGAGAGACAAATACCTATATTAATCATATACTATAATACTATATGATCAATGAATCAGTATATCAACTATGGTGCAGACCCTTTTAAAGTTAATTATTCAAAAAGAAAAAAAGGAGAAAGAGACAGGATATCATCAAAACCTGTCAACAGAAAGGGACTTCAGCACTCTTCTCAAAATTACAACATGTATTAGTAAAATATAAATTCTCTAGGATGCATCAGATGGGAAGAAAATGAAAATATATGAATCAAACCTCCCAAACAAATCCACATATACAAATAAATACATATAAATAGGTGTGAACCAGCAGTAAAAAATCATGGGTCTAACTCAGCAGACCAACAGTTCATACGCGTTATGGCCAGTTCATCAGCAGTTACAAGTAATATATTAGTAGGCGATTGTCCACAGCCTTTTTAGAAACTGCCAACTTCAATAGAGTTTAGATTTCTTACTGCAAGCTTGTGTGTCACATGCTCAAAATGCTTACACGCTATAGGTGAATCAGCCTTCCAATGAAAATATGCATAAACTGTGGCGACTGATATTGCCCGTACTTGGTAACACATCATGTGCCACACATTTTGTGGATAGTGAAGAAAACCAATTACTGTGTTAGATGTATATACATTTTCCATGTTGCCATCAGCGAGCCCCGGCAACATAAACCGGTACAGAACAGCCAAACTTTCAAGTCACTGACTCCCAGCTTGCGTCCACATCGGACCAACAGCTTACACTCCTTCGAAGCAGTTAATTCTGAAGGACTATATGTCTCGGCCTATATACACACACAGATAGCTTGCTCTTTGCCTCGGATCAGCCTCAGCTTTAACTCACATAAAGCTGTTCTGGCTAAATCATCCAGACATCTAATTCCACGTCTCGGCTTGTACACACATAGGTGGTTTGCTCTTTGCCTTGGATCAACCTCAACTTTTGCTCACATAAAGCCGCTCCAGCCAAATCATCCAGGCATCTGATTTAGATTATCCATGGCTTGTGCTCACATCAAGCCACCTCTGGCAATCAAAGTGCATGCAGCGAGTCAACGACCAGTAAGGCACTTGGTAATTTTAAAGCATATTAAAGGTGCTGGTTTAAATCAAGAACCACTGGATTCACACAAAAGATAAACAAAAGTATAAGGAGCTTGCCAATGTACGTTTCACCCCTACATGCTCCTACACACAGTGGTTTCGTCAGGGCTATTGTTACATTCACAGGTGCTTTCATTAATACCTGCATACCCAACCCATTTATCTCAATTTACACAAATTCAAATGAAACCATCTACATATGCCAAACACCATAGTTTAAATATTCATTTTATATATTGTGCATATTTGGCAGTCATCCAAATCAACTACATACTTCGACTACATAGTTACAAAAATAAAGTAAGACAAAATATCAACATTTCAGCTACTTCCTTACAAGAATACAGAAAATCAGTGAATAACACTATTTTAGCTGCTTAAGTACACAAATTAAGCAAATTCAAATTTAACATTTAGGCCTCTAGGAAATTTAGTCTTCAGAGAGGAAATCCACCTAGTTTTTTTCTGTAAAAGTATTTTATCATTGTCATCTCCACTCCCATTTTTAATACCTTTGTCTATTGCCATTATTTTTAAAAATGCAGTACTTGCATTATGTTTCTCAGCAAAATGTCTGGCAACATTAGTGTCCCTACGGTGGATGATATCATCCCTATGTTCCTGTATCTGATCTTTAATAATTCTCTTAGTTTTCCCTACATAAAATTGTGGGCATGGACAGTGTAGAAAATAAACCACTCCAAATGAGTTACAGTTAAAGAAAAATTGCACATCAAAACTTTTTTCACCACCTGCAGAAATAGTATTAGTTTTCTCCATGAATGGGAAAAAGACACAATTCCCACATGGGTAATTCCCTTGTATCCCTCTATCTTTTCTAAGCCAGACTGAGGCAGAGGGTCTCTTTTTATACAAACTCCTGACTAGCTTATCTTTTAAACTGGGAGCCTTTTTAGCTACCATTAGAATATATGTACCCACCTTTTCTTTTCATCTATCTTCAACTGTCAATAAGTGCCAATTGTTCTGAAGAATATTACAAACTGTTCCCCACTGACAGTGGTAGGTATAAATAAAACTAATTCTTTCTGGAGAGGAATTAGAGTTTTGGTTATAGAGTAATTCATCCCTTCCTGTTCTCCTTGCTCTATTCAATGCCTTATTGATACATTTGTTTGAATGCCCTCTCTCAAGAAATATTGATTTCATAAGGGCTGCATGTTTTTCAAATTTTCCTCTTTATGAACAGTTCCTTCTTAACCTAAGGATTTGGCCTACAGGAATCCCTCTCTTCAAGGCATGATGTGGCATGAAGTATGCTATTAGTGCCTTACTGGTCATTTACATACTGCATGCACTTTGATCGCCAGAGGTGGCTTGATGTGAGCACAAGTCGTGGATAATCTAAATCAGATGCCTGGATTATTTAGTTAGAGTGACATTATGTGAGCCAAAGTTGAGGTTGATCCAAGGCAAAGAGCAAGCCACCTATGTGTGTACAAGCTGAGAAGTGGACCTAGATGCTTGGATGATTTAGCTGGAGTGGCTTCATGTGAGTGAAAGCTGAGGCTAATCCGAGGCAAAGAGCAAGCAAGCTATCTGTATGTATACAGGCCGAGACGTGGAGTCCTTTAGAAATTAACTGCTTCTAAGGAGTGTAAGATGTCGGTCCGATGTGGAGGAAAGCTGGGAGTCAGTGACCTGAAAGTTTGGCTGTTCTGTACCGGTTTGTGTTGCCGGAGTTCGCTGATGAAAACAAGGCAAATGTACATACATCTAACACAGTGATTGCTTTTCTCCACTATCCACGAAGTGTGTGGCACATGATGTGTTAACAAGTACGGGTGATATCAGTCACTGCAGTTTATGCATATTTTCATTGGAAGGCTGATTCACCTAAAGCGTGTAAGCATGGACAGGCAAGCCTGTGGTAAGAAATCTATACTCATTGAAGTGGGCAGTTTCTAAAAATGCTGTGGACAATCACCTACTAAGGTATTGCTGGTAAATGCTGATGAACTGGCCATAACACATATGAACATTTTGTATTTTCCCTTTCTGTTGACAGGTTTTGATGATATCCTGTCTCTTTCTCCTTTTTTTCCTTTTTGAATAATTAACTTTAAAAGGGTCTGCACCATAGTTGATATACTGATTCATTGATCATATAGTATTATAGTATGTGATTAATATAGGTGTTTGTCTCTCTCCCCAATTTGTATGTTTTTGCAATTTATCCTTAATTCAGCTAAAGCCTTGATAGCCAGGGCACGGAAAACCCCTCAATCCCATCAACACAGGATTGGATTAAACATATATAGATACATTGGTTCTAGAGGATTATGGGTTTTTTTCAAGAGACACAAACTAGACACCTTCCATAGTATAACATTGTATTGGATAACAGCATTACATACTTTTCAGAACCAACACTTACATCATATTAGAGAGGGCTGGACATCTTCTGTTGTTCATGTACTTTGTTTCACATGGAAATGGCTTTTTAATGTAACCCCTCAGATACTCATGTCTAAACTTGATCTTACATATATGTTAACAGCTGTGATGATGGAAACTCTCTGGTAGAACACTACAATATGAATGTGAAGAATGCCCCTATTTTTCTCATTGCTGCTTTTGTTGTATATTGTATTAATCTCATTTAATAGAGGGACTCTTACTTTATTGCATAATGCTAGAGTTTTTATTTTCTCCTAATCTCATATAATTTCTGCTTGAATAACTGTGTAGACTCTGTATTTAGAATCAGTGCTAGCGGGGGTAGAACTGCCATTGGTGCAGCAGGTGCAGTAACTCCAAGGCCCAAGTGCTGGGGGGTCCATAGCAGCCAACCTATACATACTTGAGGCCAGTGGCGTATTTAGGTTTTGTGCTGCCCTAGGCACTCAAAATTCAAGCTTTTGGTCTTTTTTGGCCATAATATTATTATATTTTGCCCTCTTTTTTTTTTATAAATAATTTTTATTTCAGCCTACACACATAGACAAACATATTATGCATTTGTAACATTTTGCTAATTAAAGGAGAAAAGTCCAGGGGATATTGCTTTTTGCATTATCCTTCAAGGTCTTGACTGTTGTAGCATATAGGATAGACCAAAATATTCAGTATACTGGAAGTCCAAGAAGTACTTAAGTCACTGTTTAGTTGTCTCTTAAAAGTGTGCCTAAGTCGGAGCAGTTTAGCATTAAGACCAAATTGGATGCTTGAAACAAGAATTAATAAGAAAACTAAAGATATGAAAATAAAAAAAGAAATAAGTAATCAAATATCTTGAGGGCAAATATAATTATGAGTGTTATTGACACTTTATTACTTTGTATGGAAACATGAGATTAGAAGTGTGTTGTGGTAGGTAAGGACATTGGTAATAATGTAGTCCACTAGTTACTAAGGCCTAGATTTAGAGTTGGGCGGTAGCCGTCAAAACCAGCATTAGAGGCTCTTAACGCTGGTTTTAGGCTACCGCCGGTATTTGGAGTCAGTCAGGAAAGGGTCTAACGCTCACTTTCCAGCCGCGACTTTTCCATACCGCAGATCCCCTTACGTCAATTGCGTATCCTCCGGTATTTAGAGTCGTGGCTGAAGTGAGCGTTAGAAATCTAACGACAAAACTCCAGCCGCAGAAAAAAGTCAGTAGTTAAGAGCTTTCTGGGCTAACGCCTGTTTATAAAGCTCTTAACTACTGTGCTCTAAAGTACACTAACACCCATAAACTACCTATGTACCCCTAAACCGAGGTCCCCCCACATCGCCGCCACTCAATTAAATTTTTTTAACCCCTAATCTGCCGACCGCCACCTACGTTATACTTATGTACCCCTAATCTGCTGCCCCTAACACCGCCGACCCCTATATTATATTTATTAACCCCTAACCTGCCCCCCACAACGTCGCCGCCAGCTACCTACAATAATTAACCCCTAATCTGCCGACCGCAAAGCGCCGCCACCTACATTATAGCTATGTACCCCTAATCTGCTGCCCCTAACACCGCCGACCCCTATATTATATTTATTAACCCCTAATCTGCCCCCCTCAACGTCGCCTCCACCTGCCTACACTTATTAACCCCTAATCTGCCGAGCGGATCTCACCGCTACTATAATAAAGTTATTAACCCCTAATCCGCCTCACTCCCGCCTCAATAACCCTATAATAAATAGTATTAACCCCTAATCTGCCCTCCCTAACATCGCTGACACCGAAATTCAATTATTAACCCCTAATCTGCCGACCGGATCGCACCGCTACTATAATACATTTATTAACCCCTAAAGCTAAGTCTAACCCTAACCCTAACACCCCCCTAAGTTAAATATAATTTAAATCTAACGAAATAAATTAACTCTTATTAAATAAATTATTCCTATTTAAAGCTAAATACTTACCTGTAAAATAAACCCTAATATAGCTACAATATAAATTATAATTATATTATAGCTATTTTAGGATTTATATTTATTTTACAGGTAACTTTGTATTTATTTTAACCAGGTGCAATAGCTATTAAATAGTTAAGAACTATTTAATAGCTAAAATAGTTAAAATAATTACAAAATTACCTGTAAAATAAATCCTAACCTAAGTTACAATTAAACCTAACACTACACTATCAATAAATAAATTAAATAAAATACCTACAATTACCTACAATTAAACCTAACACTACACTATCAATACATTAATTAAATACAATACCTACAAATAACTACAATTAAATAAACTAACTAAAGTACAAAAAATAAAAAAGAACTAAGTTACAAAAAATAAAAAAATATTTACAAACATTAGAAAAATATTACAATTTTAAACTAATTACACCTACTCTAAGCCCCCTAATGAAAAAACAAAGCCCCCCAAAATAAAAAAATGCCCTACCCTATTCTAAATTAAAAAAGTTCAAAGCTCTTTTACCTTACCAGCCCTGAACAGGGCCCTTTGCGGGGCATGCCCCAAAAAATTCAGCTCTTTTGCCTGTAAAAAAACACATACAATACCTCCCCCAACATTACAACCCACCACCCACATACCCCTAATCTAACCCAAACCCCCCTTAAATAAACCTAACACTAAGCCCCTGAAGATCTTCCTACCTTATCTTCACCTCACCGGGTATCACCGATCGGTCCTGGCTCCAAAATCTTCATCCAACCCAAGCGGGGGCTGGCGATCCATAATCCTGCGGCTGAAGAGGTCCAGAAGAGGCTCCAAAGTCTTCATCCTATCCGGGAAGAAGAGGTGATCCAGACCGGCAACCATCTTGATCCAATCGGCATCTTCTATCTTCATCCTATGAGGAACGGCTCCATCGTGAAGACCTCCAGCGCGGATCAATCTTCTTCCGACAACGTCCAACTGAAGAATGATGGTTCCTTTAAGGGACGTCATCCAAGATGGCGTCCCTCGAATTCCGATTGGCTGATAGGATTTTATCAGCCAATCGGAATTAAGGTAAGAAAGTTCAGATTGGCTGATGGAATCAGCCAATCAGAATCAAGTTCAATCCGATTGGCTGATCCGATCAGCCAATCAGATTGAGCTCGCATTCTATTGGCTGTTCCGATCAGCCTATAGAATGCAAGCTCAATCTGATTGGCTGATCGGATCAGCCAATCGGATTGAACTTGATTCTGATTGGCTGATTCCATCAGCCAATCAGAATTTTCCTACCTTAATTCCGATTGGCTGATAGAATCCTATCAGCCAATCGGAATTCGAGGGACACCATCTTGGATGACGTCCCTTAAAGGAACCGTCATTCTTCAGTTGGACGTCGTCGGAAGAAGATTGATCCGCGCTGGAGGTCTTCACGATGGAGCCGTTCCTCATCGGATGAAGATAGAAGATGCCGCTTGGGTCAAGATGGTTGCCGGTCTGGATCACCTCTTCTTCCCGGATAGGATGAAGACTTTGGAGCCTCTTCTGGACCTCTTCAGCCGCAGGATTATGGATCGCCAGCCCCCTCTTGGGTTGGATGAAGATTTTGGAGCCAGGACCGATCGGTGATACCCGGTGAGGTGAAGATAAGGTAGGAAGATCTTCAGGGGCTTAGTGTTAGGTTTTTTTAAGGGGGGTTTGGGTTAGATTAGGGGTATGTGGGTGGTGGGTTGTAATGTTGGGGGGGGTATTGTATGTGTTTTTTTACAGGCAAAAGAGCTGAATTTCTTGGGGCATGCCCCGCAAAGGGCCCTGTTCAGGGCTGGTAAGGTAAAAGAGCTTTGAACTTTTTTAATTTAGAATAGGGTAGGGCATTTTTTTATTTTGGGGGGCTTTGTAATTTCATTAGGGGGCTTAGAGTAGGTGTAATTAGTTTAAAATTGTTGTAATATTTTTCTAATGTTTGTAAATATTTTTTTATTTTTTGTAACTTAGTTCTTTTTTATTTTTTGTACTTTAGTTAGTTTATTTAATTGTAGTTATTTGTAGGTATTGTATTTAATTAATGTATTGATAGTGTAGTGTTAGGTTTAATTGTAGGTAATTGTAGGTATTTTATTTAATTTATTTATTGATAGTTTAGTGTTAGGTTTAATTGTAACTTAGGTTAGGATTTATTTTACAGGTAATTTTGTAATTATTGTAACTATTTTAGCTATTAAATAGTTCTTAACTATTTAATAGCTATTGTACCTGGTTAAAATAAATACAAAGTTACCTGTAAAATAAATATAAATCCTAAAATAGCTATAATATAATTATAATTTATATTGTAGCTATATTAGGGTTTATTTTACAGGTAAGTATTTAGCTTTAAATAGGAATAATTTATTTAATAAGAGTTAATTTATTTTGTTAGATTTATATTATATTTAATTTAGGGGGTGTTAGGGTTAAAGTTAGACTTAGCTTTAGGGGTTAATAAATTTATTAGAGTAGCGGTGAGCTCCTGTCGGCAGATTAGGGGTTAATACTTGAAGTTAGGTGTCGGCAATGTTAGGGAGGGCAGATTAGGGGTTAATACTATTTATTATAGGGTTATTGAGGCGGGAGTGAGGCGGATTAGGGGTTAATACATTTATTATAGTAGCGCTCAGGTCCGGTCGGCAGATTAGAGGTTAATAAGTGTAGTTAGGTGGAGGCGACGTTGGGGGCGGAAGATTAGGGGTTAATAAATATAATATAGGGGTCGGCGATGTTAGGGCAGCAGATTAGGGGTACATAGGGATAATGTAGGTGGCGGGGGTGTACGGAGCGGCAGATTAGGGGTTAAAAATAATATGCAGGGGTCAGCGATAGCGGGGGCGGCAGATTAGGGGTTAATAAGTGTAAGGTCAGGGGCGTTTAGACTCGGGGTACATGTTAGGGTGTTAGGTGCAGACGTAGGAAGTGTTTCCACATAGAAAACAATGGGGCTGCGTTAGGAGCTGAACGCAGCTTTTTTGCAGGTGTTAGGTTTTTTTTCAGCCCAAACAGCCCCATTGTTTTCTATGAGGGAATCGTGCACAAGCACGTTTTTGAAGCTGGCCGCGTCCGTAAGCAACGCTGGTATTGAGAGTTGCAGTGGCGGTAAATATGCTATATGCTCCTTTTTTGGAGCCTAACGCAGCCATTCTGTGAACTCTAATTACCAGCGGTATTTAAAAGGTGCGGCCAGAAAAAAGCCAGCGTAGCTAACGCACCCCTTTGGCCGCAGAACTCTAAATCTAGGCGTAAGAGATCTTCTTTTTTGCATATGTCTTTGTGATAAATCTAATATAGCTTGAGTCATCTCTTTATGACCGGATGCAGGTTTCCCAGAGGAACATCATATCATGATCTACATCGAGAGTATTTGCTATTAAGTAATAGTATCTCTCTAATTTGAGATTTATGTATATTTCCTGTTTCATCCTTTGAATTGTAGGAGTTGTTGGCCATAATTTTTAAATATATTTTATGGTATTTTCAAAGTTCACCAGGGCTCACACACACACACATAGTCAAAGACACATACACACAAAGAGTTATGCACATACACACTGTCATGAGCACACACATACACACACACACATACACACACATACACACACATAGTCAGACACATACACACAAAGAGTTATGCACATAAACACTGTCATGAGCACACACACACATACACACACATAGTCAAAGACACATACACACAGAGTTATGCACATATGCACTGTCATGAGCACACACATACACAGGCACACACATACATTTATCTATTGCTGCAAAATATATATTTTTTTAAAAAGTTTTCCTGAAATAATACTTCCCCAAGCACAATACTGAGTGCTAAAAGCCACCTGAACTAAAAGCTATAGCTAGCTGAATAAAAGAAAGGTTCAGAGCTACCTCTAAACTATAAACTCCATGGGCATTCTCTTATTTTAAGCCCCAGAATGTAAGCTCCTTTAGCAAAATCTCCCATTATATACCTGTATAATACTTCTAAAATATCTGTAAGCTTCTTATAAATATAGCCACACAAATGTGCTGCCCCCCTCCAATCTGCTGCCCTAGACAAGTGCATTGTTTGCCTAGGCCAAAATACATCCCTGCCTGTGCAGAATGTGTACAATATTATTGTAGGGGAGCCTTTTTCTAGTGCAGGTTACAGGTCATCTAAATCTATCTATACTCAAAATCATTACACAGAGGAGCATAGGCAACATAATATCATTACTATTGCCTACTACTGAGTTACCTTTGGAGAGGTCCAAAAAGATTTTGCACCAGGCTCTAAGTTGAGTAGGTCCACTAATGTGTGCTATTGTATGAATATTCAAAATTCATACATCAGTTAACATATGTGTTAAAATTGACTTACAGAGGTTTTCTGCTTGACTAGTAGATGATCTCTATTTATAGCAATTTGGTTACACCCCAAACAATAAGAACTGTTGAGCAATAATGTGTATTTAATATTTTATCTATTGTATGAAATATCTTTGGAAACTTGTCTATGGTATCAGCTTTAATTCTATTAAGATGTAATTATCAATCAAGTAGTTTAGTTCAGCTACTACTAAAAGATTCAATAGTACTCATGACCAATAATAGTGTATTTATTAGAATTCCAGGGAACATGAAATAGAATCAAAGCCAAAGGCCATAACTGTTCTACACTAGGATACTATAAAAAAAAGTTGCAGCCATATTGATCTTTCTATAAAAGTTGTCAATGGAATTTCAAAATCTAATTAAGCTTGATAAAGTAAACCTCTCAGTAAATTGACAGCTACTTAATTATTGATTATTACATTATTACATTATTGCTGTTATTAATGTTTTATTGCTGTATGGTGGCAAAAATATATGCATATTATTTTAGATTTAAGAGTGGAAATGCAGCATTTGTAAAGTTGTGAAATGTGCATATAAATGTACAGTAAATAGAAATGCTGTATACTGTGCAGCAGCTGTTGGCAAATTATAGGTTTGGTTTGTAACAGACTGTGATACAGTGTACTACAGTAATTAATGTAGTATCTGTAAAGGTGTATATAGATTCTTCTGTTAGACAAGTGAGTAAAAAGTCAATAATCTGCTCAAAACTGAATCTCTGATACAAATGTATTTGGGGCTCAAAGATTATATGTCAAGGGACTTTCTAGAACATTCCATGTGGCTAAATCTTTTGATACAAACAACAGATAACATGGCAGAAGCTTGATATTGGTCATTAAAAGAAAGTATTTGAAAACTGTCACATTGAATGTAAGAGTAACTGGTACAAAGCAAACCATGGTTCTTAATTCACCAACATTTATCTTGTATTCAAAGTAATTATATTATTAACCCCTTTAGGACCGCGAATTTTAAAGAAAAACTTGCCCAAAGGTGCTGCAATTTTTATGTATTTTTGCTATCACTCCATTTAAACAGAAATAGGGCCTTGTTTATTTTTTTTTTTTTTTACCTATCAAAACTATATATACATATATATATATATATATATATATATATATATATAAATATATATATATATATATATATATATATATATATATATATATATATATATATATATATACACTCACCGGCCACTTTATTAGGTACAATGGGTTGGACCCCCTATTGCCTACAGAAATACATTCATTATTCATGTCATAGATTCAACAAAGTGTTGGAAACATTCATCAGAGATTTTGGTCCATATTGATATGATTGCATCACACAGTTGCTGCAGATTTCTCGGCTGCATGTCCATAATGCAATTCTTCCTTTCCACCACATCCCAAAGGTGCTCAATTGGATTGAGATCTGTTGACTGTGGAGGCCATTGGAGTACAATGAACTCATTGTCATATCCAAGAAACCAGTTTGAGATGATTTGAGCTTTTTAACATGGTGCATTATCCTGCTGGAAGTAGCCATCAGAAGATGGGTACACTGTAGTCATAAAGGGATGGACATGGTCAGCAACAATACTCAGGTAAGCTGTGGCATTTAAACGATGATCAATTGGTAATAAGGGGCCTAAAGTGTGCCAAGAAAATATCTCACACAGTTGATACAAGGCAGAATGGATCCATGCTTTCATGTTGTTTACACCAAATTCTGACCCCACCATCTGAATGTTGCAGCTGAAATCAAGACTCATCAGACCAGGCATAATTTTTCCAATCTTCTATTGTCCACGTTTGGTGAGCCTGTGTGAATTGTAGACTCAGTTTCCTGATCTTAGCTGACAGAAGTGGAACCCGGTGTGGTCTTTTGCTGCTGTAGCCCATCTGCTTTAAGGTTCGATGTGTTGTGCATTCAGAGATGGTATTCTGCATACCTTGGTTGTAACAAGCGGTTATTTGAGTTACTGTTGCCTTTCTATCAAATCAAACTAAACTGCCCATTCTCCTCAGACCTCTGACTTCAACAAGGCATTTTTGTTCACACAACTGCCGCTCACTGGATATTTTCTCTTTTTCGGACCATTCTCTGTAAACCCTAGAGATGGTTGTGCATGAAAATCCCAGTAGATCAGCAGTTTTTTAAATATTTAGACCAGCCTGTCTGGCACGAGCAACCATGCCATGTTCAAAGTCAGTTAAATCCCCTTTCTTCCCCATTCTGATACTCGGTTTGAACTTCAGCAAGTCGTCTTCACCACGTCTAGATGCCAAAATGCATTGAGTTGCTGCCATGTGATTGACTGATTAGCAATTTGTGTTACCAAGCAATTGAACAGTTGTACCTAATAAAGTGGCCGGTGAGTGTATTTGTATATATATATATATATATATATATATATATATATATATATATGTGTGTGTGTGTGTGTGTGTGTGTGTGTTATATTGATGTTCAGTTCAGTTGCTGTGTATTTATAAGTGATCTGCATATGTGTCATTATATTTAATCTGCATATTGTAATTAATGTTTATTTAGCCTCATTGTAATAAAGCTTTGTATTGCTGGAATATGACTTGTGAGTTAATGTCCTTACAATTAGTTTAATTAAGCTAGTGATTGAGTGTTAATATTTTATAGTGGGTATAATAATTCATAAGGGATTATTAAGAGGAATATTGGCATATCACTAAAGGGTATAGCAAACAGACACTAAGAAATATAGAGTCTTAGTTATCATTCATTTATTTCATTGGTGAGCCCCAGCGATAGTTTTCTTGCCAACTACACTTGTTTAAAGGGGGGACAAATCCATGTTCTTTTTATAATACAAGTGTGATTTTTGGACCTAGTTTTTCTGTTGCTATACTGTTTTTGTGTGAGTGTTTCAGCAATAAGGTCCCTGGCCAGGACCAAATCCAAGAGGCATTAGGTGAATACCTAAGGATCAGTCCAACCGGACACAGAGAAAATCATATCGCGCATGACGTGAATCTGATTTGCTGGCAGTCTGAAGACACTTCAAAGTGTGAGTATGGAATTAATTGTTAAATATGCAGAATGTAGCACATTTGAGCCTGTTATTGATGAGAATACTAGTATAGTTAAGAGACTGAAAGATTTATGGTTGCAATGTGAGAATGAAAATAAGCTTATTTATAAAAAGAGGTTTTGTTTAAAGGGACAGTCTAGGCCAAAATAAACTTTCGTGATTCAGATAGAGCATGTAATTTTAAACAATTTTCCATTTTAATTGTATCACCAATTTTGCTTTGTTCTCTTGGTATTCTTAGTTGAAAGCTTAGCCTAGGAGGTTCATATGCTAATTTCTTAGACCTTGAAGCCCACCTCTTTCAGATTGCATTTTAACAGTTTTTCACCACTAGAGGGTGTTAGTTCACGTATTTCATATAGATAACACTGTGCTCGTGCACAAGAAGTTATTTGGGAGCAGGCACTGATTGGCTAGACTGCAAGTCTGTCAAAAGAACTGAAAAAGGGGCAGTTTGCAGAGGCTTAGATACAAGATAATCACAGAGGTTTAAAGTATATTATTATAACTGTGTTGGTTATGCAAAACTTTAAAATGGGTAATAAAGGGATTATCTATCTTGTAAAACAATAAAAATTCGTTGTAGACTGTCCCTTTAACAAAAGAAAAATCTAAATTACAGGATTGTATGAAACTGTTGCTAGCAATCAAAGACCAAATGAATAGAATAATCTCTGAACCTTCTCCAATAGCCATGATAACAGAGATCATTTGTAACACATTGGATGAGAACTGTCCCATGTGTGGTGTGAATGCAGAATATATTAATACTTTAGAAGAAAATTATGACGCGAGAGGCCAACTTATAGTTTCATTGAGACAGGGGCGTGCCAATTTAACCCCACTTGCAGTATTGAATGAAGGAGAATCCATCTGTGTCTGAGGAAGATGGGGCACATGTTGATGGGGGAAGGGTGCTACATCCACATGTTGATGGGGGAGGGTGCCTATTCCACACAGTGAGGAAAGATTTGATCACACACAAAATACAGAGAGCACACACATTCCCATACTAACCCACAGATAACTAAGCCAAGGACATTAAATCCAGAACACCATACAGATACTTTATCACTAACACCCAGTTTAAGATCCAGGGGAAGAAATTTAACTCAATCAGACAATTTACTTTTCTCTACCACTTCTCCTGAAACATCATCCCTGGTATCAACTATCATTAAAAACCAAGATAGAAATAAAGTAATGGGACAACTGGTAAAGTTAAAACCTCTCTTTCCAGTGTATGATGTTAAAGCAGATGTATTTACTAACATGTCAAATTTTGAGTCTGCAACAAAACAATACATGCTTTTTCCTAAAGAAGCATGTATAATGTTAAAGATGTGGCTTCCAGGCAGCATTGCAGCTAGATTACAATCACCAGTTGCAGGCCCAGTTAATTTGAACACAGATTGGTTTAAGGAGGATAAATGGGGTTCAGATGGGGACTGATTAAAATCAGTTTGTAAACTAGTCACAGGGAGTATAGATTTAGACAGTCACTCTCTTGCAGAAATGCAAGTAGCTATAAATGATGACCCATGGGTATTTGCAGCTAAATTTGAACAATTATATAGATTGATACACAGAATTTCACCAGAACAGACACCTCATGATATGTTACAGTATTTAATTAAAAATTCACATACTTGGACACTAGCATACAAATGATGGCTGAGGAAAAGAATACACTAGAGGGTGTCTTATCTATTATAGGTAAGGCTAGGCAGAAAATTCTAAAGAAAAGGAACACAGGGCAACACAGAATTGCTGTGGTAACCACTAATGAAGGGAAGAAAAAATATTCAGAGGGCCCCTTTAAAGGTACTTGCCATTACTGCAATAAATATGGGCACAGGTGAGTAGATTGCAGATTTTTAAAGAGAATTCAGAATTAAACTGATGGAGGGCAGGAAAGATTACATCCCCTTGCACCTCCAAAAGAAAGTTATGAACAGAATTGGGTAGGGAAAAATAACAAGATTAAGCCCCCAGATAAAACAGGACAGGAATGCACCCCAAAGCTTAGGCCTGGTACTAATCTGTATGACCCAGCACATGAGGCTTTGAGAGTGATGACTGTGGGGGGAGGGGAAGTGGGATATCATGAAAAGAATTATGAAAACAATTCTCCTCTGATATCCTGCTCTGATTGACTACCTCAGGCCCTGGATGACATGGTCCCTATATGTAACACCTTTAGGGATCATTCTGAAAGCCCCTGTGTCTATGGTGTGAATGAGGACCATCACACAAAAATCTTCATAGACACAGGAGCTTCAGTAACTTTGACAGACTTACCATTAAATCCCCCACAAGGAACAAGACAGACATCTCTTGTGGGACTTAGGGGATCCCAGTCTCAAGCACCCCTTATCCCAAATGTGACTATGACACTAGGCAATCAGTGGACTAAGGAAATTCCCATTTGGCAGAGCAAAAACACAGAGGGTACAATACTTGGTGCTGATATAATGAGATCTGAAGGGATGATAGTGAACCTGTGTAACAATGTTTAGTGGAGGGATACTAGAGGGAGAAAGCCTGTTATATTAGATGACTCTTACATCAGTCATATAGCATCCATTGCATCAATTCCTTCAGAAAGGGTGTGGCCGGATACTGAAAGTCACCCTGATTTGAAGAGATTGGTCATGGATTTCCCTGACATATGGGCTCAACATAAGAATGATTGTGTCATATTAAAAGGCATTGAAATCAATATTGTAGGCCCAGACCCCCTCCACAAAGACAGTATCATTTTCCAGCAGAAGCTATTGAACCTGTGAGGCAAATTATTAGTCAGCTTGAAAGCCAAGGGATAATTAGAAAATGTTCCTCCTCTAATAATTCTCCTTTGTGGCCAGTAAAGAAAGCAAATAATACTTGGAGGTTAACTGCTGATTTTCGTATGGTGAATAAAGTTACCCCACCTGTTGCAAATCTAGTTGCTTCTACTCCTGAAGTTGTATCCAAACTGAGTGCCACATGTAGGTGGTATTCCGTTCTGGATATAAGTAATGGTCAGTGTCAGACTAGCCCCAGAGTGCCAATATAAGTTTGCATTTTGCTTTTCAAACACACAATATTGCTTCAATTCGCTCCTTCAGGGCTTTATTAGCTCGCCAACATACTTTCACCAAGCATTAGCAAAGAAATGACAAGAAGAAAACAGCGCATCCACGAATCACAGCAGCGTTTATTCAGGTAAATGACACACACAGAAAATTGCACACTTACAAGATGACAGTAATGTATGAGCGGTAATGCCCTCTGGCTAGTTGTCTTTCGCCTGTAGCAAATCTCAGCGGGAACATCTCAGACGCCGACCAGCAGCACCAAGAGACCCACTTCCTGTCACATACGGCAGGTGCCAAAGAGAAACTCAAAAGAGCAGCAGTCCTAAACACTTTGATGGTAGGAGTTAGTTACCCTACGCATTTCCTCTGCACACGGGCAGACTTCTTCAGGGGTATATGACAATACAAGCTAACAAACTACCTGTAGGACTGCAATTTATACACACACCTCTGACATACTTCCTCTCAGGAAGGGATTTACCTTTTTACCACATATATCCTAATACACTCGTATCTGACAGATTACTTGGATTATATGGGCACTAGTGGTTAAAAAAGGCTCACACATATATAACTACACTAAAATAGCAACATATCTAAACAAGTATTAAAGGCATTAGCAAAGGTATTAAGAACATTCTCAGTCCCAGAAAGTATCATACAGTATGTAGATGATATTCTGTTACAAACAGAGACAGTAAAGGAACATTTGGAGCAGCTGGATTAACTGTTTGACTTGATTGCTGAATCTAGCCTCAAGTTAAACACTTCAAAAGTACAATTAATGACAAAAGGTGCCATTTTTGGGAGTATAAATCCAAATGGGTACAAGAGACCCTACTAGAGAACGAGTTACAGCCATACTTCAGGTGCCCAGACCTTTGCATAGGCAGTCCTTAAGACAATTCTTAGGCTTGGTAAATTTTTCTTGTGATTTCATTGAAGGGTTTGCTGAAAAACTCTCTATGATCTTTTGAAAGGGGAGGATGTTGGGGAAATTCCTTGGAGTGCAGAACATGAGTAAGCATTTAAAGTGTTAAAGGAAGGTTTAGCATCAGCCCCTACCCTTGCCACAGTGGAAAGGGAGGTCAGTTCAGGCTACTGAGCATATAGTGGGATTTGGGAAGCTCATCCTCCAAACACCACACACCCCTATAAAACTGTTGTTTGAAAAATCATTAAGTAGGGTTTCAACACAAATAGTGACTAGGTGGTTAATAGATTTGCAACATCATGACATCACTGTACAACACAATGCAAAATACACATTACCCCAACTAACGCACACTCAGGGCGAACACCATGACTGCACAGAGACATTCACACACAGGGAATCACCTCATAAATTGTCCAGGGACAAAACTTTTCCCCAAGATTTACAAATTTATGTAGATGGTTCAAGATTTTGGCAGGATGGTCAATTTAATACTGGTTTTACTATTTGGGTCCCCTCTCAACAATTATCTCTTAAATTTATGCTACCATGATCATTCTAAGCATAGAGAGCAGAATTAGAAGCCATTTCTATGGCTTGCCACAGGTTTGACACACAAGACATTTGTATATACAGTGACAGTGCCTATGTGACCAGATCACTGACAGAGTACTTATCAATTTGGAATCTAAGGGGAATGGTAGACTCAGCAGGCAAACAATTGTCACATGTTCAAGCCCTTAAGAAATTGGTAGATTGGGGAACACAGCACCCATTGCAGTCAGCTATTGTTAAAGTTAAGGCACACGCACATTTCACAGATGAACATTCACAAGAGAATGCACATGTAGACATGTTAGCCAAACAGGCAGCTTTAGATGGGGAACCATGGCAATCAGATGAGAATGACAATGAGACACAGGAAGCATGGAGAGAGCATGTTGCATCTAAAGATACAATGGCACATATAGCAAAGATTACAATGGTAGATTCAGAGGTACCTGATTTGAAAACAGAACAAGCTAAAGATCCTAACCTTTTCCCTCTGTTACAGGAACAGCCAACACTCCCAAATGGTTATACAATTTGTAATGGGTTAATATGTTGCTCAAATCCCACTGATCCACAGGCTAAATTGTTTTTTGTGGTCCCAAGTCATTTGCAGGGACCTATAACACAGCAAACACATTCTCTTCTTGGGCATATTGGCCAAAGTGCATTAGAGTACCATTTAAGGCAAACATTTCATTGGCCAGATTTAGCAGAAACTTGTTTAAAATGTGTGCAAGAGTGTTTAATTTGTGCCCAAATAAATCCATGTCCTAAAGGTCAGAGACCCATTCTCCAGAGAATACAAGTAGCAGATGGCCCATGGAAAGCTATCCAAATTGATTTTATAGGCCCACTTCCACTATCAAAGGGGGGGTCTCAGGTATGCCCTAGTAATTGTAGATATTTTTTCAAAATGGGTTGAAGCTATTCCACTTTGTTGTGATACTGCACAGTCTACTGCCAGAGCACTGTGGGAACATGTTTTCTCAAGATGGGGTTTTCCAACACTCATTGAATCAGACAGGGGTATGCATTTTACAGTTCAGTTAATGCAAAATCTCTGTGCCCTACTGGGAATACAGACAAGATTTCATGTACCATATCATCCACAGTCCTCTGGTATAGTTGAGCCCATGAATTGCACATTAAAAACAAAATTGTCCAAAATACTTTCCCAGCATGGTAAATCATGGGTCACACATCTTCCAGCAGTTCTAATGGCTATTAGAGCTACACCATCAAATGCTACCAAGTGTTCTCCCTATGAGCTCATGACAGGGAGAAAAATGGCATTAGGCCACCCAGATGAACCACAATTGTCTACCCCCTTGAGAGAATCTGTGTCTAGAGATCCATTTCTCTCCCAAATTCAGGAGCAGTTGAGCTCACTGCTAATTTTTGCTGCCTCTAATATGGCCCCAACAGATTGTAAGTTTCCATCTACACCTCAAACACCTCTGTTTGAGAAGGGGGGATTGATCATGATTAAAAAATTTCGCAAAAATTATCCCTGGGATGCAAATTGGGAAGGCCCTTATCGAATTTTGGACACATTGGGTAATACTGTGATTAAAATTGAAAGATCATCCCCTGGGAAAACCAGAAAGCAGCCTGGTTACAAATGGGTCCATGGTGCACAATTTAAAGTGTATAGAGGGACAGTTGTCCAAACTGTAGATATTTCTGCTAAGAACTGATATTATCTTAATCTTTTTGACAGATTTCATTATGTGGAACCTGAAAGGAATGATCGTCACCAACCTATTTGTATTTGTGTGGGTGTTATTGCAAAAACTTCCAATCTGTGACTGTAATGAACTTTCAATCACCAACCTCACAAGGAGTCGTAGATGGAGCTCAAGCAACATCATCAGAGGATGGAGAAGCTTCTGGAGTTCTCAAGACCTTAACAAAGATTGTTTGGGAAAATTGACTTTTAATGCGGGTGGGAGGATTGAAATATTTGCTGAAAAACATCAAGACAATTTAACTGTTTTTTGGAGGGTCAATCAGGGTAATAAAGTTGAATGGGAATATAACTGTGTGGCTTGGGGAAAATGGACTGTAGGTCTGGTGGGAGAAGGTATTTTAGTGTCTACAACATTTGCAAATCCTATTCACACTATAAATGGCTATAACTATAATATAACCAAGGTTATATTTGACCAACAAATTGGAGAAGGGATTAATTGGAGAGTTACAGCTTCCAACTTTGGTGGAGGGATTGAAGTATACTTTAAAATAGATCAAAAAAATGAAACAACTACTTTTGCACCTTTGATCTATTCTACTTTAATCACTACACCAAAGATGAAACATTATGACAATACTCCAATGTGTGAGGAAGGGAAAAGGGTTGCTTCTAGCAGTCCATTTCAAATAAGTACAATCGAGCCAACTCCAGTATTAAGGTATGCCACATTCCAATTTATCACATGGAGGATTAAAATAATAGATTGGCTAGTTTCCACACATTACCAAAATTGGTCCAGAATTACTGCCACTGTGGAAAAAGCATTAGTTAAGTGGGCAGAAGGTACTAGGAGAAGGACTAAGAGGGATATTGTGGATACAGTTTTGGGAGGTGTGGGAACAGGGTTAGGGGTGGTAAATTCCATTGACATATCCAGCTTAACAACAACCTTACAGTCTCAGGGGATGTTAAATGCAAAAGGGATTTATACACAACAAATGATAAACACCCTGGTAGAGACACTGACACAGACAGTCATTCAGGTTCAGGGTCCTGCCATTCAACATACAGAGGAAATACTGATAGGAGTAATTAGTAGGTTAAGGGAAGTATCCTTGGATTTTGTGTGTATTTTCATGCAAAGAGAAATATCAACTGACTTTAAATTAATAGCACAGGCTATGAAAAATAACCATTCACCTTTGGGAGGGTGGGAGCAGTCAGTTGTTAACAGTTTTGCATCAGAACACAAAGAATTATGGTTAAACAGTTGGTTAGTTTTCAGGGAAAATATATGCAGGGCTACTTCACTTGTGCCCACTAGTGGTACCTATCAGAATGTTTATCATTTGTTTTCACTAGGAACACCTGTCACAGAATCTCATGTTTTACATCATGGAATTCCCAAATTTTATATGGAATGGTTCCCATATGGAACAAGTAGACATGTCTGGCTGCATAAGGTTTCCTTCGAAAGTTTTATGTCTACCCAACCAGGCAAGAATAATTTTTGATTCCTGCTGGCATAATCACTCATATTGCAATGGGTTTGTGGAGAAAGTTAATCCCCAATATATGATTTTTCAATTAGGACAAGGAAAGGTGTGTTTTGTGTCTTTGAAGCTTAAAGATGAGGTGCATGTATGGTTTGACAAGTGTAATACAAGGGAACAAATCACACCAGGTATTTATTGTATTACTGGGTACCCTGTGAGGATAAGTTCACTACAGATTAACTTCACTGTCCCACAGTTACTCACATATAATGCTACCTTGGGGGCTCCACTCATACCACCATTATTAGTAGATGATGCACCTTGGCAAAAATGGGTAACCTTATTGCAAAAAGATTCTGTGTTACTGGAACATCTTAAAAATTTTGGAGAATGTGTTCGTGTAAATTTCTACCATCAGGAACAATTGATTGAACATACTTTTACAGAGATGTCAAGTTCTACCTGGTGGCAGAAATTAGCAAATTCCTTTTCGAAACAGTCATCATGGGGTTCTGCGTTGGGAAATCTGTTCATACATCCATTTATAATCATATTATTTATTTCTTCAGTTCTTACAGATTTATGCCTTTATTACAATATGTGTGTGTGTTAAAGGGGACCAAGGGAGGAGGTAATGGATAGCGCTATTCCTGAAATGAGCTGATTTAAGGATAATTGGTTATATATACACCAAAGATAAATATATATTTATGTATATGCATCAATATTCAGTTAATATTGACATGATGTCTGAAAAACTGTAACACAGTTGTGGTTCTATATACACCCAAGATAAAGAAATGTATATGTATATGCACCAATCCTCAGTTAGTACTGACACAATGTCTAATAGTGCTATTTCAAATAAATGCACATATATATATTTTTGTAAAGGGCACAAATACTTTCAGTTCTAGTTTGCATGAAAACATAAAACAATTGTTCGGTTGTACACAACACTCTGGTTGATGTGAAATAAATTTATCCAGAGGTAGAATTTATGCAATGGCTACTCACAAGATGTACCCTCAATCATATGAGGTAAGTCTGAGGCACAGGAGGGGGCACCAAAGGACCAGCCCTTCAAGGATCCAAATGTGTCAGGAAGATCACTCTTCTCCTATGACTTAGCTTTCCTTGGTTTCCTTCTGTGAAGACTTATAGATTCTTCCAGTATTTCTTGGGGTATGGTAGAGCTGTCTTCCCTTGATCTTTGCTGTTCCTCCAACGATTCCTGAGGTATGGTAGCTTTCTGGGGTATGGTAGGTTCTCCCGTTTGTCAGACGGTTCCTCGTAAGGTATGTACATAGGTAAAGTAGAAAAACAAACCGCAATAGTGTTATACCATTAAAACACAATTTTTTAATAGACAAATATCTATAAAATTACTGCTTACATTTATAACCCTCAATGTCATATGCGGTAATCAATTAGCATGTTAAAATAACGTGGCAGTCTCCATTTTGAACAATGAAATAAGGCAGTTTAAATGTCCATATTTATACAAGCTTTTCAAAGTTCGTCACAGCATATAAAAGGCAGAGTACAGCACCAAGATGTGTGCTGCAATCTGCAACGTCCTGTATCTTGGATTTAGTGTGGATTTAGACAATAACGGCTAGATTTAGAGTTTTGTCGGTAAAGACCCGCGTAGCTAACGCAGTTTTTTTTCCTACCGCTGCTTCCAAACAATGCTGGTATTTAGAGTTGTCTGAGGGGCTGTGTTAGGCTCCAAAAAAGGGAGCGTTGAGCCGAATTTACCGCCACTTCAACCCTCAAAACCAGCGTTGCCTACGGTAGCGGTAAGCTGGCAAAACGTGCTCGTGCACGATTCCCCCATAGGAAACAATGGGGCAGTTTGGGCTGAAAAAAACCCTAACACCTGCAAAAAAACAACGTTAAGCTCCCAACGCAGCCCCATTGTTTCCTATCAGGAAACACTCTCTAAGTCTGCACCTACCACCCTAACATGAACCCCGAGTTTAAACACCCCTAACCTTACACTTATTAACCCCTAATCTGCCGCCCCCACTATTGCTGACACCTGCATTACACAATTAACCCCTAATCTGCCGCTCCGGACACCGACGCAACCTACATTATCCCTATGAACCCCTAATCTGCTGCCCCCAACATCGCAGACATTTACATAATATTTATTAACCCCTAATCTGCCCCCCCAACATCGCCGCCACCTAACTTCAAGTATTAACCCCTAATCTGCCGACCGGACCTCGCCGCTACTATAATAAATGTATTAACCCCTAAAGCTAAGTCTAACCCTAACACCCCCCTAAATTAAATATAATTTTAATCTAACGAAATAAATGAACTCTTATTAACTAGAGTATTCCTATTTAAAACTAAATACTTACCTGTAAAATAAACCCTAATATAGCTACAATATAACGAATAATTATATTGTAGCTATTTTAGGATTTATATTTATTTTACAGGCAACTTTGTATTTATTTTAACTAGGTACAATAGCTATTAAATAGTTATTAACTATTTAATAGCTACCTAGTTAAAATAATTAAAAAATTACCTGTAAAATAAATCCTAACCTAAGTTACAATTAAACCTAACACTACACTATCATTAAATTAATTAAATAAATTAACTACCAATACCTACAATTAAATACAATTAAATAAACTAAACTAAATTACAAAAAAAAACAAACACTAAATTACAGAAAATAAAAAATATTACAAGAATTTTAAACTAATTACACCTAATCTAAGCCCCCTAATAAAATAAAATAAAAAAAAATAATAAAAGTCCCTACCCTATTCTACATTACAAAATAATCAGCTCTTTTACCAGCCCTTAAAAGGGCTTTTTGCAGGGCATGCCCCAAAGTAATCAGCTCTTTTGCCTGTAAAAATAAATACAACCCCCCCAACATTAAAACCCACCACCCACATACCGCTACTCTAACCCACCCAAACCCCCTTAAATAAACCTAACACTACCCCCCTGAAGATCTCCCTACCTTGAGTCGTCTTCACCCAGCCGGGCCGAAGTCTTCATCCGATGGGGCAGAAGAGGACATCCAGACCGGCAGAAGTCTTCATCCTATCCTGGCAGAAGAGGACATGCGGACCGGCAGACATCTTCATCCAAGCGGCATTTTCTATCTTCATCCATCCGACGAGGAGCGGCTCCATCTTCAAGACCTCTGGCGCGGTACATCCTTCTTCACCGACGACTACCCGACGAATGAAGGTTCCTTTAAGTGATGTCATCCAAGATGGCGTAGCTCGAATTCCGATTGGATGATAGGATTCTATCAGCCAATCGGAATTAAGGTAGGAAAAATCTGATTGGCTGATTCAATCAGCCAATCAGATTCAAGTTCAATTCGATTGGCTGATCCAATCAGCCAATCGTATTGACCTTGCATTCTATTGGCTGATTGGAACAGCCAATAGAATGCAAGCTCAATATAGGGGTCGGCGATGTTAGGGGCAACAGATTAGGGGTTCATAGGGATAATGTAGGTGGCGGCGAGGTCCGGTCGGCAGATTAGGGGTTAATATGTGTAGTTAGGTGGCGGCGACATTGGGGGGGGGCAGATTAAGGGTTAATAAATATAATATAGGTTTTAGCGATGTTAGGGGCAGCAGATTAGGGGTTCATAGGGATAATGTAGGTGGCGGCGATGTGCGGTCGACAGATTAGGGGTTCAAAATATTAATTATAGTGGCGGCGATGTGGAGGGACCTCGGTTTAGGGGTACATAGGTAGTTTATGGGTGTTAGTGTACTTTAGAGCACTGTAGTTAAGAGCTTTATATACCGGATTTAGCCCATAAAGCTCTTAACTACAGCCTTTCCATGGGCGTTAGGAGTCTTGTCGGTAGAGGGTGTACCGCTCACTTCAGCCAAGACTCTAAATACCGGTGTTAGGAAGATCCCATTGAAAAGATAGGATACGCAATTGGCGTAAGGGGATCTGCGGTATGGAAAAGTTGCTTCTTGAAAGTGAATGGTACACCTTTACCTGGCCTACTCTAAATACCAGTGGGTGGCCAAAATGCAGCGTTAGGACCCCTTAACGCTGCTTTTGATGGCTAACGCAGAACTCTAAATCTAGGTGAAACTGACTAAAATGTTAATTAACTCCATTTATTTCAAGGTAGTTATTCCTGGTAACATGTAGTTAAAGCAGATGTTATTTTGTTACAATCATCATTAAATTCAAGTGTCTTTAGTGGATTTAGACACTAAATCCAAGATACAGGACTTTGCACTATTGCAGTTTGTTTTTCTGCTTTACCTATACACATACCCTATGAGGAACCGTCTGACAAACGGGATAACCTACCATACCCCAGAAACCTATCATACCCCAGGAATAACTGGAGGAACAGCAAAGATCAAGGGAAGAAAGCTCTACCATACCCCAAGAAATACTGGAGGAATCTATAAGTCTTCACAGAGGGAAACCAAGGAAAGCTGAGTCATAGGAGAAGAGTGAATTTCCTGACACATTTGGATCCTTGAAGAGCCGGTCCTTTGGTGCCCCCCTCCTGTGCCTCAGAGTTACCTCATCTGATTGAGGGTACATCTTGTGAGCAGCCATTGCATAAATTCTCCCTCTGGATAAATTTATTTCACATCAACCAGAATGTTATTTACAACTGAACAATTGTTTTTAGAATTGAAGGTATTTTTTCCCCTTATAAATATCTATCTATCTATCTATATATATATATATATATATATATATATATATATATATATATATATATATATATATATATATATATATACTGTATATATATATATATATATATATATATATATATATTTGAAATAGCAATATTAGACATTGTGTCAGTACTAACTGAGGATTGGTGCATATACATATACATTTCTTTATCTTGGGTGTATATAGAACCACAACTGTTTTACAGTTTTTTAGAATTGAAGGTATTTTCCCCTTATAAATATATATATATATATATATATATATATATATTTAGACATCATGTCAGTATTAACTGAAGATTTATGCATATACATTTATATATATTTATCTTTGATGTATATATAACCAAATATCCTTAAATCACCTCATTTCAGGAATAGCGCTATCCATTACCTCCTCCCCTGGTCCTCTTTAACACACATTTGTTTTGTATTTGTGGAGGGATTAGTCCATCCACTATACACCTTGGGGGTTTAGCAGCTTTCTCCCACCTGATATACTGAGGAGAGTGTGTTTTTTTGCCAAATAGTAGACATTTGTACTTTTTAGTATTTTACAATCCTCCTTAGTTGCACCTTTTTCCCAGTTCTCTTTCACCTCATATACTGTATATATATATATATATATATTTTAGTAGACAACCCAATGGTTCACTAATTACAGCTGTGCACCACACATATAATATTCCTGGCAGTGAAGGGATTAATCAGGTAGCTTGTAAGGTTAATTTTAGCTTTAGTATAGAAATGACCCTCCCACCTCTTACCTCCCACCCACTGAACTCTACCACAGCTTTCTCCCCTTCTTCGCCCCACCCTCACAGTCTGTCTCTTCTTTTTTTATTGTGGAGATTTCTCCCTAACCGTCCCACCTCCCTGATCCCTCACAAATAGCTATCTAGCCATTTTTTTTAGCATTTTTGTTTGTTCTTTTTCAATATTTATTAATAGAACATTGTTTTTTGTAGTAAACTCTCCTCACCCTCACCCCAAGTGATTGTTGATAGGGGACCCCTCCCTCACCTGTTTCCATAGCATAATGGCCCATCCCTCCCCCTCTCTCAGTAAACATTTATTCTGTATTGTAGGGAATACAAACAGAAAAATTCTTGAAAATTAAAGTTTTCAGTACTGGCTACTAATTTTTAGGGCTATTATAGTAGAACAATGACATGTTCTAGTTTGTTAGTGCATGCAATTTTAACACTAGTGACCCTGCAACTCCATGGGCTCCATTTATTAAGCAGCAGATGCTGCTTTGGAACGGAAGTTAAGAAGCAGCGGTCATAAGACCGCAGCTCCTTAACTTGTCCGCCACTTTTTAGGTGGCGGATTGAAATCATCCCGATCCGATCAGGATGATCTAGAGCCCCTTCACTAGAAATGTTTGTGCAATGTTAAATGCCAAAAGCATATGCTGTCTGCATTTAGCGAAGTTGAGCAGACATGATTCGCTACAGGGACAAAATGAAGCAGAAGCTGCCTTGCTGCCCTGATAGACGAGCTTTGTAGTTTCTTACAATTCCTGCACAGCCTGGGTTACCTTGGCAGAAAACTAGTCTCTGCAGTGAATGCAGCTGAAACTTACATTACATACACTTCTCCATTACAATTTGTATTAGCTGCCTAAACCAACTTGCCTAAGTTGCCTTTTTTCTGCTAAAGTAAGACAGACAACTGCTACTTTCTATGGTACACACAATATACTGTGCACAGATAGTACTGCCCCAGCCAGTGGTGCCTCATACCTGAGTAGTTGGCTCTACACATGTACTAGAGCTAGTTAGGTAGTGGTTAGGGAGTGAAGGAAAATAGTGAGCTGTGTGGAGAAAAATCAATACTAAAGTTCCATACACTTCAAAGCAGGAAATTACAACTCTCAGTTTTAACAACTTTAACTGCAAAAACATTTGAATATATACAGTATACTATATATTACAAAAATACTACTTTTAACTATTGTTAAAAGCACTGTGGCAAGGATATTTAACAACACATCCACAAGTATAGGTAGACCCACCTGACTACCTGGTGAAGTACGTTTGGAAACATCCCAGAAGAGGAAGTCACTCTACTAACAGCAAGTGTGGCCAAGGACAACGGGATCTGTATTCCTTTTTGAGGTTCAGGTGTAGTGTTCTCTTTTTCTTTGTGTTTGTATCTAAAGTTCTATATCAGTGATTGCCAACTGGTAGCCCGTGGGCCACATGGTTCCCTTTTTTACTAGTTTTTGAATCCCCTGGAAAAGCAGATCTAATAATGTGTGCCATAGTTTTAAGGACCCAGGAAAATGTAGATTTTAAAATGTGTGTTTTAGGGAATTCTGAAGGGGTCCTCTGAAAGGGAGAAGAGCAGATAGATAAACTATCTTTGTGCCACTGAACATTTTTAGGAAATATATATTATTTAGGTGTTTAATAGCCATAAATTTATATGCGGACCTTAAGGCTTCTAAAATATTGATCTGAGGCGTTTATGTAATTTTGCCATCACTGATTTATATTAATTTCAACATAGGCATATAATATGCAAGGATACAGGAAGACTTATTTAGTTTTATACAACAAAGCAATTATACACTAACTATGAAAATAGACTACCATTAATGTTGTTTCATACAGAATTTAAATTTATAAGATTAGCATTTTTTCTGTAAAAACATTAAAGGGACATAATACTCATATGCTAAATCACTTGAAACTGATGCAGTATAACTGTAAAAAGCTGACAGGAAAATATCATCTGAGCATCTCTTTGTAAAAAAGGAAGATATTTTACCTCACAATCTCCTCAGCTCAGCAGAGTAAGTTCTGTGTAAAAAGTTATACTCAGCTGCTCCCAGCTGCAGGCAAAAAAAAAAAAAAAAGAAGAAGAAATGAACAGCAGCCAATCAGCATCAGCAGTGCTGAGGTCATGAACTCTTACTGTGATCTCATGAGATTTGACTTAACTCTCAAGAGATTTCATAGTAAGCTTCTTTTACCTGATTGGGGAAATAAGATGAGAGTTCACGAGGCTCATCCTTTCAGCTGTCCCAGGACAGACACACTAAAATGCTGCTTAGAAATCCTTTACAATGGGTTGTGGCTGCTGAGGAATTTTTGAGGTAAAATATCTTTCTTTTTTACATAGAGATGTTCAGGTGATATTTTCTGGTCAGCTTTTTACAGCTATGCTGCAGCACTTTCAAGTGTTTAAACATTTGGGTATTATGGCCCTTAAAATAAAAATATATTATAGTGTTAATAGTAATGCCACTCTAAAGCCACAGTATAAAAATACTGTGTCATTTTTATCTCTCCATAATATTCTACATGTAAATATCTATAAAATGTTTAATTGTAAGCAATTTTGTATATTTTCCTGTAATTTATCTCTGTAGATAGACAGACTGGTAGTTATTGAAACGGATCCCATTCAAATGTAAGGCACGATATTATTGTGGTGTAAGTGATCACTTCCTGCAATTTTTGGGCATACACTAGACGTGTATTTGTTATTTGACAAATTTAGAGGACAATTTTATTCTATATTTGCTGCATTCTTCCAATAATGATTAACAAATGTGCCTATTTGAAAATGATCTAGAAATGTATTTGTCAGTTTATTGATCCCTGTGTCAGCCAATTAGGATGTGAGCTTCACTTTTGTCTGGTCAGTAGTGACCCCAATGTGCTGGTGCAGGTATATTACAGTATCATTTTCTACTACTTTAATAAGTTTAAGTTAGTGTCCAGCTGCTTCTCTACTGCTTTGAAGATGTTTCCCATAGGAAATAGAAGACAAATAGATTTTTATTAACAAATTAATTCTAAACAATCGCCTTAGCGAATATCAGATAAAACAAAAGAAAAACGATTTTGTCGTGAACGATTCATCAGAAACATCTTTTTTTTCTCTGCATGTCTTAAATACCAAATGACAATTTACACTGGCTGAAGATGAATAAGGAATTTACTTTATTTGCAATATCTGCATGCGGATCAAAAATCATATGTACAAAGCCACCAATCAGCAAGCGCTATCCAGGGTGCTGAACAAAAAAATGGGCCGGCTCCTTAGCTTAGATTCCTGCTTTTTCAAATAAAGATAGCAAGAAAACAAAGAAAATTTGATAATCAGAGTAAATTAGACAGTTGCTTAAAACTGAATCATGAACAAAAAAAAAATTGGATTTAGTATCCCAAGAGTTTTCCAAGTTGGAATTTAGAACTGAGAAATTAACTGCTACCACTAAAATTATGATTTTTTTGTCTATTCATATATTAAAGTATTTAATATATAAATTGTTAGTTGTTTGCGTACTAAAATAGATACTATGCTTCCCCATGTCTACTAAACAATGAAATAATTTATCAGCCAGATGGACCTAAATTAAGAGAAATATCTGGGGGAAAGGGTAGACAAATAAATCATATTTATACCTCTGTGGTCATCAAGATGTGATAAATGAAGCATGGTGAAGACTATTACTGAATCCTACAATAAATGGTTTACTCTTGGTATCATCCAATGACCTTCAGCATCTTCCTGACAAGCGATGTTATCAACTCACTGCTTTCTGGCACATTTTCTGCACTGTTTTCCAAACTTTAAAAGCCAAAAAATATTCCATCTGTGAACAGAGCTGTCAGTAATTACATCGGCTGGTAAGCAAGTTATCTTTTGGTCATAGCGACATAAATCATACAGATTGGATAGCAACCTGAGGCAAAATAATTGTGTTTGTTTCAGCATGTCATTCCAAAGAATTTATCGGATTTATATAAGTTATCCCCAAGCAATACAAGCATAGCTATTAAACTATATTCTCAGTAATGCAGTTTTATTGTTGCTTAATTTCATTTTTTTTTCATTATTTTATTTTTAATCGTATAGGGAGAGAGATGGAAGTAATAGAAGACAAGGAAAGAATGAGCACATTTACGTTGTTAAGAAGCTCTGTATTTACAAGATTTCTGACCATGAATAAAATGTCTGTTTTATGCTGTGAGTCTCTTCTGGATTAATTATGCCAGTCATCACTGCATGCAGCTGCACCTATTTCGATCCATTAGAATACACTTCAATCCCTAAGAATACACATGCTAAAAAATGTTATATGCAATCTTGGGAAACCTTTTTTTTTTTATTTTAATAAGCCATTCTAATCCACTGGAAGGGCTGCCATCATTTTGAATTAGTAAAAATAAAATGAGTAACTGATTACACTAAAATTTAGTAAACACATAAAAAAAACTTTGATTTTAGGGGATTTTTAAAGACCTTCAAATAAACAGAAGATACACAACCAAAGCGATATCAAAATATGATGACTAATTAGTTAAGTATTTATGATGTCTAATGCTACAAATTCACTTAACCATATAATAAACATCAATTCATACATAAAGCATGACATTAACAATTAGCACAATTACTTATGTGTAAAATTGACTGCATCTTGTTTCCTCCGTTAACTATAAATTATATTTTTATGTCAAATTAGACTGTTTCAGCATTCCCTCAATTGACTCTTCAATACCATGGATGTCATTAGTATCTTTTTTTCCTTCCAAAGGGACAGTATGTATGACATTATTAATACATCTCCATGGTAATGATCTTACTCTTTTCCCAGTAAAGTAACACTAAACTTAAAGGGACAGTATACTTCAACATTTTTATTTTTTAAAAAGGTAAATAATTCCTTTATTACTAGGCTGATCATATTGCCGCTTTAAGAAGGAACACATATGAAAAATACATATGTGAGGGTTCTTATACAAAACCATTTCTTTAAACAGCCCTGAAAACAGCCCTGACATATGTATTTTTCATATGTGTCCCTTTTTAAAGCGGCAATATGGTCAGCCTATTTATTACCCATACCCAGTTTTGCATAACCAACACTGTTATATTAATACATTTTTTTTACCTCTGTGGTTACCTTGTATAGAAGCCTCTGCAGACTGCCCCCTTATCTCAGTTCTTTTGACAGACTTGCATTTTAGCCAATCAGTGTTCACTCGTAAGTAACTCCACACAAGTAAGCACAATGTTATCTATATGACACAAATGAAGTAACACTGTCTAGCGGTTAAAAACTGTTAAAAAAAGAAGCAGCCTTCAAGGGCTTAGAAATTAGCATATGAGCTACCTAAGTTTAGCTTTCAACAAAGAATACCAAGAGAGCAAAGCGTATTTAATTATTAATTTAAATAATTATTATTATTTAATTATTATTATTATTATTCATGAATCTTCATAGAAAGATTCATGAATCACTTCTATTAAATTATGTTGTTATATTTTGGCAGTCATTGTTGTCCACCGGGGGCAGTAGGGAGCAGATGCCCTCAGTATGTACATATATCTTGCATCTACTCCTGGAATAAGAGCTACATTTACCCATATCTGATTATCCATGCAATATAGAGGGATATAAGGCTCCTAGTTTATAAATATAAAATGTAAAAGGACAGTAAAGCCAAAATTAAGCGTTCTTGATTCAGATAGATCATTACATTTTAAACAACTGTCCTCTGTATTTATATTATCAGATTTTCATTGTTCTTTTGGTATTCTTTGTTGAAGATTGCATTTGATTTGACTGAAAGAAGCTTAGGAGCAGTCTAGGGCAGCAATGTTTGCAACTATAACATCACTATAAGCGTTGTTGCAAACACTAATTCCAGATAGCTAAAGACACATGCACACTAGTAAGCTCACTTAGCATTACTATTTAACAAAAGATACCAAGAGAACTAAGCAAACTTGATAGAAGTAAATCGGAAAAAAGTTTAAAATGCCATGCACTAATCCATTAAGTTTAAAGGGATATGAAACCCCATTTTCTCCCATGGTTTCAGATAAGTCGTGTGATTTTAAAGAACTTTCTAATTTACTTCTATTATCTATTTTTATTAGTTCTCTTGGTATCTTTTGTTGAAAAGCAGAGATGGGATCAAAGCAAATTTGATAATTGAAGTAAATTTTAAACTTTTATAAAATAGTATGCTCTGTCTGAGGCCCCGATGATCAAATGTCCTGCGTTACGGTGTTGTATTCCAAAGGGATTTGCTGCAATGTCGAGCAAGCCGGCAAAATATTCTAAGTTACCAATATCATTTTCTAAAGGCAGCATCACCAAGAGGTATTTTACCATACATTTCAGTGAGTGGTGATGCTGGCGAAATATTACAACCAGCATTGCCACCAACATTGATGATTTAAGTAAAGGATCCCTTTGTAATATATAGCACACAACCTAATAACTATACCTATTTACCCCTAAACCATTATATCCCACCTTAATAAACTCTCTACTCTACTTAACCACTAAACTGCCAATATCACACCGCAATAAACTCCCTACTCTACTTAAAACCTAAACCGCAAGCACCCCCAACTTATTAACCCGTAAACCACTAATGCCCCACCACAATGACCCCTAACCTATTAACCCCAAAACTGATAACACACCATTGCAACACCCCTAACATATTAACCCCTAAACCACCAACACTTCCATTGCAAACACCCCTAAACTATTAACCCCTAAACTGCCAATACTCCACACAAACATCCCCTAATATATTAACCCCTAAACCACCAATACCCCATCATAACCACTCCCTAACCTATTAACCTCTAAGCCACCAATACTCCCTATCGCCAACTACCCCTACACTACTTAACTCCCTAACAGCTAATCCCCCTGGCCCCTAACCTAACACCCCCTAAGATACAGAAAAAAATAACATTACAAAAAATAAAAAACACATTACAAAAAAACCTCAAACAGTTAGGCCTATCCTAAAAAAGTCCCATTTGTTTCTTTAAAAAAGTCCTCCCAAAATAAAAAACCCTATTACAACAATAAAACCTCTAAAATTTGCCCTGAAAAGGGCATTTAGTGGGGCATTGCACTAAAGCAATTACGAAAAAAATCCTAATGCTAAACCCCTACATTTCTACTCAACAACTTTAATCCAGCTCCTACCTGATCATCTCCAGTGGTTCTCCTCTTCATCCATAGTGGCAGTCTTAATCCATGGCGGCACTCCTCTGGTTCTGTCTTCTTCCAAGAAAAAAAAAAATTATCACCCAACTAATGGGAAGAAATTAAAAATAAATAAATATCTGACATGCATAGCAAACTTTTCTGTCTATCTAATTAAATGCCCATGTGGGTTCATTTATTTTGGCGAGACCTGTAGGGAGGTAAGAGAGTGGATAACGGAGCATAAGTCAAATATCAGATGTAACAACAGAGATGCTCCTGTATCCTCTCACTTCCTCTCTATGGGGCACAATATAAGTCAGCTCAGATTCCAAGTTATAGAACAGGTGGATAAACCCAGAAGGGGATAGAGAGCATCTTCTAAAAATCAGAGAAATGTTCTGGATCTATAAACTTGAGGCCCTGATTCCTAGTGGCCTAAATAAGAATTTGGATTGGAGTTTGTTTCTATAAATATTTTTTCCCAAAGTTTAAAATGGTATATAAAAGTATTAGCTATCCTGGAATTAAGTAAACATGCTATGCAAAATGTATTGGGGTATAATCTAATTTGTCATAACTATGTGACTAGTTGTAGAATATAGGTAAATTCATCTCTTGGATATGAGCCACGATTAAGGGTTTAAAATTAAAATTAAAATGATACTGTATTCTGTTGGATTTGGAATATTGTGATTTAGCCCCACTACTCTAGGTTAGTCTTGTTGAAATATGCTTTGCACTCCTCTTTTAATTTGTATATATGGGTTTTATGTTGTTTTTAATCTTTGTAACATTGTATATTCACATATGAGCATTAGATAAAAAATAAAAAATAAAATGGATGTTATATGATTTGCATCCACAAGATGTCACCTTTGTGCACAATAATGCTCCCATGTGAATAGGTAACAGGTGAAGGTATAAAAGACAGGAACCTGTATAATTAAGTATACATGACTAAGGGCCTAATGTAGGCTTGAAACATTGTATGTTTGTTCTGGGACCCCATATGTGAAAAATAAAGGTATTTTATTTGCTGTGGAGGCTGGAATCTCTTTTTTTCTTGGATATTGAAGTGGACTTGGCAAGTCTCATATTCCGTGCCCCACATAGACAAGAAAGGTGTGCTGTTTTTAACTTTTTTTTAAAACTGCTGTCTTCTTCCACCCAGTCTTCATCCATCTTCCATCCTATGCTTCTTCACTTTGCTTGGTTTTAGGACAATTCCCTACTAAATGCCCTTCTTAGGGCAATTTTTAGTGCTGTTTTTTGAGATATTCATCTTATTTGGGGAAGTGGGGTATTACTTTGGTTTTAGAATAGGGATTTTATTAAAAGTAAAAGAGCTGTAATCGCGTTAAGGCAATGCCCTACCAAGTGCCTTTCTCATGGAAATATTTAGAGTAGGTTAATTGTAAACACAGGGTTTTTTTATTTTGGGGTGGGCTTTTTTTTTTAAAGGGGACTTTAGTTTTTTTATAGGCTCTACTGTTTGGGACTTTTTATTTTTTGTAGTTCTTTGTGGCTATGTGTTTGTTTTGTTGTAATGTTAGTGGGTTTTTTCTGTAACTTAGGAGGTGTTAGGTTAGGGGTCTGCAGGGGTAGTAAGCTGTAAGGGAGATATTTAGTGTAGGGGTAGTTTGCAATGGGTTGTATTGGCAGTTTAGGGGTTAATAGGTTAGGGTATTTCTTGTAGTGGTGTTTTTGATGGTTAAAGGGACAATGGGTTAGTAGTTGTTAGGTTAATAATTTATGGAAGATTAGGGGTTAAAAGTAATGCAGGGTTAGGTTGCACTGAGGTCGTGTAAGGGGTTAATAGTAGCATTACATTATACCATGTTTAAATGATATGTATTTTCTTATATCATGCATATTATTTTAAATATTGTATAGATTTCTTTTTTTGTGCATTCTTTTTATAATTTTAAACATTAATATATAATTTAAAATATATAATTATGTTATGTAGCTGAAAATTTACATTTTTACATTTTTTTAATTGTGCAAAGTCAAACATGTGCACATGCTATACATTTTCAGCTACTCTCTTTTATATCAAAAGTATATATTTTAAATTATATATTGTTTAAAAGTAAAAAAAGAACACAAAAAAGCTGCTTAAAATCTATACAATACTTAAATTAATATGCATTATACAAGAATCAACATATCTCCTATAGTTTTTTGTTTTGTTTGTCTTTATTAGTCAGGTATAGCGAGGACATGATATAGATGTAAGCATTCTGTGGGAGTTAGCTGGGCATTCCAAGTGGGGTAACCTCCATTTTAATTTGGATAGATTTCCAGTTGTGCAATATATTCCAAGGGCAGCCCTGCATATTAGGTACAGGGTTTCAGCCATATATGAAAAGGTTTTCCAGTAAGCGCACTATCTGTGCAGTGTAGGAACACTTCGAATACATTATCCCTTGCTGAGATTGGTGATGTCAGTGGCCTTTTGCAGAAGAATTAATCCCTATTGTTTTCAATGGGAGACACATTGTCACTTGCACCTTGTGGATAAGCCCCCTTTTTTCGTATATATAGCCAGACCAATGGCCTGCAAGCCCAAACAAGGCATTTTACAGTTAGTCTGGGACTGAATCACAAAATACAATTTTTGGGTTTCATATCCCGTTAATTTTGATTTTACTTACCTTTAAATCTCTAACATGATTCTTTAAATATATATAGTTACAATTTCCAATTATTGAACATTTAGTCACTGAGTAAAGAACAATAAAAGGGAGAGAGATGAAATTGTGTATTACCTTCCAAAACTATATATAAAAAGCTCATATGTTTTGTAGAGAGTAGAAAGACCGCACTTTAAATGACTTTCTAGATATCACATGGGTAAAAAAACTATTCTGAAAATTAATCAACTAGACATCAAAAATTAAGTAGACAATGAATTTATTCCATATACTCTAACAAGAAGAAAACATACTTGAAAGCTGACATAAAAACAATGCACAGACTCTACTTTTGAGGCTAGGTCATATTGTTTAGAGCAGTGCTGTCCGAAATTTTCACATGAAGGCCATAAAGGAAAATTTAGAAATGCTGCTTTACACTTGAGTTTATTTTAAGCCCATGACTCACCATTTTATAAATAATATGTAGTACGTGTGTACAAACAAATACACTTTTTCTCTGCTGAACCTCTTGTCACTTGTATTGTATTGAGAATATTTTGTTGATCCCCCCCAACAGAAAAAATCTGCAAATGCACATACTATACATATAGAGGCCCATTTATCAAGCACCATATTGTGGGCCTCTGCTTCATAACCCTGTCCGCCTGCTCTGAACAGGCGGACAATAATCGCCACAATTTAACCCGATCGAGTATGATCGGGTTGATTGACACCTCCCTGCTGGTGGCCCATTGGCCATGAGTCTGCAGGGGGCGGCTTTGCACCAGTGCTGAATACAGAGAGCGCATTGCTCTTCGCATTCAGCGAGGTCTTGCAGACCTGATCCGCACTGTCGGATCAGGTCCGCAAGGCCTTTGATACATAGGCCCCATAGTCTGCAACATATTCAATAGTAGTAGTAAATATTTTGCAGACATTTTTTAGTATATATTACTGATGTTAATATCATTGGGACAGCTTAATAATTTAACCAACCCCCCTTGAGAAATCTTTAAATGGATGGTCATTTTTGGCTAGATTACAAGTGCGATAACTGTCGCGCACTGGCGATAAAAGGTTTATCACAGGTGTTTGAGCATGTCAGAAGTAGCAAACATATTACAAGCTGAAATTAAATGCATTCGCTCAAGCTCAATTGAATGTAATGTGCACCGGGATAGCGCAAATTCAGAGCTCTGGTTAACTTTTATGCTCAAATAAAAAGTTGCAAAAAACACATAAAAAAACATTTAAAAAAATTAAAAATACTTTTAAAAGTACAGTTACACTTATAATAACACTATGTAAAAAAAATTATTAAAAAATATAAGGACTCAATAATATGAGGTCTCAAATGTAAGAAAAAAAAAGGCATGCAAAGGTCTTAAACATAAAGATACATATATACATATCAAACAATATATATATATATATATATATATATATATATATATGTATATGTTTATATGTGTGTACATATTTATTTATGTATTTATATGTGTATATATTTATTAAATACATATTTACATATAAACACATAAATATATATGTATACATATATAACTGCATCTTTTTAAAGCTTTTAAAATTGAGGGCCCGATGGTCTAAAGATCAATGCTCAAGCAAGGTGATCTAAGAAATACCGTTACTACTGTGAGGTTTATCAAAGTATTTTAGAAACACAAATTTTACCTTGAGAGATGGTTATCTCAGTATGCAGGTTCTGTATGCTGAAGACAGACTTGTATATTAAAATATACCATCTAAAAAGATCCCAAAGATATGGTGTCATTTAGCTTCATAGCAACAGGTTTTTGATCCTCAGGCCCTAGATCTCAAAAATGATTTCTTCCAAAGTATAATATTTCATTTTTTATTAGGTAGACTTAAAAAAATTGGAGTATTGCAGTCACATTCCATTGCTATTGTTATAGGGCTCCATGTACTAAGCAGTCAGCGAGCTACCCGCAACAAATCTCGCGTCAAAATTCGCAAACTGATATGTACAAAGCCGTCAATTATGTTAAAACTCGCATCTTTAAAATTGCGAGCGTACTTATCTGCCAAACCTCGCTACCGCTCCATTTTTCACTGTAATTAGACACATTTGACCACCAACTCGCCAAAAACGAATGTACTAAAAAATCTATTTGTCCGCTCGCTACAATTTCCGCTCCCACCTCGTTATTTTTGCCTCGCCACCTTTTAGGTGGCGGGCAAGGTACAAAACAATAGGAAAGTCAATCTAGACGCCAGTCTAGACATATATAAAAGGCAGTAATATCAGCATTGTACTTACAGCATAACTGGCGTCTAATTTGTCTCTCATTTCCATGTACATAAATTGCGCCCAATTTGTCGACTGTAATTAAAGAGTAATCTATATTTTAAATTTGTATTGTATAGTTGTCAATCTTTATAATTATTTTTATATTAATATTTATATATTATCAGATCCAGATGAAGCCATATCCAAATTGTAAATAAATATTACAAAAATAACGCTCTGTTATCACTCTTCAAAAAATTTTGAACAATAATAAAGTTGTTTAGATAAGTTGAACTTTTATAGGAGCAAAATTCTATTCCCGTGACTACTATGATGTTCATGACACCTTGCATGTCACGTGTTAATAATTGGCCAGACAATTCAACTGAAAGTTAAGTACATCAGCTTTGTCGCGGCGAGCGAGGCGTCAAATTTATCAACAATCCGCAACTGCTCGCGGCGGGCTAGACTTGTCTATTTATTGGGGGAATATTAGTACATAGCGACAGCGGACACCATTTCGCCCGCGGCGAGTAACGGCGAGTTTATCCGCGTCTACAATGACGGATGAATTGACGGCTTAGTACATGGAGCCCATAATCTGCATTCAAGTTCTAATATGACAAATTGGATGCATATCAAAAGGCAACAATCAAACATTATTTTCTTTTTTATGAAAGAAAGGCTCAGAAAAGCATTATTATATTTTAAGTAGGATTAGTGTTAAATGAGTGTTAATGCACAAACTATATTGCTATTTTAACAGAAGACATGGACAACTTCAACAGCTCTTTAGGTGGACAAGCATGTAGTGAAAAAGTAGGTTTATTCACCACAGAAACATATTTTTATGTATCTATATATATTAGATGTAATAAAATAGCAAAAATAGGGGGCGTGTCTAGGCAGCGGCCATGTTAATTTGCAATATCGGAAGCTCCGTGTATGATCTTCCTAACCCACCAGTTAACAAAGTTAAAGGGACACTGAACCTACATTTTTTCTTTTGTGATTCAGATATAGCATGACATTTTAAGCAACTTTCTAATTTACTCCTATTATCAAATTTTCTTAATTCTCTTGCGGCTAGATTTGGAGTTTTGTCGGTAACGACCCGAAAAACTAACGCCGGCTTTTTTCTGGCCGCACCATAAAAATAACTCTGGTATTGAGAGACCACATAAAGGCTGCGTTAGGCTCCAAAAAAGGAGCGTAGAGCATTTTTAACGCAGCTTCAACTCTCGATACCAGTGTTGCTTACGGACGCGGCCAGCCTCAAAAACGTGCTCGTGCACGATTCCCCCATAGGAAAAAATGGGGCTGTTTGAGCTGAAAAAAAACCAAACACCTGCAAAAAAGCCGCGTTCAGCTCCTAACGCAGCCCCATTGTTTGCTATGCGGTAACCCTTCCTACGTCTGCACTTAACACTCTAACATGTACCCCGAGTCTAAACACCCCTAACCTTACACTTATTAACCCCTAATCTGCCGCCCCCGCTATCGCTGACCCCTGCATATTATTATTAACCCCTAATCTGCCGCTCCGTAAACCGCCGCTACTCACATTATCCTTATGTACCCCTAATCTGCTGCCCTAACATCGCCGACCCTATATTATATTTATTAACCCCTAATCTGCCCCCCACAACGTCGCCTCCACCTGCCTACACTTATTAACCCCTAATCTGCCGACCGGACCTGAGCGCTACTATAATAAAGTTATTAACCCCTAATCCGCCTCACTAACCCTATCAAAAATAGTATTAACCCCTAATCTGCCCTCCCTAACATCGCCGACACCTAACTTTAAACATTAACCCCTAATCTGCCGACTGGAGCTCACCGCTATTCTAATAAATGTATTAACCCCTAAAGCTAAGTCTAACCCTAACACTAACACCCCCCTAAGTTAAATATAATTTAAATCTAACGAAATTAATTAACTCTTATTAAATAAATTATTCCTATTTAAAGCTAAATACTTACCTGTAAAATAAATCCTAATATAGCTACAACATAAATTATAATTATATTATAGCTATTTTAGGATTAATATTTATTTTACAGGTAACTTTGTATTTATTTTAACCAGGTACAATAGCTATTAAATAGTTAAGAACTATTTAATAGCTAAAATAGTTAAAATAATTACAAATTTACCTGTAAAATAAATCCTAACCTAAGTTACAATTAAACCTAACACTAGACTATCAATAAATTAATTAAATAAACTACCTACAATTACCTACAATTAACCTAACACTACACTATCAATAAATTAATTAAATACAATTGCTACAAATAAATACAATTAAATAAACTAACTAAAGTACAAAAAATAAAAAAGAACTAAGTTACAAAAAATAAAAAAATATTTACAAACATAAGAAAAATATTACAATTTTAAACTAATTACACCTACTCTAAGCCCCCTAATAAAATAACAAAGTCCCCCAAAATAAAAAAATTCCCTACCCTATTCTAAATTACTAAAGTTCAAAGCTCTTTTACCTTACCAGCCCTGAACAGGGCCCTTTGCGGGGCATGCCCCAAGAAATACAGCTCTTTTGCCTGTAAAAAAAAACATACAATACCCAAGCCCCCCAACATTACAACCCATCACCCACATACCCCTAATCTAACCCAAACCCCCCTTAAATAAACCTAACACTAAGCCCCTGAAGATCATCCTACCTTGTCTTCACCTCACCGGGTATCACACCGATCCGTCCAGAAGAGCTCCTCCGATGTCCTGATCCAAGCCCAAGCGGGGGGCTGAAGAGGTCCATGATCCGGCTGAAGTCTTCATCCAAGCGGGGCAGAAGAGGTCTTCCATCCGATTGAAGTCTTCATCCAAGCGGCATCCATCAGGAGCGAAGCGGCAGCATCCTGAAGACCTCCACCGCGGAACATCCATCCTGGCCGACGACTGAACGACGAATGACGGTTCCTTTAAATGACGTCATCCAAGATGCGTCCCTCGAATTCCGATTGGCTGATAGGATTCTATCAGCCAATCGGAATTAAGGTAGGAATATTCTGATTGGCTGATGGAATCAGCCAATCAGAATCAAGTTCAATCCGATTGGCTGATCCAATCAGCCAATCAGATTGAGCTTGCATTCTATTGGCTGATCGTAACAGCCGATAGAATGCGAGCTCAATCTGATTGGCTGATCGGATCAGCCAATCGGATTGAACTTGATTCTGATTGGCTGATTCCATCAGCCAATCAGAATATTCCTACCTTAATTCCGATTGGCTGATAGAATCCTATCAGCCAATTGGAATTCGAGGGACGCCATCTTGGATGACGTCATTTAAAGGAACCGTCATTCGTCGTTCAGTCGTCGGCCAGGATGGATGTTCCGCGGTGGAGGTCTTCAGGATGCTGCCGCTTTGCTCCGGATGGATGCCGCTTGGATGAAGACTTCAATCGGATGGAAGACCTCTACTGCCCCGCTTGGATGAAGACTTCAGCCGGATCATGAACCTCTTCAGCCCCCCGCTTGGGCTTGGATCAGGACACCGGAGGAGCTCTTCTGGACGGATCGGTGTGATACCCGGTGAGGTGAAGACAAGGTAGGATGATCTTCAGGGGCTTAGTGTTAGGTTTATTTAAGGGGGGTTTGGGTTAGATTAGGGGTATGTGGGTGGTGGGTTGTAATGTTGGGGGGCTTGGGTATTGTATGTTTTTTTTTACAGGCAAAAGAGCTGTATTTCTTGGGACATGCCCCGCAAAGGGCCCTGTTCAGGGCTGGTAAGGTAAAAGAGCTTTGAACTTTAGTAATTTAGAATAGGGTAGGGAATTTTTTTATTTTGGGGGGCTTTGTTATTTTATTAGGGGGCTTAGAGTAGGTGTAATTAGTTTAAAATTGTTGTAATATTTTTCTTATGTTTGTAAATATTTTTTTATTTTTTGTAACTTAGTTCTTTTTTATTTTTTGTACTTTAGCTAGTTTATTTAATTGTATTTATTTGTAGCAATTGTATTTAATTAATTTATTGATAGTGTAGTGTTAGGTTAATTGTAGATAATTGTAGGTAGTTTATTTAATTAATTTATTGATAGTCTAGTGTTAGGTTTAATTGTAACTTAGGTTAGGATTTCTTTTACAGGTAAATTTGTAATTATTTTAACTATTTTAGCTATTAAATAGTTCTTAACTATTTAATAGCTATTGTACCTGGTTAAAATAAATACAAAGTTACCTGTAAAATAAATATAAATCCTAAAATAGCTATAATTATAATTTATGTTGTAGCTATATTAGGATTTATTTTACAGGTAAGTATTTAGCTTTAAATAGGAATAATTTATTTAATAAGAGTTAATTAATTTCGTTAGATTTAAATTATATTTAACTTAGGGGGGTGTTAGTGTTAGGGTTAGACTTAGCTTTAGGGGTTAATACATTTATTAGAATAGCGGTGAGCTCCGGTCGGCAGATTAGGGGTTAATAATTGAAGTTAGGTGTCGGCGATGTTAGGGAGGGCAGATTAGGGGTCAATACTATTTATTATAGGGTTAGTGAGGCGGATTAGGGGTTAATAACTTTATTATAGTAGCGCTCAGGTCCGGTCGGCAGATTAGGGGTTAATAAGTGTAGGCAGGTGGAGGCGACGTTGAGGGGGGCAGATTAGGGGTTAATAAATATAATATAGGGGTCGGCGGTGTTAGGGGCAGCAGATTAGGGGTACATAAGGATAACGTAGGTGGCGGCGCTTTGCGGTCGGCAGATTAGGGGTTAATAAGTGTAGGTAGGTGGAGGCGACGTTGTGGGGGGCAGGTTAGGGGTTAATAAATATAATACAGGGGTCGGCGGTGTTAGGGGCAGCAGATTAGGGGTACATAAGGATAACGTAGGTGGCGGTTGGCAGATTAGGGGTTAAAAAAATTATTCGAGTGTCGGCGATGTGGGGGGACCTCGGTTTAGGGGTACATAGGTAGTTTATGGGTGTTAGTGTATTTTAGAGCACAGTAGTTAAGAGCTTTATAAACCGGCGTTAGCCCAGAAAGCTCTTAACTACTGACTTTTTTCCTGCGGCTGGAGTTTTGTCGTTAGATGTCTAACGCTCACTTCAGCCACGACTCTAAATACCGGCGTTAGAAAGATCCCATTGAAAAGATAGGATACGCAACTGACGTAAGGGGATCTGAGGTATGGAAAAGTCACGGATGAAAAGTGAGCGTTAGACCCTATTTTGAGTGACTCCAAATACCGGCGGTAGCCTAAAACCAGCGTTAGGAGCCTCTAACGCTGGTTTTCACGGCTAACGCCAAACTCCAAATCTAGGTCATGGTATCTTTATTTGAAATGCAAGAATGTAAGTTTAGATGCCGGCCCATTTTTGGTGAACAATTTGTGTTGCTCTTGCTGATTGGTGGATAAATTAATCCACCGATAAAAAAGTGCTGTCCAGAGGTCTGAATGAATAAAAAAAAAGCTTAGATGCCTTCTTTTTCAAATAAAGATAGCAAGAAAATGAAGAAAAATCGATAATAGGAGTAAATTAGAAAGTTGCTTAAAATTGCATGCTCTATCTGAATTACGGAGAAATTTTTTTTGGGTTCAATGTCCCTTTAACCTGCAACTGCTACTAAAATAACCCTCAGCTTAGTTTGGGTCATGAAAAACTGATCCAAACAATACCAAAATTGCAGGGTTTATAAATACCGGACCCAGATCTGGATTGTTGCCACCTCAGGTGGTGGCCTACCACGAGGATTCAGCAACCACCCTTATGTGGGGTAAAACATTTGTTTTTTTCAGACTGCCACTCTCATCTTTAAGAGGAAATCATCATTTAAACTAAAGTGCTATCTCAGAGGACTATTCTGATCTTAAAATTCCACTCGTCTCACTGAGCAAAAATGGAGGCTTTAGCAAGATGAGAGGCAAGGATAGGTCATCTTTTACAGGATCACTTCCAGTCCCTAGAGAGGGAACTAATCGTAATAATCCTTACAAAGGGGATTAAAAATGAGACACACCAGACTCCCACTGATTGTACCCTTAGAGCTAACGATAGTGGCTTGTGTCTATGTTTGGCCAGGGTGGCTGGTTGAGGGGTGGCCTCCTCGGGTACAATGCAGTCTGAAAGGAACCTAGGCATTCAAAAATCTTTACCCAACCCCTTATCTTTGTGGGTGACACTCAAGTCCCTGAGTGACTGGCAATACTCACTGGACCATTCTCCCCATCTAGCGCAGATAACATAGATTGAGCCTATTATGGTAACCTATAAGGCGGCGAATACAAGCATGTCGGAGGTACGTGATACCGCACGGGATGATAATGCCACAGAGGACTCAAGGCAGAGAAACAAAGTGGGGCTTTCTCTTGTTAAGTGTATCCAGTCCACGGATCATCCATTACTTATGGGATATTAACTCCTCCCCAACAGGAAGTGCAAGAGGATTCACCCAGCAGAGCTGCTATATAGCTCCTCCCCTAACTGCCATTACCAGTCATTCTCTTGCACCCAACGAATAGATAGGATGTGTGAGAGGACTGTGGTGATTATACTTAGTTTCATACCTTCAATCAAAAGTTTGTTATTTTATAATAGCACCGGAGTGTGTTATTCCTTCTCTGGTAGAATTTGAAGAAGAATCTACCTGAGTTTTTCTATGATTTTAGCCGGAGTAGTTAAGATCATATTGCTGTTTCTCGGCCATCTGAGGAGAGGTAAACTTCAGATCAGGGGACAGCGGGCAGATTAATCTGCAAAGAGGTATGTAGCAGCTTTTTATTTTCTGACAATGGAATTGATGAGAAAATTCTGCCATACCGATATAATGTAAACTCAGCCTTAAATGCAGTAGCAGCAACTGGTATCAGGCTGTCATGTATGTATATTTTACACTTCAGTATTCTGGGGAATGGCACTTCACTGGAATTATACTGTATGCATAAAACTTTAGCCTAATTTGCAGGGACTAGCAACAGGCTTTTTAATAACACTCAATTTATTAATGTTAAACGTTTTTTGCTGGCATGTAAAATCATTTAATTTTCTGAGGTACTGGGTGAAAAAATGTTTTGGGCACTATTTTTTTCCACTTGGCAGTCGTTTTATTTAATTTATGACAGTTTACTGATCTCTCTCACTGTTATGAGTGAGGGGGAGGGACCTTTTTTGGTGCTTTTGCTACGCATCAAAAAATTCAGTCAGAAGTTTATTGTCTTCCCTGCATGATCCGGTTCATCTCTACAGAACTCAGGGGTCTTCAAAACTTGTTTTGAGGGAGGTAATCACTCACAGCAGAGCTGTGAGATTGTAGTTGACTGTGATAAAAAAACGTTTATTTCTGTATTTTTTTTTTATTTTTTTTTCTGCTATCAGGGTTAGTTATCCTTTGCTAATGGGAGCAATCCTTTGCTAAAATTGTGTTTTTTACAAAGATTTGATGCTATAACTTTTCAGTTTATTAATTTTCAACTGTCATAACTTTTTCTGTGCTTCTTATAGGCACAGTACGTTTTCATATTATAGTAAATTACTTGAAAAGTATTTCCAAGTTGCTAGTTTATTTGCTAGTGTGTTAAACATGTCTGATTCAGAGGAAGATATCTGTGTTATATGTGCTAAAGCCAAAGTGGAGCCCAATAGAAATTTATGTACTAACTGTATTGATGCTACTTTAAATAAAAGTCAATCTGTACAAATTGAACATATTTCACCAAACAACGAGGGGAGAGTGATGCCGACTAACTCGCCTCACGTGTCAGTACCTGCATCTCCCGCTCGGGAGGTGCGTGATATTGTAGCGCCGAGTACATCTGGGCGGCCATTACAAATCACATTACAGGATATGGCTACTGTTATGACTGAAGTTTTGGCTAAATTACCAGAACTAAGAGGTAAGCGTGATCACTCTGGGGTGAGAACAGAGTGCGCTGATAATATTAGGGCCATGTCAGACACTGCGTCACAATTTGCAGAACATGAGGACGGAGAGCTTAATTCTGCGGGTGACGGTTCTGATCCAAACAAACTGGATTCAGATATTTCAAATTTTAAATTTAAGCTGGAAAACCTACGTGTATTACTAGGGGAGGTGTTAGCGGCTCTGAATGATTGTAACACAGTTGCAATACCAGAGAAAATGTGTAGGTTGGATAAATATTTTGTGGTACCGGCGAGTACTGACGTTTTTCCTATACCTAAGAGACTTACTGAAATTGTTACTAAGGAGTGGGATAGACCCGGTGTGCCGTTCTCACCCCCTCCGATATTTAGAAAGATGTTTCCAATAGACGCCACCACACGGGACTTATGGCAAACGGTCCCTAAGGTGGAGGGAGCAGTTTCTACTTTAGCTAAGCGTACCACTATCCCGGTGGAGGATAGCTGTGCCTTTTCAGATCCAATGGATAAAAAGTTAGAGGGTTACCTTAAGAAAATGTTTGTTCAACAAGGTTTTATATTGCAACCTCTTGCATGCATTGCGCCTGTCACGGCTGCAGCAGCATTTTGGTTTGAGTCTCTGGAAGAGACACTTGAATCAGCTCCATTAGATGAGATTACACACTAGCTTAAAGCCCTTAAGTTAGCTAACTCATTTATTTCAGATGCCGTAGTACATTTAACTAAACTTACGGCTAAGAATTCCGGATTCGCCATTCAGGCACGCAGAGCACTGTGGCTAAAATCCTGGTCAGCTGACGTTACTTCTAAATCTAAATTGCTTAATATACCTTTCAAAGGGCAGACCTTATTCGGGCCCGGGTTGAAAGAAATTATCGCTGACATTACAGGAGGTAAAGGCCATGCCCTGCCTCAAGACAGAGCCAAACCTAAGGCTAGACAGTCTAATTTTCGTTCCTTTCATAATTTCAAAGCAGGAGCAGCATCAACTTCCTCTGCACCAAAACAGGAAGGAGCTGTTGCTCGCTACAGACAAGGCTGGAGACCTAACCTGTCCTGGAACAAGGGCAAGCAGGCCAGGAAACCTGCTGCTGCCCCTAAGACAGCATGAATCGAGGGCCCCCGATCCGGGAACGGATCTAGTGGGGGGCAGACTTTCTCTCTTCGCCCAGGCTTGGGCAAGAGATGTCCAGGATCCCTGGGCGTTAGAGATCATATCTCAGGGATACCTTCTAGACTTCAAATTCTCTCCCCCAAGAGGGAGATTTCATCTGTCAAGGTTGTCAACAAACCAAATAAAGAAAGAGGCGTTTCTACGCTGCGTACAAGATCTTTTATTAATGGGAGTGATCCATCCGGTTCCGCGGTCGGAACAAGGACAAGGGTTTTACTCAAATCTGTTTGTGGTTCCCAAAAAAGAGGGAACTTTCAGGCCAATCTTGGATTTAAAGATCCTAAACAAATTCCTAAGAGTTCCATCGTTCAAAATGGAAACTATTCGGACAATTTTACCCATGATCCAAAAGGGTCAGTACATGACCACAGTGGATTTAAAGGATGCTTACCTTCACATACCGATTCACAAAGATCATTACCGGTATCTAAGGTTTGCCTTTCTAGACAGGCATTACCAGTTTGTAGCTCTTCCATTCGGATTGGCTACGGCTCCGAGAATCTTCACAAAAGTTCTGGGTGCTCTTCTGGCGGTACTAAGACCGCGAGGAATTGCGGTAGCTCCGTACCTAGACGACATTCTGATACAAGCTTCAAGCTTTCAAACTGCCAAGTCTCATACAGAGTTAGTACTGGCATTTCTAAGGTCGCATGGATGGAAGGTGAACGAAAAGAAGAGTTCTCTCTTTCCACTCACAAGAGTTCCCTTCCTGGGGACTCTTATAGATTCTGTAGAAATGAAGATTTACCTGACAGAAGACAGGTTAACAAAGCTTCAAAATGCATGCCGTGTCCTTCATTCCATTCAACACCCGTCAGTAGCTCAATGCATGGAGGTGATCGGCTTAATGGTAGCAGCAATGGACATAGTACCCTTTGCACGTCTACATCTCAGACCGCTGCAATTGTGCATGCTAAGTCAGTGGAATGGGGATTACTCAGACTTGTCCCCTACTCTGAATCTGGATCAAGAGACCAGAAATTCTCTTCTATGGTGGCTTTCTCGGCGACATCTGTCCAGGGGGATGCCATTCAGCAGGCCGGACTGGACAATTGTAACAACAGACGCCAGCCTACTAGGTTGGGGCGCTGTCTGGAATTCTCTGAAGGCTCAGGGACAATGGAATCAGGAGGAGAGTCTCCTACCAATAAACATTCTGGAATTGAGAGCAGTTCTCAATGCCCTTCTGGCTTGGCCCCAGTTAACAACTCGGGGGTTCATCAGGTTTCAGCCGGACAACATCACGACTGTAGCTTACATCAACCATCAGGGAGGGACAAGAAGCTCCCTAGCAATGATGGAAGTATCAAAGATAATTCGCTGGGCAGAGTCTCACTCTTGCCACCTGTCAGCAATCCACATCCCGGGAGTGGAGAACTGGGAGGCGGATTTCTTAAGTCGTCAGACTTTTCATCCGGGGGAGTGGGAACTTCATCCGGAGGTCTTTGCCCAAATACTTCGACGTTGGGGCAAACCAGAGATAGATCTCATGGCGTCTCGACAGAACGCCAAGCTTCCTCGTTACGGGTCCAGATCCAGGGATCCGGGAGCGGTTCTGATAGATGCTTTGACAGCACCTTGGACCTTCGGGATGGCTTATGTGTTTCCACCCTTCCCGATGCTTCCTCGATTGATTGCCAGAATCAAACAGGAGAGAGCATCAGTGATTCTAATAATGCCTGCATGGCCACGCAGGACTTGGTATGCAGATCTAGTGGACATGTCATCCTGTCCACCTTGGTCGCTACCTCTGAAACAGGACCTTCTGATCCAGGGTCCCTTCAAACATCAAAATCTAATTTCTCTGAAGCTGACTGCTTGGAAATTGAACGCTTGATTTTATCAAAACGTGGTTTTTCTGAGTCAGTTATTGATACCTTAATACAGGCTAGGAAGCCTGTTACCAGAAAGATTTACCATAAGATATGGCGCAAATACTTATATTGGTGCGAATCCAAGAGTTACTCATGGAGTAAGGTTAGGATTCCGAGGATATTGTCTTTTCTACAAGAAGGTTTAGAAAAGGGTTTATCCGCTAGTTCCTTAAAGGGACAGATTTCAGCTCTGTCCATTCTTTTACACAAACGTCTGTCAGAAGTTCCGGACGTTCAAGCTTTTTGTCAGGCTTTAGCTAGGATCAAGCCTGTGTTTAAAACTGTTGCTCCACCATGGAGTTTGAACTTAGTTCTTAATGTTTTACAGGGGGTTCCGTTTGAACCCCTTCATTCCATTGATATCAAGTTGTTATCTTGGAAATTTCTGTTTTTAATAGCAATTTCCTCGGCTCGAAGAGTCTCTGAGTTATCTGCCTTACATTGTGATTCTCCATATCTGATTTTTCATTCAGACAAGGTAGTTCTGCGTACTAAACCTGGGTTCCTACCTAAGGTGGTCACTAACAGGAATATCAATCAAGAGATTGTGGTTACATCTTTGTGTCCTAATCCTTCTTCGAAAAAGGAACGTCTGCTACACAATCTAGATGTAGTCCGTGCCCTGAAATTTTATCTACAGGCAACTAAGGATTTTCGACAAACGTCTTCCCTGTTTGTCGTTTATTCTGGTCAGAGGAGAGGTCAAAAAGCTTCGGCTACCTCTCTCTCCTTTTGGCTTCGTAGCATAATACGGTTAGCCTATGAGACTGCTGGACAGCAGCCTCCTGAAAGAATTACAGCACATTCTACTAGAGCTGTGGCTTCCACTTGGGCCTTTAAGAATGAGGCTTCTGTTGAACAGATTTGCAAGGCTGCAACTTGGTCTTCTCTTCATACTTTTTCCAAATTTTACAAATTTGACACTTTTGCTTCTTCGGAGGCTGTTTTTGGGAGAAAGGTTCTTCAGGCAGTGGTTCCTTCCGTATAAAGAGCCTGCCTGTCCCTCCCGTCATCCGTGTACTTTAGCTTTGGTATTGGTATCCCATAAGTAATGGATGATCCGTGGACTGGATACACTTAACAAGAGAAAACATAATTTATGCTTACCTGATAAATTTATTTCTCTTGTAGTGTATCCAGTCCACGGCCCGCCCTGTCACTTTAAGGCAGGTAATTTTTCCATTAAACTACAGTCACCACTGTACCCTATGGTTTTCCTTTCTCTGCATGTTTTCGGTCGAATGACTGGTAATGGCAGTTAGGGGAGGAGCTATATAGCAGCTCTGCTGGGTGAATCCTCTTGCACTTCCTGTTGGGGAGGAGTTAATATCCCATAAGTAATGGATGATCCGTGGACTGGATACACTACAAGAGAAATAAATTTATCAGGTAAGCATAAATTATGTTTTCTCCATTGATACGCAGCTTCCCGCAACCCAAAAGTCTCAGGTTCTGGACTTCTATATTGACTACATCTTACACCGATTCCCAGTTCTAAATGACCCCCAGTGCAAACCTAAAAGAAAGTCTAAGCTAAAAGGCAGGTAGCAGAGTCAGTCAGCATCCCAGCAAGTAAGAATTTCCAGACACTGGAATACTCTCCCTACTCAAGGCTTAATATGCAAGGTAGAGGGCTGCAAATTGAGCAACATGGTGTGGGATAACTAGGTGGAGAGAATGGGGTCTACCATACCTTACTGTAGGTACATCTTTAGCCTTAAAGGTAGTCCCTTCTAAAGGTCCTGATCAATGAGAGCCAAATTGTTTGACAGTGACACGCAAGATCGCTGAGAAACTTTGGTGGAAGACAGAATCTGTTCATCCCGCTAATGGACTATTAATTACATAGAGACACTTGAGTATGGGACTCCATCACAATTTGTTCATACCTTCTACACACAGAATTTAATGTCTTTTTATATTTTAATCTTCTTATGTGTAGTTATATTATTGTTTTTTTGTGCGTTGCCTCCAAGCTCTTATGTAACTATAGATTATATAACTGTTTGTTGCCAACCCAATTTCACTATGAGTGGTTAATAATCCTCACTCAACATCTCACCTTATCACTTATAGCCAGCAAGTTCCCAAGCTAGAATAAGGTTAGCAAAGGTCTTTTGCATGCCGATAAAATTCAACTACACTATTTACCACATGTCCAAAGATTACAATTGCTTTTTTACTTTCACGTAAGTAGTCTTGCCTTTGTCTTTGGAGGGTGAAAGGCACAATCAGGAGTTTTAGTGCTGGATTTTAGGGGTAGTACTACTAATAAGCTAATACAAAATAAGTAAACTACCACAAGCTCTACCTCTGTAATGGTTAAGTTAGTCCCTTAAGTGTGGAGTGTGCATTCTACCTCCTGATATGGCAAACTAAGTTAATTCCCGCATTGTCATTGTTTATTATCTAAAGGTTAAGAGTCACAATAGTTTATACCCACATTCCTCACCTACTGGTGGTGCGCTATCTGCGGCCGAGGTGGCGCATCATTAGTCTTACATTTTGTGGCCTTCCTTGTCTCTAGTTGATATAAGTTTGTATTGATCACTCTTTAATAAGTATTTGTACTGCACGGAGCTTGATTATATAATCGTGTTATATAGTAGAATGGTTTTGCAATATCCCCACCTAAACACACATTTTTTGGGAAATTCTTATCCCAAGTCCATTGGGACACAATAATATGCTTTACAAAGTCACTCTTACATGGCACCCACTATGTTCAAGTAAGTTTATTACGATTAGCAATGATGATTCCCTTCACCAATATATTATCATATTTATCAGCTCTAACTAGATGTTTTCATATGCATTGTTATAAACTGGATATCAGTTGAATATTGTTGTTTTCACTTTATTATACCTGTACATACTAGTATACATACAACATGAGTGGTCCAATAGTGACCGTCAATATCATTTGAGACCCTCCCTTGTGACATATTTCCTTGTCTGAGTACAAGAGTGACCATATTTAGGTTGTGAGGTTTTACACCCCTTCATAAAATGAGATTTCATAATAATGTGTCCCTTTACACCCCTAATGGTGAAGAAGTTAGATGAACAGCTGATATGTTTGAGTGTAAAGAAAACAATTTATTCTTGCATATGTATTAACCAACTATTTTCTAGGCTACTAATTTGGGAGATATTTTAACTAGCCAACTACTTCTTATGTTATGTACCTTACTGCAAACAATGTATGCTTGTATACAGGGAGTGCAGAATTATTAGGCAAATGAGTATTTTGACCACATCATCTTCTTTATGCATGTTGTCTTACTCCAAGCTGTATAGGCTCGAAAGCCTACTACCAATTAAGCATATTAGGTGATGTGCATCTCTGTAATGAGAAGGGGTGTGGTCTAATGACATCAACACCCTATATCAGGTGTGCATAATTATTAGGCAACTTCCTTTCCTTTGGCAAAATGGGTCAAAAGAAGGACTTGACAGGCTCAGAAAAGTCAAAAATAGTGAGATATCTTGCAGAGGGATGCCGCACTCTTAAAATTGCAAAGCTTCTGAAGTGTGATCATCGAACAATCAAGCGTTTCATTCAAAATAGTCAACAGGGTCGCAAGAAGCGTGTGGAAAAACCAAAGCGCAAAATAACTGCCCATGAACTGAGAAAAGTCAAGCGTGCAGCTGCCAAGATGCCACTTGCCACCAGTTTGGCCATATTTCAGAGCTGCAACATCACTGGAGTGCCCAAAAGCACAAGGTGTGCAATACTCAGAGACATGGCCAAGGTAAGAAAGGCTGAAAGACGACCACCACTGAACAAGACACTCAAGCTGAAACGTCAAGACTGGGCCAAGAAATATCTCTAAGGTTTTATGGACTGATGAAATGAGAGTGAGTCTTGATGGGCCAGATGGATGGGCCCGTGGCTGGATTGGTAAAGGGCAGAGAGCTCCAGTCCGACTCAGACGCCAGCAAGGTGGAGGTGGAGTACTGGTTTGGGCTGGTATCATCAAAGATGAGCTTATGGGGCCTTTTCGGGTTGAGGATGGAGTCAAGCTCAACTCCCAGTCCTACTGCCAGTTTCTGGAAGACACCTTCTTCAAGCAGTGGTACAGGAAGAAGTCTGCATCCTTCAAGAAAAACATGATTTTCATGCAGGACAATGCTCCATCACACGCGTCCATGTACTCCACAGCGTGGCTGGCAAGAGAGGGTATAAAAGAAGAAAATCTAATGACATGGCCTCCTTGTTCACCTGATCTGAACCCCATTAAGAACCTGTGGTCCATCATCAAATGTGAGATTTACAAGGAGGGAAAACAGTACACCTCTCTGAACAGTGTCTGGGAGGCTGTGGTTGCTGCTGCACGCAATGTTGATGGTGAACAGATCAAAACACTGACAGAATCCATGGATGGCAGGCTTTTGAGTGTCCTTGCAAAGAAAGGTGGCTATATTGGTCACTGATTTGTTTTTGTTTTGTTTTTGAATGTCAGAAATGTATATTTGTGAATGTTGAGATGTTATATTGGTTTCACTGGTAAAAATAAATAATTTGTTTTTTGTTAAGTTGCCTAATAATTATGCACAGTAATAGTCACCTGCACACACAGATATCCCCCTAAAATAGCTAAAACTAAAAACAAACTAAAAACTACTTCCAAAAATATTCAGCTTTGATATTAATGAGTTTTTTGGGTTCATTGAGAACATGGTTGTTGTTCAATAATAAAATTAATCCTCAAAAATACAACTTGCCTAATAATTCTGCACTCCCTGTAATTATTGTTTGTCTATTTACATAAGAAGTTGACTAAGTGGCTAATTTTGTTTTCTTAAATCAGCCTATAAGTAATATATCAAATCACTTGTTATTAATGATTCTGGATGAATGTTGTCTATTGTTCATTCTAAAAATCTCAATTAAAAAAAAAAAAAATAGTAGAATGCCCATTTAGTTTCAGTTTGATTCAAATATATTTTTTAAAATGTTTGTCTGAAATATTATAACCAATTTAGTAAAAAATGTTACCTCAAAAGTGATTGTCAGTCCCTAAAACTATTTAACAAACCTTTTTTTTTCCAAAAATTAGGGTTAATCACAATCCTTTATAAAATATCTCATGCAAGTTGGACAAAAACTATTACCATTAAAGTCTATAGGGATTTTTGTTATTGACCCAATTGTCATATAAGACATTTAATCAAACCACTCCAAGCCTTAGAACTGTTTTACTTGAGATTTATTAGGGCTTTATTACAAGGCATAATGAGTGTCTCTAGGCATTTTTTAAGTATGTATATATATATATATATATATATATATATATATATATATATATAAACTCTCTCAAACCTCTGTTCTCTTCCATCTCCTCCTTTTCCTTCCCTGACCAATCGATCTGTCATATAATTCCTCTCTTACAGTGGTCCTTGACAATTTGGCACCTCCTACCATAGCCAAAAAGTCACATGCTCATCCACAGCCCTGGTCTACTCCTCTCACATGCTACCTTGCTACCTATGTTGATGTTCCTGCACTGTTGAGCAACATTGGAGAAAATCCTTCATTACAAGTTCATCTTAAATTCCTACTATTCTGCCCTTAACCTCTCCAAGCATGACTATTTCTCTACTCTTATCTCTACTCTTTCTTCAAACCCAAAACATCTGTTCTCAACTTTTAACACTTTCTCCACCCATCCCCACCTTCAATTTCAACTTCTCTCTCAGCTAAAGATTTTGCCAACCATTTCACCAACAAAATAAATTCCATCAGAAACTAAATCATCTTTCAACAAACTACCAGTCCCTAACCCCCTCAACCAATAGCCAATGTCCAAAACCCACAAAGCCACAGACTCAGCTTGTTTGTTCCCGCAACTGAGGAAGAAGTTGCTGCCCTTGTATCCTTCTCTCACCTCACTACCTGTCCCCTTAATCCCAACCCCTCACAATTACTGCCCTCCCTCTCTCCTGCTGTTACTCCTATCCAGCACTGGTATATTTCCCTCATCCCATGCACTTATTGCACCTGTCCTAAAAAAATCTTCCCTTTATCCATCATCCCCATCCACCTACAGCCCTATTTCCCTCCTCCACATTTATCACCAAAATAATGAGCCTCTCACTACAAGACATTGATGAAGAAAAATGAGGACTGATCATATACTGAGGGTGTGGATTCCTTCTAATTTTTCACAAGTTGTGCAGGCCACGTACGAAGAACTGTCATAGGTGACAAATGAAGGCCAATTCTATTTTATCACCTAATATTTGGAGCCTCTGGATCTTGGGTGTGAGCCTGTTTTGACACTGATTTGCTCCCACTGCACCATTTTTGGGCTTCCCTGGACTCTCCCTGGTGAGACGAGGAATTGCATCTAAAGACACGCCATAAAGAGGTCTACTGGATGACGTGTGGTTCCGGACTGCGAATTCTGCACATTGGTGCTTTATACTGTGTGAGTAGGATTCTTGTGATCTAATTGTTGCCTCTATCTACTTAGTATGATCTGCACCATGTGGCGCCCTCTATTCTTTCCTTCCTAGATCTGTCATCCGTGTTGCGGCACAACACCCTGGAGGAGCGGCCTATACTTTCTTGGAATACTACTGTGTATTTGCCAGCTTTTGGAACCACTATTGTATATTCCTGGACTCTGTATCAGAATATATAGACTGGACTATACAGTTTGTATTGCTTTCTTCATTTTTGAGTGCTATTACACTGATGTTATAATATCAATATCACCATACTGTTGTTGCTATTTGATATACTAATTATTTCTATTTTTACATTTTTATAGTTCATATATAAATAATTTTATTTTTAATTTTATTTTTAAACTTAACATTTTTAATATTCATCCTAGGCGCATCTTATTAGTGCTCTAGTGATATCATCACTGAAACACTAGCTATTATCACATTTCCTCACATTAAACTCCTTTCTTGATCCATTGCAATCTAAATTTTGCCCACAACACTCCACAGAAACTGCAATCATTAAGATGTCTAATGACCTATTTACAGCAAAATATAAAGGCCACTTTTCTTTGTTAATCATTCTTGATCTGTCTGCAGCCTTTGACACGCTTGACCACACTCTTTTGCTACAAACCCCCCAATCATCTGTGACACACCTCTCTCGTGGATCTCCTCTTACCAGTTTAACCAGACCTTTAGTGTTACCTTCTCTGGCACATCCTTCAGGGTCAGACTGATATGCTACAGGATAGTCAAATGCAATCAGGTTTTTGCGCGAAAAGGGTGTTAGGTATTTTTTCTCAGTATTCAAAAATGAAAAAACGGAGCTCAGGAAAAATATATATATTTAAATCAGCATTTATTACATAAAAGCAGCATATAGATAAAATACTTGCAAGTACAGACTGGGTGGTATGACGCGTTTCAGCCTAAGCCGTCATCAGATACCTAGGTAGCAACTGGCACTTGAATCCTTTTATAGGCATCTGTTAACTTACTATGGAACACCTGAAAATGATTACAACAGACAGCAGAAATCAATGTGTATGCCTTCCTAAAAGATATTTAACCCTTAGTGTCCCATTGTAAAAAGGTTGAAAGAGAAAAAGCTGCTTTACTAGAAGTATATAATTGTACAGAGTATATATGTATATATACACAAATAGATGTACTTATTTATAGTCATCTTATATTTTATACCTGAACAAATATTATTATATATGCAAACTTGGGCAATAACTCCTACCTAAGTAACCCTATCTCATAGACTTGTCAAACACTTATGAACAATTATATGGGGACTAAATATAAAGTTAAATAAAACAAATGGGAGATAATATCAAAAAGCCTGCTTATCGTTTCCATACATTGATTATATCAGCTTCTGTATTAAAGCCATGGGGAAGTCTGGTAAATAAATTAAAGATCCAAAAATTTTCTCTTTTGGACAAAAGTGTATCAATACTACCCCCTCTCAGAGGACTCTTAACTTTTTCAATTATCATCCATTTAAATGTATTTACATGGCTGTCATGTTTCTCAATAAAATGTTCCGCCAGAGCAGAACAGGGAGTCTTAGAAGAAATATCATTCAAATGCTCCCTTATTCTTACTCTGGCCTCCCTAGTGGTCATACCTACGTACTGCATGTGGCACGCCACACACTGTACCAGGTAGACCACATATTTAGATCTACAATTTGTATAACCTGTCACATCATACACTTTCTGTGTTTTGCAGGATTGAAATTGCTTTGCTACCCATGCATGGCCACATGCTTTGCATGTATGGAGTCCACATTTATAATGGCCTATACTAATAAGCCAATGACTTCTACTCCTGGCTTTGTCTGTGACCATGTTAGGTGAGAGATAATTCCACAAATTGCGGTTTCTCTTAGGAACAAAAAGGCAGCCCTGTTTTATTACATCATAAAGATCTTTGTCTCCCTTCAGAATGGGTATATGTTTCTTAATAATGCTCGTGACTTGTTCGTATTGATTAGAAAAAGTAGTGACAAAAGTTAATTTTTTGTGATCATGTCGCCTTTTGGGTTTGGGTACCTCTAACAAGAGATCCTTTCTGATTATTTCTAACACTTGTAGAAAAGCTTTTTCTATAGTGTCATGACGATAACCCCTATTTACAAATCTGTCCCTGAGTCTATTACTCTCCTCCAGAAAACTGCTCTGTTGAGAGCAATTCCGCTTTAGTCTGATAAACTCTCCCTTAATAATTCCAAAACCAATATGCTTTGGATGTGCACTTTTTGCATGCAAAACTGTGTTGGACTGGAGAGGCTTACAGTACAGCTGACTCTCTATTTTGTCCATATTGCCTTTAAGTAGCACATCCAAAAATGCTATTTTATTGGAATTCGATTCACTAGTAAAACTTAGACCAACTGTATTATCATTAAGGTATGTTACAAAATCCTCTGCCTGAGAAGCCGTACCCTTCCAAACAAAGACCAAATCGTCTATGTACCTCTTGTAAAAATGGACATGGCTTCTAAATGGATTCCTATCTCCATAGACATGGGACAGCTCCCACCAACCCATAAAGAGGTTGGCGTATGAGGGGGCAAATTTCGCCCCCATGGCTGTCCCACGCCTCTGGAGATAGTAATTTCCATTAAACAAAAAATAATTGTGATTAAGGAGGAATTCCGTAATCCTTATTACATAGTCTTTGAAACTATCCTCAAAATTGGTAAATTTATCAAGAAAAAAACGGATTGCAATAAGCCCTTGGTCATGGGGAATGGCCGAATATAAACCCACAGCATCCACTGTGAGCCATAAAAAATCTTCACACCAAAATTCTTCATCTAGCAACCTCAAGAGGGGTTTAGTATCCCTCAAATAACTGGGGATTAATTTAAGTATTGGCTGTAACAGAGAGTCGACCCATGTAGACAGATTTTCTAAGAGTGACCCTATTCCGGAGACTATGGGTCTACCCTTAATGTTTTCCAGGGACTTGTGTATCTTTGGAAGGTGGTGAAAAATAGGGACAACAGGTTCCACAACGTACAAAAAAATCAAAGGTGGGTTGATCAATAAAACCCTCCTCTCTTCCATCATCCAAAATATGATACACAAGTCCCTGGAAAACTTCTGTGGGGTTACCGTCCAATCTGCAATAAACCTCTCCATCTTCTAGCTGTCGTGTAGCTTCCTGTAAATAATCCATTTTCCACATCACCACAATATCCCCTCCCTTATCAGCTTGCCTATAAACCACCTGATCTCTATCTACTAGTGTCTTTAAGGCCACCCGCTGTTTATAGGAGAGATTAGATCTGGTTCACTGTGTAGATATTTGATCAAACAAGCTTCTTAGATCTGTCTCCACCCGGTAATGAAAACACTCTAGCATATTATCCCTTGATTTAATTGGGTAAAAAACAGAAGATGGTTTAAAGCTCATGCCACATTTTATTAAACCAAAGTTATCCTTGTAGGTTTCCATTTCTAATTCCAATAGTGACATATAATCACCTGCCTCATCAAAATTGACATCACATTGCGAGCCCAGGCTCAATGGTAAAAATTGTTGTGTATCATCACCATAAGTACTCTCACCATTAGCAAAGTGTTTTTTTTAAAGTTAATTTGCGTATAAAGCAATTAAGATCAATTACAGTATCCAGAAGATTGAAGTTTGTGCTGGGAACAAACCCCAAGCACAGACCCAATACTCCCAATTCCTCTTGCTCAAAGTTTTCAGTTGTTAAATTTATTACTGTGAGATTTTGTACTTGTTCTTGGTTTTTGCTGCCCTTAGACCATACCTTTTTGCCTGGGCGTTTTCCTATCCTTTTTCTTTTTCTTATCCAATTCCCTGTTTTATCCTGTCCTGTTGAAAAACCTGTTCCCCTTGCTTTAATCTATTATCTTGAGTAATATTCATTCTCTGTGTTACTGGTGTTTTGTTTCGTACTGCTTGTTCTGAATTAGTTTCATTGGTATCAGAGATACAATCTGAAGCCTTAGCTTTACTAATTGATTTTTGACTGACCTTCTCTGAGATTACTTCTGCTGCTTCTAGATGTTGTACGGAGTCTTCATGTGCTTGATTGAGTATGGCAGGAACTAAGTTCTCTTCATCAGTAGATGAGAGATCAGAATCTGAAATAGAAAAAGAAACATGTTTATCACTACTTTTAGAATTTTTCTTTTTGTTATAGCGTTTAGCCTTATTTCTTCTCTGTTGATTATGAGGCCATACATAAACACTATCATTTTTATAGTCCAGCTGATCTCTGTCAAAGTTTTTTATCTTGATGGTATCAATGTCCCCTTTAATTGCAGTGACAGATTCTCCTAGACCATCATCCAATTTCTTGTAATCCTTGTGATTAATGAATAAATTTAAGTCAGTTTGTAAATCTGTGATCTCAATTTTAATTTTCTCCAATTGTTGCCTTTTATAAGTGATCAACATAAGTATCAATCTTATAGAACACTCTGTGAGAATTGTATTCCAATCTTTTATAAATTCAGCATCAGTCACAGGGAAGGTAGGGAATTTATATACTCTCAGCCCTCTGGGCACCATATTCAATGAAACATACTTTTCCATGAGATTAATGTCCCACCACATTTGATATTCTTTTAGTAGTAAAGACTCCATGTTTTGAAAAATGTCAGATATAGAATATTTTTTAGTTTTGTCAGATAGTAAATCATCCAATGATGGTCTGGTAAGTTCCATTTCAGAAACAGCCCTAAGTGAAAAAGGCGTTGACTCCATGCTGCTAAATAAATGCTTATTATATTTGAAATGAATAAAAATTCATATGTATATATATAAATGAATAAATACTTGTCTTAAAAAAAAAGTTCCTATTAGGATTTGGATTTGCACCCCTAAGTATGTGTCAGTGAAGCTCACTTTAATTTGTAAATATAACCTAAATGTAACAGAGGGTATGGGTACAGCTTGTGTAAGGGAAAACATTCAGACGACAAGTCAAAGTAACTGAAATTGCTGTCAAACCAAAAAACCCATATTATGCATTCAGGAAAACTTTTCTTTGGGCTCACATACAGTATAATACTCCAAATAGTGCATATAACAAGCCAGACAAAAGAAAAACGTTTAGCTGCTTTACTCACAAGACCTTTTGTGGCAAGAAAGATCTCCAAGAAGTCACTTTACATCCTGCATTGTCATCTTCGAGGAGACGTGTTCCTTTAAGCGGAAAAGCACAATTGCAGAAAGCAATTGAAAAGAATGTACTTACATAGCACTCAACAGCATATTTGGGGCTAAATACCGTAGGTGAAAAGAGCCCTTAGAAGGCTAGTTTAAAACTTAACTTTTATTGACTTCTGATAAAATTCAAAACTAGGTTAAAATAATCAGCAGATGTGACCCGGGACGAATGGGATTGCTAGGGAGTGGCAACGTGGACCACCCTAATCCCGAAGTGTTAAATATAGAACCCTTGTATGGTCTCCTGAAGTACTACCCTGTGTCTCAAGATAAAGTAGATGAAGGTGAAAATCAATTGTCTTATAAGACTGCCCCCACTATCACTCTCTATCTGAGTCTAGGGATCTCTACTTTACAATAACACCTTCTAAATTATATTAAGAGGCACAGTGGTCTCAAGGAGATGTGAGCTATCCACAAATATGATACTATAGGATTGGCTAGTAGATACCCAGGTAGGTAGAGTACTCCTATTATTGGTTAATCTGGGATTGCTGATAGAGTTCAGCCTCTCATGTCATCTATTATAAACTAGTTTACTCTATTGGTGGTGGTACTCAGAATACCTATATCTGGACTAACTATTTGTCTCCGTTAGTACAGTTAGCGTGACACCTGTGTAGCTATTTGTCACTAGGAGGTGAATATGATTGAAGTGGTTTAGGTCCGAGAGGCAGTGTGAAATTTGAGCTGGACAAGGTTTCCCTGGCAAATGGGAAATAGTCCAAATGGTCTCCTCTATAAGTGTTCCAGTTAGTATAAACGTTAATCCCAGCAGGGTTATACTGGCTGTGACCCCACAATTCTATTATTTTAGTGTTGCCTGTATTGGTATAATAGTGTAGAGGAGTGCTTGGTGTAACATACTAGTTATAGTGGAACTGGGTGGGACCCAGACACTTGGACCATGTACCAACCTAGGTTGGTTTATTGTTCTCAGGTAGCGGTGTTGTTGTCAGAAGAACAAATTTTGGTTGAAAACCGCTATTGTAACGCAACCAGTATTGCCCTAGTTGGGGTTTTGGTAAATTATATAGCTTAGTAAGAATAAATAAAAAGCGTGACCTGGATTGCTTCTAGTATTTGTTTTCACAGTTATATATATTTTTTAGACAGATATCTTGCACTCTAAGATCGTGCCGAGATTTGGACCATCACCTACAGTTGAAGTGACTATCTTATCAGTATTATGATTCATACCGTAGCATAGCCAGGGAGAGGATTAATTTAAAATCTTTAACATTAGATAGTTCTGTCTCACTCCCCAAGTTACTGCTGTTATCGGTTATGCACTATTTGTAAATACTTGTGCAGATATCTCATATGTCTAAGAGGGAGATATTCGCCCCTTTTCCCCCCGATACAGTTTACTGTGAAGCAGTGTCCATATGTGGGCAAATGCAACCCGGTTCCTGTTGGTATACAGGTAACGCTTACAAGTCAAAGCTGCGAGTTGGAAATTAAAAATAAATTTCGTCTCTGGCTACACACTGGTTATTATTGCCGTTTAACAATAGGAGGTTGTGGGTTAGTAGGATAAGGTAAACTGCAGGGTATTGGTTCTAGCGTAAAGCTATTTATAAATCAGGTACTCTCACACACATACAGGTTTAAATTAATTTCTATAAACCATTCAGTCACCAAGTCACACTGCTGTAAAGTTTTAAAAGGGAGAAAAAGTCTCCTGCGGCCCTGACATGTTTCGCCTAAACGGCTTTGTCAAAGGTGGGGCGCCCGCCATTCACGGGGCTTTTTATTGGCCGATCTCTGAGGGGCTTGTCCCTTATCGGCTGATCTGATTAGTTCATCCCTGCTTGCACTCGATAGGTTGCTATGGAGGTGTGTACTTGTGTCACGTACTGGTTTCAACCTTCGTCCCCACATAGCGTTATCGTGATACTATTTGCAGGGCAGGATGAATACATTTTTAGCATCTCTATATCTTAGTAAATAAAACTCTAATATACTAATCCATTTTTGTTTCCGAGGGGGTTTCAAATAATTCGTTCCACGTTATAATATAGTCAAATGGCCTTCTTATATATTTACGTATATGTGTGATTTTAAATTAACAATGAAACTGCCAGAAGGGAGAGAGTTAATATCCGGGGTTAGTTAGCATGACATGGTCTACAAGAAAACATAGTTGTGAATATAGTCGTTGTAACGTACATAAGGTTAAAAGATTCCAATCGGTTCCGGACTCCATATTCATAGAACTCTGATTGGGCGTTTTAGATGTTATCACTAGAAGGGTTAGGCTGTTCACTTCCTCGATTATTGGTCCTGCTATAGTAAGGTAATCCACAATACTGTAAATCGCACTGAGTGACAAATGTGTTCAGTTGTTATTCTTATTACTTTAAACTTTACTGTGCCTAAACAGTTAAATTACATAAGATCCTAAATTAGGAGCTCAACTGAGCTTCTAAGGGAATAAAGTGATGTAAAATATATTATAAATGAATGTGGTCTCAGGTTAAATGTGGGTGACAGAGTCAGTGTCCTGTCTGTAAATGTTATTATGCTAGTGTCAGTGAACCTGTTGAAACAGGGTATGTGAACTAGAGAGGTGAAGCGTGAGAAAAGAAATGGGGGGTGAGGAAGAGGAAAGGGGAGAAAACCGTGTCAATAAAATGAAAACAGTGAAAAAAGGGGAGTGCAAAAGATGTATATTAAGTTAAATCATGGAACGTGTCACTTATTTTAGAAAGGAAGTGACCAAGAAATTAGCTACATAATAATAACCTAGAGCTCTAGGTTCCTTCCTTCTAGACTATTTTAGGTTGACTTAGGTGGACATATGTCCTGGTTTGTGTCTTAGTTTTAATAATACGGTTGGTCATAACCTATTATACATTAAGTTAGCTTTAGTGGTAACTAAAATAGTTCCTATTATGTATTGAGGAAATTGGCTCTCAGTTTCCCCTTATAGGATCATCAATTGTAACACCCCCAGATTTATACCCTCATTCATGTTAGTATATATTAATTTATTAGTTGTCTTATCTATTGTCTCAATTGAAACTCAAAGATATTCGATTTTTATAGAAAACAGAAATAGTTATTCTGTTCATTTAACCCTTTGGGGTGTACACTGTCAAGTAGATATATCCATCTACATTCGGCTCTGAGTAGGGCCTGTTCCAGATTACCCCCTCTGATGCCCAAGGATATCTTTTCTATTCCTTGGCATTTGAGTTCTCTTGGATTGGAGTTATGTCATTTTAAGAAATGAGATGCAACTGAGGATATTGTTCTGCCATCCTCCTGGTCTTTGGCAGCATTCTTGATATTTCTTATATGCTCCTGAACTCGAACCCTCAGTTGTCGGCTGGTCATCCCAACATAGATTTTGGGACAGCTGCAAAATAAAGCGTATATTATGCTCTCTGTGGTGCAGCTGATATAATTTTTCATTTTGTGAGTACGACCAAACCGATCCTGTATCAAGTTCGTCTTGCGTACGTGCTCACATATAGAGCAAGTACCGCACGGAAAAGACCCTGCCCGAACGGCAGTTCTGGTTTTAGCCAATTGGTAGTGGCTGTGGGATACCATATTTTTAATGTTCTGAGTCCTTCTGTATCCTATCTGGATTCTGTCTCCCACAATAGGCTTAAGATCTTGGTCTAGGGTTAGTAAATGCCAGTGTTTATTTAGTATGCGATTGACTGTATGGATCTGAGGGTTGTATGTAAGGATCAATCTGACTTGTTCATCCTGTTTTTTGGTTTTTTTTGCGCAGTAAGTCCGAGCGCTCAGTTTGGATTGCCCTGTTTTTGGCTTTTTTGATGTTCCTTTTGCTGTACCCTCTGTCCTGTAATCTTTTTTCAAGTAGTTTTGCCTGTTCATTAAATAGTTGTCGGTTACTACAGTTTCGCCTTATTCTTAGGAATTCACCGACAGGCAATGATTTAGTTGTTCCAGGGGCATGGGAGCTGTTGCTGTGTAGAATGCTATTAGTTGCTGTTTCTTTTCTGTAAAGATTAGTTTGAATTCTTCCTTCTTGGTCTTTGAATATGTTAAGATCTAAGAAATTTATCTCAGATTGACTCATTGTATACGTTAATTTTATATTTAAGTCATTCTGGTTAAGATTCTAAAGGAAAGTATCTAGTTCCTCTCTGCTCCCCTCCCACATAAACAGAATATCGTCTATGTAACGAATCCAGAAGGGTATTTTGTCTGTCGCTGCTGAATTGATATCATTAAATACCACATGTTTTTACCAGAATCCTAAGAACAAGTTGGCGTAGGTAGGGGCAGACGCTGTGCCCATCGCCGTGCCTTGAACTTGGAGGTAAAACTGATTGGCAAAAGTGAAAAAATTGTATCTCAGGACAAATTCCAATAGTTTGAGGATGAACATGTCATGATCTTCCTCTTCCGCAGAGCCTTGAATGAGAAAATACTGTACTGCCCTTAGTCCTTTGTCATGTTCTATGGAGGTATATAAGGACTCTACATCCGCTGTTACAAGCCAAGTTTCTTTTCTGGTGTTGATATTTTCAAGCCTTTGTAATACCTCCATAGTGTCTTTGACATAAGAGGGCAGTGTCTCCACAAATTCCCTCAGTCTGTGGTCAACATACTGGCTGGCTTTTTCTGATAAGCATTCATTACCAGACACGATGGGTCTTCCTGGAGGGTTTGTTATATTTTTGTGGACTTTGGGGATGAGGTAAAATGTGGCCACTTTAGGATGCTTAACTGTAAGAAACTTAAACTCGTCCGCCATTATGATTCCCTTGCTGTTACCATCTTTAATGATGTTATTGTAAAGTTTACTGTATGTCTCACTGGGGTTGTTGAATAGTTTTTGGTAACACTGTCGATTTTTCAATTGTTTTTCCACTTGTTTGAGGTACATTGATAATGGCCATAGGACGATGTTTCCACCTTTATCCGCCTCCCTTATTATTATGTCCTCCCAGGACTTGATCTCTTTTAAAGCCTGTTTTTCAGTTGTTGTTAAATTCTGTTGTGAGTATTGAGTTTTTAATTGTGAGATTTCCTCACAGACCACTTGATTGAATGTTTCCAATTGTGTGGATAAATTGTATTTAGGTACAAATGTCGACCTAGTTTTCAATTGGCTTCTCCAGGATTTAGACTGTGGTTCACTGTCTTGTAGTAGACTTTCTAAGTCTTTTAAGCTCCTCCTCTCATCTTCTGATAGGGTGGGATCAGATTTTTGAGCAAAAAATTTCTTTAAATTTAATTTTCGTACGTACAGCTGAATATCTTTAATCACTTCGAATTTGTTAAGTTGTCCCGTGGGACAGAAAGATAGACCTTTTGATAATACTGAGACATGCTCCGGGGATAACTTATGTTCTGATAAGTTGATGACCTTTAATGATTTAGTCTCATCTGGGAGAAGGGGCTCGGCGCTCTCTGATGTTGCCTGCCCCCCCGTTGCGGAGCTCTGTACTGGCCTCTGGATCTGGTGGGTTTTTTGTTTGTACTTTTGACCTCTTCTGGAGGTTCTGCCTCTTCTGATGTGCCTTGGTCTAAAAAATTCTTCCTCTTATTTCTGGTTGGTAGCGAAAAGACAGAGGTGGATGTGCTTGGGGTACTGCCAGCAGAATCATTATTCATATTATCCTCACCATCCGTGTCCGAGACGTCACTCTGGATTATGCTTTGATGATTACTTCTTGAATTGTTTTTATAGAAGTTCCTCCTTCTCCATTTATAGATCTTCTTCTCTTTATAATCATTGATGTCTCTGTATAGTTTTCCCTGCTTCATGTCCCTTAATTCTTTAATGTACTGATCTAATTCTTTCTGATAGCTTTTATACATTTTTTCAAAATCTGATTGTGATTCATATTTTTTGAGCTGTGCGTATTGTTCCTGAATTGACACTTCAAGTTTGTCATATTTTTCTTTATCATGTCGGATAAGTATGTTCATGAGTTTAACCGAACACTCAGATAGAGCTATTTCCCACTCATCTGTCAATATAGGATTTTCAAACTCAAAGGCCGGGAACAGTTGTATCCTTAATCCTCTAGGGATTAATTTTTGTTGGATGTATTTATCGAAAACTGTTGATCCCACCATACTTTTTCTTGTTTGTACATATTTTTGTGTACTTCTTTAAGTAAATTATCCAGTGAAACTGAGGGAGTGTATTCCTTTAAGCTTTGTCCTGCAGCGACTTGTCTCGGCGTCCTCTCTACTCCGACTCACAAAATCTCAGCGCCAAATCTCAGCACTAAGCAATGTCGTCATCGGCAGGGGACCCACGTAGCGCTATGCAACACGTAATCCGGACACTCTCCTCTGACTTGCAAATCCTTCAACAGTAAGTAAGTAGAATCCCAAAGAAGTTTGAAAATAAATTAGGGGTGCAAAGAGACAAGTATAATTAAACCTGGCAAACCGTAGCTGACTCCCCGAGTTCAGTATTGCATAGTATTCAAAAACGAAAAAACGGAGCTCAGGAAAAATATATATATTTAAATTAGCATTTATTACATAAAAGCAGCATATAGATAAAATACTTGCAAGTACAGACTGGGTGGTATGACGCGTTTCGGCCTAAGCCGTCATCAAATACCTAGGTAGCAACTGGCACTTGAATCCTTTTATAGGCATCTGTTAACTTACTATGGAACACCTGAAAATGATTACAACAGACAGCAGAAATCAATGTGTATGCCTTCCTAAAAGATATTTAACCCTTAGTGTCCCATTGTAAAAAGGTTGAAAGAGAAAAAGCTGCTTTACTAGAAGTATATAATTGTACAGGGTATATATGTATATATACACAAATAGATGTACTTATTTATAGTCATCTTATATTTTATACCTGAACAAATATTATTATATATGCAAACTTGGGCAATAACTCCTACCTAAGTAACCCTATCTCATAGATGTGTCAAACACTTATGAACAATTATATGGGGACTAAATATAAAGTTAAATAAAACAAATGGGAGATAATATCAAAAAGCCTGCTTATCGTTTCCATACATTGATTATATCAGCTTCTGTATTAAAGCCATGTGGAAGTCTGGTAAATAAATTAAAGATCCAAAAAATTTCTCTTTTGGAAAAAAGTGTATCAAGACTACCCCCTCTCAGAGGACTCTTAACTTTTTCTATTATCATCCATTTAAATGTATTTACATGGCTGTCATGTTTCTCAATAAAACATTCCGCCAGAGCAGAACAGGGAGTCTTAGAAGAAATATCATTCAAATGCTCCCTTATTCTTACTCTGGCCTCCCTAGTGGTCATACCTATGTACTGCATGTGGCACAACACACACTGTACCAGGTAGACCACATATTTAGATCTACAATTTGTATAACCGGTCACATCATACACTTTCTGTGTTGTGCAGGATTAAAATTGCTTTGCTACCCATGCATGGCCACATGCTTTGCATGTATGGAGTCCACATTTATAATGGCCTATACTAGTAAGCCAATGACTTCTACTCCTGGCTTTGTCTGTGACCATGCTAGGTGAGAGATAATTCCCCAAATTGCGGTTTCTCTTAGGAACAAAAAGGCAGTCCTGTTTTATTACATCATAAAGATCTTTGTCTCCCTTCAGAATGGGTAAATGTTTCTTAATAATGCTCGTGACTTGTTCGTATTGATTAGAAAAAGTTGTGACAAAAGTAAATTTTTTGTGATCATATCGCCTTTTGGGTTTGGGTACCTCTAACAAGAGATCCTTTCTGTCTATTTCTAACACTTGTAGAAAAGCTTTTTCTATAGTGTCATGACGATAACCCCTATTTACAAATCTGTCCCTGAGTCTATTACTCTCCTCCAGAAAACTGCTCTGTTGAGAGTAATTCCGTTTTAGTCTGATAAACTCTCCCTTAATAATTCCAAAACCAATATGCTTTGGATGTGCACTTTTTGCATGCAAAACTGTGTTGGACTGGAGAGGCTTACGGTACAGCTCACTCTCTATTTTGTCCAAATTGCCTTTAAGTAGCACATCCAAAAATGCTATTTTATTGGAATTCGATTCACTAGTAAAACTTAGACCAACTGTATTATCATTAAGGTATGTTACAAAATCCTCTGCCTGAGTAGCCGTACCCTTCCAAACAAAGACCAAATCGTCTATGTACCTCTTGTAAGAATGGACATGGCTTCTAAATGGATTCCTATCTCCATAGACGTGGGACAGCTCCCACCAACCCATAAAGAGGTTGGCATATGAGGGGGCAAATTTCGCCCCCATGGCTGTCCCACGCCTCTGGAGATAGTAATTTCCATTAAACAAAAAATAATTGTGATTAAGGAGGAATTCCGTAATCCTTATTACATAGTCTTTGAAACTATCCTCAAAATTGGTAAATTTATCAAGAAAAAAACAGATTGCAATAAGCCCTTGGTCATGGGAAATGGCCGAATATAAACCCACAGCATCCACTGTGAGTCATAAAAAAATCTTCACACCAAAATTCTTCATCTAGCAACCTCAAGAGGTGCTTAGTATCCCTCAAATAACTGGGGATTAATTTAAGTATTGGCTGTAACAGAAAGTCGACCCATGTAGACAGATTTTCTAAGAGTGACCCTATTCCGGAGACTATGGGTCTACCCTTAATGTTCTCCAAAGACTTGTGTATCTTTGGAAGGTGGTTAAAAATAGGGACAACAGGTTCCACAACGTACAAAAAATCAAAGGTGGGTTGATCAATAAAACCCTCCTCTCTTCCATCATCCAAAATATGATACACAAGTCCCTGGAAAACATTTGTGGGGTTACTGTCCAATCTGCAATAAACCTCTCCATCTTCTAGATGTTGTGTAGCTTCCTGTAAATAATCCATAATTCCATTTTTTCTCCTCACACTCCTTTGAAGTCTGGGGGTGCGTTAATGTCACGATCAAAGACACGATATCTAAAAAGATATGAGGATGTGTCAAATTAATGATCTGGACCACAACTGCTGGGTATTAAATAGGCTTAGATATATGTATATTGCAGCACTGTGATGTTTGGAGAAGAGGTATTTGTTAGGAGTGGCAGCTTTACTTAACCAAAATATCACAGAGATGCAGTTGATCTAATGGAGTAGTTGCAGTGTGAAACCTATTGCTGCCACATGCATTATAAAATGCCAAATCCTTGCAGCAGATACACACAGCAACGAACCAAGTAAAAATGGGGAGAGGCAAAATTACAACAGAAGCCTAACCTTAAAATTTGAGTGTCAGGCTGAGCAAGCTAGGCGTTCCTTAGTAAAACATAGCGTATATATTCTTAAATGAAGGTTTTATCATGTAAGATCAGTGTTGGTAATAGAGAGGTGTAAGAGCGTTAATAACCAGCAGAAACATACTTAGAGAAAGAGTAATACTAGAAACTTCCAATCTTTGTAAGCGCTTATTTGAGAACAAGGACAAATGTTATGAGAGGCTGTGAACTCTTACCGCCTGGTAGTTTCTGCGGGTGCAGTGGCGTGGATCTGCGAATGCTCTGAGCAGCGGAGGATGGCGTCTGAGTCTGGTTGCGCAGCTGGCATGTGACGTCACCGCAATCCTTCCAGTGATGATGGAGTGGGTGGAATTAGCCTGAGCAGCCGGAGCTGTAACAGAGCTTAATTCAGGAGTATCAAAGAATCTGTAGTAAGACTGTCGATATATGAAATCCTTGGTGACAAGTTTGGAAGTTAGATATTTACACTTCAGGAGCAGGTAAATCAAGAAGTTTGTTTTTGCTCAGTAAGTCCTGTAGATTCAGGGCAGTAGGTGAAGGCTTGGCAAGTTCTGTGAAGCTGTAGAACTTCAATACTAAGCAAGGATAGGCAGGCAAGGTGGAGCTTATAAAGGAAGGAGAACAGGTGTGAATTATGTTAAAGGCACAGTATATGGCAATAAAACCTGTAAGGAATGGTAACCTGACAGGACCCCTCTCTCAAGGAGCAACTCCGGGTGCTCAAAGTCCAGGACGATCAGGATTCTGCTGATGGAAGCGAGATATCAGACGAGCTGCTGAGATGTTACAAGCGGGTTCCCAGGAATCCTCATTGGAGGAGTACCCTTTTCAGCTAACTAGATATTCCAGACGTCCACGGCGGCGTTGGGAATCCAGAATGGAACGAACTTCATATTCCACGTTAGGATCCACAGTAACCTGAGGATTAGGAGGAACAACAGAGGAGCCTCTGATCTCTCTATAGGGCTTGAGGAGGGAAACGTGGAAGGTTGGATGGATCTTTAGAGATGATGGTAATGTGAGTCAGACAGCATTGGCGTTGATGACCCTTTCAATAGGGTAGGGTCCAACAAAGAGAGGTGAAAGTTTCCTGCAAGGCAAATTCAAGGAGAGATGTCTTGTAGAGAGCCAAACTAAGTCACCGAGTCTATAAACAGGCGGGGGTAAACGATGACGGTCGTAATATCTTTTGTATATTTCTTTCGCTCTGAGAATAGCATCCTCAATGCTTTTGAAGTTGGAAGTCATGTTCTCGGAGAATTCAGAGATGCTGGGCGAGAGTATATCGGAAGTAGGGAACAACTGGAAACGGGGATGAAACCCATAATTAGCGAAGAAAGGTGTCTGATTGATAGTGGAATGATGAGTATTGTTATAAGAAAACTCAGCATACAGCAAAAATTCAGACCAGAGATGCTGTTGACGTGAACAGAAAGACCTGAGAAACTGCTCAAGCCACTGATTACACCTTTCTGTTTGTCCATTTCCTTGGGGATGATATGCGGTGGTGAGTTTCCTGTCAACAGAGAAAGTTTTACAGAATTGATGCCAAAGTTTACTTGAGAATTGGGTTCCCCAATTGCTAATTATGGAATCAGGGAGTCCATGATGTTTTATGACATGTTTCATGAGAAGTTGTATGGTTTCCAAGGCGGTAGGCAATTTCGAATATGGAATGAAATGACACATTTTCGTAAAGTGATCCATAACAACCATTATAGTATTGTTCTTTGCCGATAATGGCAGATCTACAATAAAATCAAGAGCAATTTGCGACCAAGGGGTTTTCGGAGTGGGCAGTGGTAGTAGGAGGCCATAGGGAGCATGTTTGCTTCGTTTGGAGGTAGTACATACTGGACAGGATAAGATGTAATCATTAATGTCCTTGGACATGCAAGGCCACCAATGGTTTCTGGAGACTAATTCCTGCATTTTATGAATTCCTGGATGACCCTCCAGGGAAGAATCATGTACCATGTGGAGTAGTGTCTGTCTTAGGGATGGTGGAATGTACAATCGTGAATTATGATAATAGCAACCATTTGGTTTTAGTTGTAATTGGTGAAGAGATTTGGAGAGATCTCTTAGTTGTTCATTTAGAACTATGGGTTCTGACTGTAGTGTAAATAATAGGAAGTTTTCTGTTGGGATAATAGATGTTTCTGTTAGTGGGAATACAGTGTTAGAAGTAATCCTAGAGAGTGCATCTGCTTTGAGGTTTTTTTCCAGAGGGACGGTAAGTGATGAGAAAATTAAAACGTGAGAAGAAGATATTCCATCTGACCTGTCTTGCTGAAAGGGTACGGGTGGATTTCAGATATTGCAAATTTCGGTAGTCAGTATAAATTAATGTGGGGATAGTAACCCCTTCTAGTAAATGACGCCAGTGTTCTAGGGAATATTTTATTGCCAGTAATTCCGTGTCACCAATTGGGTAGTTTTGTTCCGCGGGATTTAAAGTCTTAGAAAAGAAGGCAACTGGATGTAATGGCTTAGTATTTTGTCACGATCAAAGACACGATATCTAAAAAGATATGAGGATGTGTCAAATTAATGATCTGGACCACAACTGCTGGGTATTAAATAGGCTTAGATATATGTATGTTGCAACACTGTGATGTTTGGAGAAGAGGTATTTGTTAGGAGTGGCAGCTTTACTTAACCAAAATATCACAGAGATGCAGTTGATCTAATGGAGTAGTTGCAGTGTGAAACCTATTGCTGCCACATGCATTATAAAATGCCAAATCCTTGCAGCAGATACACACAGCAACGAACCAAGTAAAAATGAGGAGAGGCAAAATTACAACAGAAGCCTAACCTTAAAATTTGAGTGTCAGGCTGAGCAAGCTAGGCGTTCCTTAGTAAAACATAGCGTATATATTCTTAGAGGAAGGTTTTAACATGTAAGATCAGTGTTGGTAATAGAGAGGTGTAAGAGCGTTAATAACCAGCAGAAACATACTTAGAGAAAGAGTAATACTAGAAACTTCCAATCTTTGTAAACGCTTATTTGAGATCAAGGACAAATGTTATGAGAGGCTGTGAACTCTTACCGCCTGGTAGTTTCTGCGGGTGCAGTGGCGTGGATCTGCGAGTGCTCTGAGCAGCGGAGGATGGCGTCTGAGTCTGTTTGCGCAGCTGGCGTGTGACGTCACCGCAATCCTTCCCGTGATGATGGAGTGGGTGGAATTAGCCTGAGCGGCCGGAGCTGTAACAGAGCTTAATTCAGGAGCATCAAAGAATCTGTAGTAAGACTGTCGATATATGAAATCCTTGGTGACAAGTTTGGCAGTTAGATATTTACACTTCAGGAGCAGGTAAATCAAGAAGTTTGTTTTTGCTCAGTAAGTCCTGTAGATTCAGGGCAGTAGGTGAAGGCTTGACAAGTTCTGTGAAGCTGTAGAACTTCAATACTAAGCAAGGATAGGCAGGCAAGGTGGAGCTTATAAAGGAAGGAGAACAGGTGTGAATTATGTTAAAGGCACAGTATATGGCAATAAAACCTGTATGGAATGGTAACCTGACAGTTAACATGTTTTCGATATTTAGAGTTTGTATATTTGTATGCTTCGGGTTAGCGCTTGAGTGAAAACTTTTTACTTTTAACTTCTAGCAGAGTTAACGTGCGAGCTGGAGTGATAAATAGCACTCCACTCGCAATTTAGCCCTATATCAGGGTGCCCTAGGAATATGTACATATGCTTCATTATGAGTAAAGCTATCACAATCACAGTAATAACTTTACTAGAGGCATATATGTTAATAAATATTTATTACAAAGTGTACATTTTAAGTTTAATCTTAGGTCCCTTGGAATTTAATCTTAACCCCTTTACAGTGTATTTTTTGACAAATGGACATCATCTCTACAATGATTTTAGTGCTGATGAAAACTATCTGCGGATGACAACTATCAGGACATAGCTCATATGTCTTGATTTCCTGATCCCCTTCAACATAATTGACCATAGCTATGATCCTCGCCCACATAAAAGTATCCCTAATATCTTTCTAAATCCCTCAATACTTCAATGCTTAATGTAACCTACTGCTAAGAGAACACCACATGATTCTGATTTTGTAATTCATAATACATCATACCTTTTAACATTTAGAAGCACAATGTTCTTGCCCAACAATAATACTTTTTAGATGAACTGATTTACCAATTAAGATTGCTGCATCTATAGACATATTAGGCAATCACTTATACAAACCAGAACATGGCAAGTATGGAAAGAAGAGGACTTGTTGCTGTTGACCAGAAAGGATGAAGGACAGAAAGATTTCTAAAATGATAGGACAAAGGGTTTTCTAGTTTTTTGTTGTTGTGTTTTTTACTTAGAGGGGTTAGGTGTTAGAAAAGTTATTTGTAATTATGAAAGTGTTCACATAGATCAGTGGTTTTCTGAAGGGGTAGCATAGAGGGGGAGTTAGATTTAGTATGGGGGTTACCAGTGGGTGGGTCACATTTATGAAGTAGTTTTGAGTCAAAGGTCTTTGCTTTGATGTAATTCTGCTTATGATTGTAGTGGTAAGAGGCCAGGAGGCCCATTTATCAAGCTCCGTATGGAGCTTGTGGGCCCGTGTTTCTGGCAAGTCTTCAGACTCACCAGAAACAGCAGTTATGTAGCAGCGGTCTAAAGGCCACTGCTCTATAACCCTGTCCGCCTGCTCTGAGCACGATCATGTTGATTGACACCTCCCTGCTGGTGGTCCATTGGCCGCGATTCTGCAGGGAGCAGCATTGCACCAGCAGCTCTTGTGAGCTGCTGATGCAATGCTGAATACGGAGAGCGTATTGCTCTCCTCTCTCAGCGAGGTCTTGCGGACCTGATCCGCACTGTCGGAACAGGTCCGCAAGACCTTTGATACATAGGCCCCCAGGTGAACAATTCATTTTTTGCAGAGTAACAGGTCATGTCATTGTTTTGGGCAAGTGAAGACAACTTAATGGGAAATGTCACAGTTAAAGTAGCTGTTGCAGTGGCATTAGAACAATGTGATTAGGATTGTGGGGGGAGGACTAGGAGTAAAGCTAATAAAAGGATCAGAAGGGGACAGCAATAGTAAACTATCACAGTTATAGCGGCTCTAATAGAAAGTTATGTCTGCAGCTGAATTACCTTTAAAATATATTTTGTTTCAGCCTTAGAAATGTTGACAGCAATTCTCTATCTAGCACTCTCTATTAAAGATACAAGATGGTAAAAATACAGCTTATTAGAAAGATGCTGCAGCATGGAGTGGGAAGGAGTAACTTATGATTAGATAAATCTAGAGATACAAAGATATCTAGATTCTCTGGAAAATGCATACATGTGAGTGAAGGATAAGGTGTAAAATATATGATACTAATTGATGAATCATTTACATAAACTAGCTAGAATTTGACTGGCATCTTGCAAGAAAAGAATTTCTCCGGCTTCTGTGATGGGAGATTTGTTGTAACTGCAGGTTAGCTAGAGGTCACAACATGATATTGGGAAAATTAGCAATGAATATATTGCTTTTACTGATTTACTGAAACATGATGAACTTTTTTTGTACTTGAAAGGTATTCTAGGAGATGTGATATCTGTTCTGCAGGTAGATTAAGTATTAATGCAAAGCAGATTAATAATCAAAATAATTTATAATTAAAGTCATTATATAGAAAAGGCCCGTATGTAAGGCATGGAAGGAGGGCACCTGTGACCCCACTTCACCCCTGCAAGAGTGGAACATTCCAAGGTGGGGATATCGGTATAAGAAGCTGGATTCGGAAGTGAGGTCACAGGTGTCCTGGCAGGAGCAAAAACGGTAGGAGGTGTGTGGTGCATCGACTTACCTGAAGATGGAGGCGTTATTGGAGCAGTTGCTGTCAGCGGCGAGAAGAAATGGAGAAGACTAGGTCCGGCAGCTGTTGTCCACGGCTGGTGAGGCGGCCACAGCAGTTCCGACGGAGGGATCAGCAGACCGGAGTGGAGGACGGCCGGCCAGGAGGTCGAGGCCACCGGAACGGCTTAGTCCTGGAGTCAGTACAAGGTCCGGTCGGGAGAGGATCCAGCCAGGACGTCAGGAGGTGAGGCGAGCGGGATCGGAAGGCAGCAGAGGTCGCAGGACAGGAGCAGCAGCGGAGGTGAGGCCTGGAACGGTGCCGGTGAATGACGTCACGGATGTGCGTCGAGGAGCGGAGCCGGCGCCAACAGAGGACGCGGGAGAACACCGAGGAGCAGAAGGACCGGCGGTGAGGCAGGTAAGATGAGCTGAGTTATCGAAGATTGGTGGATTGCCGGCTGAGTTATTGAAGAGGGGATTAAGGAAGGGGGGGGGAGGGGGGGCTTATTCAAACACGGGAGACGGGGGCTGTGAAGGGGGGCCTAAGGAGAGAGACTGGCCCAGGGGGATAGAGACGGGCCCTAGGGGGATATTTTACACGGGGATGGGAGTCCGGGGGACTTTAAAAATATTGGAGAAAACGGCCGGGGATGAGGCCTAGCAGTTAAGAACCGGGGTATTCGAGGATTAGATAGGGGCCTGGCGGGAACCTGGTTCAGGGAAAAACGGCCGTGGATGAGGCCTAACAGTTAGGAAGCGTGGCAGTGGGGTTTAGACGGCCGGGAATAGGCCGAAGGGAATAGGTGTGTTAGCAGGCGGGGGGGAAGAGTAGGCAGGTTCGGCGGGCTGTGATCACGGCCTTAGGCGGTGAGCCGCGAGGGGATGGTGAATTCAGATAAGAGAGTCCCAGTGAAGGTCGCACGCGGTGGGATCCCCGCGTGCGGTTGGTTAGATAAAGTAGCAATAGAAGGGTTTTACGCCACAGAATTCATGGCGGTGGTTTAAAAAAAAAAAAAAAAAAAAAAGGGGGAGGGGGGAATATAGGGAGTAAGGGAGCGGGTCGTTCCCATATACCTGGTCAGCAAGGGCCGGGGAGTAGTGGGCCCTGTGTGCCCGGGGGATACATGGAGCCTTCTTTTAACGCAGTGGGCATCCGGATAAGGGGTAGAGGGGGTGTTGTTATGATACCGGGGCAGGTGGGGGTGCGGGCTAGGGGGGGGGTTTGGGGGGCCAGTAACGTTATGGCGGCCTTAAATAAAAAAAATAAAAAAAATAATAGATATGTATAGAATAAAGTATATACAGATAGCAGGGGAGGTACCTTGACATATAGAGTCAGTTCCCTTGGGGTAGGGGGGGGTTAGGAGGGGAGGGGGTTAGGGGGGGCTCCGGGAGGGGCTGGTAATCACGTTGTGTCTTGTTGCAGGAGTAGTCAGGGACGAATGCAGGGGCGAGGAGGCTTTAAACGCCAGTGGTGAGGTGATTCCAGCACAGCAGGAGCAGCAGACGGAGCCACCGCTTGAGCTCAACGCCAGCGGAGACTTTAGTGTGGAGGATGAGGATCCCCTGGAAGGAACGTCAGCGGGACCGGTGACGGCAGGACAGGTAGGAGATCTGTCCGCCTTGGCGCAGATTCTACAATTATTGTCTCCTCAACGGAGTGGAGGGTTACATGGAGTGGGGACTAACAGAGGAGGGTCTGCAGTGAGGGGGGAGTCATTGGGAAGAGAGGTTATGGCTATGTCACCTTTACAGGCAGCGGGTGACGGTAGCAGAGCAGGGAGAAGGGACGCTCTTCCGGAGAGAACGGGGACTGCAGGTGGACGCAGGAGGTCTAGATCACCATGGAGGTCACGGGGAAGAGATCCACCAGCATCGCCTACGTGGGCACGATTGGACAGGATCCGCGACCAGAGCAGATACGGCAGGGAAAGATCACCTGTCAGGAGAGAGATGGTAAGGAGACGCCTGGACAATAGCCGAGGACGAGACGAAGGTGGTAGAGATAGAGGTCACAGAGAGGAGGCGAGGACAGCACAGGCAGAGGGGCTGCAGACGGTGCGGCAGCCAGCAGGTGAGATGGCTGGTGGGGCACCTGGAGTGAATGCGGCGGTGATTGGAGAAAGGGAAGTGATGGTGGCGGGTTTGAGGAATTTATTAGCAGCAATTGAGAGACCTGGGGCGGGGGCGTCGGTAGCAGCGGCATGGGTCCCGCCCGGGCCAGTTGCGGCCATTGGGGGGCCTCAAGGGAGCACGGGAAGCGGGTCGGAGGTCCCTCCAGCAAGCGGGGGTGAGGTGGTCCGAGTGCCAGAGGGAGCCCTTAGGAGGCCGTGTCTTTGCTCAGTGGGCCCGCTAGGGATCCACTTGACCAGCGAACTCCGGGAAAAAATCGCGAAACGGGAATTCATTGAGATATTGTCGCTTTTGCCTTTAGAGAACGTTTTGGAGGTAAAAGAGGACGAGAAGGAGAAGGGTAAAAAAGAGGAGGAGGAGCGGGAAAAGCGTTGGCGTAAACTGCCAAAGACTTTTGGCAATTGGTTGCGTATTTTTCGCATCTTGGCCAGTGTCATTTGTGAAAAGACGCCCGAACAGGGCTCCTCACTGTTTTGTTATTATGATGAAATCGAGGGCGTGTATGGGACATATGGGGGTATGGCGTGGTGGAGATATGACGAGGGGTTTCGGCAACGGATGGCTTGTGCGTCCTGAGATGAGATGGGACGACAGAGATATGGGGTTATGGCTCGAGATGATGACTCCCTTACGGGGGAGTCATTCCTTTCGGAGCTCTGGTCAAGGGACCGGAAGTGGGGTATCGGGGGGAACAGGTACTGCATTTCGTAAAGGGCTCTATTTCCAGTTCAACGAAGGGCAGTGCAGATTTGGGGCATCATGCAAATACAAGCATGAGTGTTCGGGTTGCGGAGGGATCCATTCCTTTACAAAATGCTTCCGGAAGGGTAAGCAGGGTAACAGGCCAGGGGACGTGGGTGCACCGGGCACGGACGCCGGTGAGGGTCGAAAGGATGGTTCCTTGGCTAAAGTTGTATGCCCATGAACGGGGGCATGCGGGGGATGCTGAACTGATTTTAACGGGGTTCAGTTTGGGATTCCAGATCCCGCACAGGGGTCATTGTGCAGGTAGGGTTGTGGGAAATTTGAAGTCGGCCAGGGAACGCCCGGAAGTATTGAGGGAAAATTTTTTCAAAGAGGTGAGGTTGGGCTGGATGGCGGGCCCATTTCGGGACCCGCCATTACTGGATTTGAGGGTATCTCCGTTGGGGGAAGTCCCCAAAAGGGTCCATGGGCAGTTCAGGATGATACACCACTTGTCTTACCCAAAGGGTATGTCCGTGAACGATGGCATTGATCCTGAGTTAGTCTCGGTTAAGTATGCATCGTTTGACAAGGCGGTGGAGCTGGTGAGAGCAGCGGGAAGGGGAGCGATGATGGCGAAAGCGGACGTGGAGTCAGCTTTTCGTTTTCTCCCCGTGCATCCGACATGCCATCGCTTATTGGGGTGTGTGATGGAAGATGAATATTTTGTTGATTTATGCCTCCCGATGGGCTGTTCCATTTCATGTTCGTATTTTGAGAGGTTCAGCTCCTTTGTGGAATGGGTGGTCAAGCGAGCAGCGGGCGTTTCATCGATGGTGCATTACTTAGACGATTTTTTGTTCGTCGGCCCAGCCGGCTCTGGAGTGTGTGACAGGCTAGTTCAAGTTTTTGATCAGGTGACCAGGGATTTCGGAATCCCCGTTGCGGCAGAAAAATCGGAAGGTCAGGTAACGCTGTTGAGTTTCTTGGGAATCCAATTGGATTCAGTCAGTATGGAGTGTAGGTTGCCGGAAGAAAAGGTGGTGGACCTCAGGATGGTTATTGGTAAAATGGTGGGGAGCAGGAAGGCCACCTTAAAGGAAATCCAATCCTTGCTAGGAAAATTAAATTTTGCAAGCAGGGTCATCCCTATTGGCAGGGTGTTTTGTCGTCGTTTATCCTTGTTAACAGTAGGAGTATCGAATCCTAGGCACCACATCAGGTTGTCAAATGAGGTAAAAGCGGATTTGAAGGTTTGGCAAGTTTTTCTGCAAGAATTTAACGGGAAGGTCATAATGCAAGAGAAGGGCTGGTCGGATGACCAGTTGTGCTTGTTCACTGATGCGGCAGGGGCGCACGGTTTTGGAGCATATTTGGCGGGAAAATGGTGCGCAGGACAGTGGCCTAGTGAATGGGCCGAGTGGGGTCTGACCAAGAACTTGACCTTCTTGGAGTTGTTCCCCCTGGTGGTGGCACTGCGAGTCTGGCCGGAGCACCTGAGCAATAAAAAGGTTTGCTTCCATTCAGATAACCAAGGAGTGGTCTGGGCAATCAACCGCCTAACGGCAAATTCGCCGGCGGTGATACGGTTGTTAAGGGTGTTTGTTTTGGAGTGTCTGAGGTGCAACATCTCTTTTCGAGCGGTGCATGTTCCGGGACGGTTGAATGATATCGCTGATGCTTTGTCACGGTTTCAGTGGAACAGGTTTCGAGAGGTGGCCCCGGACGCGGATCAGGAAGGTGTCAGATGTCCCGAGGACCTGTGGCATCTGGGTTGTCAGGAAGGTTGAGCTTGGTGAACGGAGCACTTGCACCTGCTACATGGAGGGCTTACCCTCGAGTGTGGAAGGTGTGGGAACAGAGGCTGTTGGAGGAGCAGGGTCTGGGGAGGAGCGGTTTATTGGTGTGGTTGAACTGGATTGGTTCATGGGTGAGGGAAGGGCTGTCGCCCTCTGAGGTCCGAAAAAGAATGGCAGCAATGGCATTTCTTTTTCAGCTGTTGGAAAAAGAGGACCTGACGAAGCTTTTTGTGGCCCGAATGGCGGTTCGGGGAATGTGCAGGGGGGCGAGGCGAGTGGACCAGCGTAGACCTGTTACGTTTGCGGTGCTGCAAGGGCTAGTGGCGAGTTTACATAGGATATGTTCGTCAAGATATGAGGAGTTGTTGTTTAAAACAGCGTTTGTGTTGGCGTTTTTTGGGGCATTCCGGGTGTCGGAGCTGGTGGGCAAGAATAGGCAGGATAGGAGCGGAATGGGTACACAGGATGTGGTCGTGAACGAAGGGGTGGTTGAAATGTGGGTCAGGAGGTCTAAGACAGATCAGGAGGGTAGGGGCGCTACGGTGGTGTTAAGGGAAATTGGGGGTGAGTGTTGCCCAGTCGGGACGGTGAGAGAATATTTGAGGGTGGCCAGGCATAATGAAGGCCCATTACTTATTCATGAGGACGGATTGTCTTTGTCACGTTTCCAGTTTGTGGCGGTTATGAGAAAGGCATTGGGGTCAATGGGTTGGGGAGCCTTAGAGTTTGGTTCGCATTCGTTTCGGATTGGGGCGGCAACAGAGGCGGCGAACTTGGGTTTAGAGGTGACAGTTATTAGGAGGGTAGGAAGATGGAGATCGGAGAGATTCAGGGGGTATGTGAGGCCGGGTTAGGTGTTATAAAGGGGTCCCATAACATGTTCCATTCATTTAACAGATGCTGAACGATGCTGGATTGTTGGTCACTCTTATGTGTTCTGGGCAAGGAAGGCAGCAGCAGTGAAGCCAAATGGGACTCAGCTAGGTTTAAGAGAAGACCGTTTAGTGATCAAATGGTTTGGGGTGAGGGGGATGAAATGGGAACAGATAGTGGGTACGATTGTTGAATATGCAAGGCTTTTCTCCCCTCCGAATGTGTTACTTTTGCACGCGGAGGGAAACGATCTGGGATTCATGCCGCAAAAAGAGTTGATAGAGAACATTAAGAGGAGTATGGATAGACTAGTTCAATTGTTTCCAGGGGTGGTCTTGGTGTGGTCGGAGATTGAGAGTAGGACAACTTGGAAGGCGGCATGGGACATCAAAAAACTAGAGGCTTCCAGACGAAAGGTCAATAGGACAGTTACTGGTTATGTTAAAAAGTTGGGAGGGATTGGCTTGCGCCACGTGGAATTCGAGGGGGAGTCAGGCAGGTGCTTTTATTTGAAAGATGGAGTTCACTTGAACGAAGTGGGGCTACATTTGTTTAATTTCACACTACGGGAGGGGATAGAAAAGGCCTTAGCTCTAGGTGGCGGTACTCGCTAGGGAGCGAGTGGTGGCGGAAGTGCTTGCTATGTCCTATTGAGGCTTACGCCTAATAGAGTATGGCTGATGTTTATTAATGATTAAGAAAGGAAGTAGAGGTACGCCCCGCCCTGGAAGGGGTGGGGGCTTATACTTAAGCAATAGCAAGCACGGAGGTGTGGTTAAATGATGTTGTAAAGGTTAATTAATATGTTAATTTATTTTGTTATGTTAATAAATGAGCTGCAGCCTTTTCTCTCCCAAGACGGTGTTGTGTGGTTTTTGATTAGGAAACGAGTAGTGGGAAATGTGGGGTCAAGAAAAGGCCCGTATGTAAGGCATGGAAGGAGGGCACCTGTGACCCCACTTCACCCCTGCAAGAGTGGAACATTCCAAGGTGGGGATATCGGTATAAGAAGCTGGATTCGGAAGTGAGGTCACAGGTGTCCTGGCAGGAGCAAAAACGGTAGGAGGTGTGTCCCGCCCTCCCTCCCCAGAATAAAGTAGTAATTGTCGCAGCAATGACGGAAGTGCTTGCTATGTCCTATTGAGGCTTACGCCTAATAGAGTATGGCTGGTGTTTATTAATGATTAAGAAAGGAAGTAGAGGTACGTCCCGCCCTGGAAGGGGTGGGGGCTTATACTTAAGCAATAGCAAGCACGGAGGTGTGGTTAAATGATGTTGTAAAGGTTAATTAATATGTTAATTTATTTTGTTATGTTAATAAATGAGCTGCGGCCTTTTCTCTCCCAAGACGGTGTTGTGTGGTTTTTGATTAGGAAACGAGTAGTGGGAAATGTGGGGTCATGTTGTATATCACATGATTGGTGGTGACTATTGATACATATGTTACAATGTTACCAGTTCATAAGTAAGATAATAGGGCAATGGAAAACTATTTTTTTGTAAATATTGTAAATATTGTTTTATTTTATTATTTAATGAACTATACATACAGGCATATTTACCAAAAAGTACATTAGGTAGCCAATTAATGACACATCTTTAAGACTGGGCTAAGGCATGCTGAGGGTTAAACTATTAAGTGGTTATTTTGTGATCTCATTGGTGGGAAGACACAAAACAATTTTTTTTAATGCTTCTAGATAACTACAGGATTTTAGCACCACATATCCCTATCTTTCTATGTCAATCAATTTGAATTTATATTTCTTTTGAGCACTCTCAGATTTTGCACCATCAATCCCACTTTTAGAGCCTTTTTTTATTTTCCATGCAGGTGAGCTGCACAGCCTGTCAAATTCATATTGCCCACCTCAGACTGAAATGTGAATAAGCTCCCTGCTGCAAAGCTACAAATGAAATGACCAGCACACAAACACTACACACATTACACAAACACCAAACACGCACACAAAAAAACACACCACATAAACAAACACTGTAGACATACGCATAAGGTTGCTGCCTCAGCCATGTTTTCCTGAACACTTATGAGTTACACATGCTGCAGGGTGTGCAGGGAGGAACATGTATTTTGTTTCTGGACAGCACTATTTATATTCCTCCCTGCACACCCTGCAGTATGTGTAACTTATAAGTGTTCTGTATTTTAAGGGTGGCAACGCTAAATACGCATGTAAACAAACACTTTACACACAGACACAAACAAACAAAATTTCACACTACACACCTCCCAGATACTACACACACAGGTGTCCAGTGAGGAGAAATCTAGGCATCTATATAACCCAATTTAACATAAATTAGTGGAATCAAGTCAGCAATAAATAGTTTGATTTGTGGCAAGAAGGATTTTTGGGTGAATGGTGGTTAACTGTTCAACTGTGGATCATTTGGTCTATTAATTTTAGGTATCCCTGTCAAAAATAGGTCAGGGGAACTTCTCAATCTGCCACTTATAAGAGTGACAGTTATTGGATACTGTTGCTGTTATATTCTAGAAGTCATGGCATAAAGGGATACTAAATCCATTTTTTTTTCATGATTCAGATAGAGCATGCAATTTTAAGCAACTTTCTAATTTACTCCTATTATCAATTTTTCTTTGTTCTCTTGGTATCTTTATTTGAAAAGCAAGAATGTAAGCTCCTGGAGCCATAACCTGTAGCCACCAATTAGCAAGCGCTACTCAGGGTGATGACTCAAAAATGGGCCAGTTCCTTGGCTTAGATTTCTGCTTTTTCAAATAAAGATAGCAAGAGAATGAAGAAACAAAAAACTAATACAAGTAAATTAGAAAGTTGTTTAAAATTGCAAGCTCTATCTGAATCATGAAAGAAAAAAATTGGGTTTAGTATCCCTTTAACTTTTGAGCAGCATAAGTGTGATAGCATGAGATCTGTCACTATGTTGTATACTGCTATGATCAATAGCTATAAGCATAGGATCCAGGCCTAGGTATCTTAAAGGGACACTAAACACTAAATACATGCTAGATAGAATGATGCATTCAAAGAAAAGATTAGTCCATGACTAATATGTAGATGTATTTTTTAAAGTTTCATTAGTTGTTTAAAAAGTGACAAAATAAGTGTAAAGTTTTAGTGTCTATAAAACACTGGGAGCTGCCATGTTGTAACTTGAGTTACCTTCTCTGCTGTGGCCAATTAGGGTCAGTTATAAATAGGTCACTAGAGTGTGCAGCCAATGGTTGTGCTGGATTTAACAGTGTTCTACACTTCCATTTCTAACAGGAACTGAAAAGCTCACAATTTCAGAATGGAATTACAGGCAAAGAGGACAAAATAAATAATGAAAGTATATTGCAGAGTTGTTTTATATATACAATTTATCATTTTATATTACCACCTCAAAGTGTTTAATGTCCCTTTAAGCATGTTTTCTATTCGTCTACTTGTGAATTTTGTATTTTTTTTATTTTATTTTGATGACTGCGTATTAATAAGCTGTCATAAGGATTCAAAAACACCTAGGAGAATATTAATTCTTAACTGAAGAGGCAAACAGCATTATGATAATTAACTTTGCAAACATGGTTCCTATAGTTTTACAGCTATGCTCTAAAAGACAGGACCTTTCAAAATTGTACAAATACCAGTTCCAATATATTTGATTATTATTATTAACTGTTAATAATTTATGATATGTTAACATGTTTTTAATATATGCAGAATCTTTTGGGACAAGACCCTCAAGGTGTCTTCATTAATATAGAATCATTAATGTATGAAAACCTTTAACTTGAAGGAAAATGCTAATTATTCTTATGTAATATTAATAACGTAAAATTTAGTCAATATTAACCAATAGAAAGATAATAATACAATGAAAATTACTGTGTATAATTATAACTTTGAAAGAAAATGTTCTGCTAAGAAAAGAAAATAGGAAAGTATATAAAAAAAAATTCTTTATATTTTTTTCTAATTTAGAGGGAGATTACAGCTATACCGCTGAAAAATTGGCCTTTGCGTGTAGAATAGTCAGCTCAACCATATTACAAGTCACGTGGTACGGCTATTCCGCTAGCGTTTTAGCTTATAATGCAAAGGTCCATTCTGCACTCAAAAAATGGCCTGTGAGTGTGGAATGGTCAAGCTTACCCGTATTACAAGTTGTGCAGTACAGCTATTCAGCTACAGTTATAACTTATACCGCAACGATCCATTCTGCAATCAAAAACCAGTAGTTATGGATTTTGAGAAACAAAAATGTTTCACAAAACTCATAACAAAAATGTTAAAAAGCACACTAACACGATAAGCTACCTATTAACTCCTAAACCACCACCCCCTTGCATCGCAAATACTATAATAAACCTATTAATACACAATCCGCTGACCCCCCCACATTGCAAATCCTTAATCCTATTAACCACTAAACCGCAACCCCCCACATCGCCAAAACTAAATAAACCTATTAACCCCTAAACCGCCGACCCCCCACATTGCGACTCCTTAAATAAACCTATTAACCCCTATTAATATTGTGACTACCTAAATTAAAGTATTAACTCTTAAACTGCAACCCCCCCACATTGCAAATACTATAATAAACCTTTTAACCCCTAAATCGCTGACCCCCCACATCACAAATCCCTAAATAAACCTATTAACCCCTAAACAGCCGACCCCCTACATCGCCAATACAAAATAAACCTATTAACCCCTAAACCACCGACCCCCCACATTGCGACTCCTTAAATAAACCTATTACCCCTAAACCGCTGGCCCCCCACATCGCAACAAACTTAATTAAACTATTAACACCTAAACCAAACACCCCCCTAACTTTAAATTAAAGTAACAATATAGCTACCTTAAAATTAATAGAAACTTACCTGTGAAATAAATAAAACCTAAGCTTAATTTATAAATAAACCTAACATTACTATTTTAAAAAAAATATGTACCAAAAATAAAAAACCTAAATTACGAAATTAAAAAATCCTAACACTACAAAAAGTAACAAACTCTAAAATTATTATTAAGATTACAGAAAATAATAAACAAAATTATCCAAAATAAAAAAAATAAGCCTAATCTAATACCCCTATAAAAATAAAAAACCCACCCCAAAATAAAAAAATCCCCTAATCTAACACTAAACTACCAATAGCCAATAAAAGGGCATTTTGTAGGGCATTGTCCTAAGTTTAACAGCTCTTGTTAAACAGTGCAATTCCCCACCCACCCAACCCCACAAAATAAAAAAGACCTAACTATAAAAAAAACTAAGCTACCCATTGTCCCTAAAGGGGCATTTGTATGGTCATTGCCCTTAAAAATGGCAATCAGCTCTTTAGTGCCCATTAAAAAAACAAAAAAGCCGTAATCTAAAAAAAAAACGAACAAAAAAAAACAACTAACGCTAACCCCAAAATAGGTACTCACCATTCCTGAAGTCTGGCGGTGATGGTCTTTTACCAGGTGGCTCCTGCTTCAATTTTCATCCCTGTATCGCTGAACCATCTTCCATCTTCATCCAGGGGTCGCTGAGCTGATGCAGTGCAGAGTGGACATAGAGCCTCCTCTTTATGCGATCGTCCGCCGAACACTGAAGATTGACTGCAAGGTAGCCCTTTTATATTGGGGTGCCTTGCATTCCTATTGTCTGAAATATTCAAATTATTGGCTGATTTGAACAACGTGGTGTATACGCTACGGTTATACCGCACAACAATCTCGCTCCTAGTCCTTTAAAATTCTCAATTATTTCCCTCCTTCTTGTTTATCCAAAACTTAAAGGGACAGTAAACACCTTGAGATTTGTATATAAAATATTTTGTTATGCATAATGAAAGTACAGTAGTGCAATATAGTTTCATTGTATATTTTGCCCCATTTCATGTTATTTAGCTCTGAAAACTGAGCAATTCTCATAACTTTAAATGCAATCTGTTGATTTACCAAGGCTAACTTTGCAACATATCTGTCCCTAATTGGCTTTATCATAGAACTACTGCAAAACAATTAATTTTATACTAACTTTATGTAGGATTGCTTTCTGCAGACTAAAGCCTAGATTGGCTCCTTCAAATTAGGTAAATGGTGAGTGTAGTTTGGCTATTGATAAATTATATTTTATTCTATAGCAACAAAACAGAAATGTCTTGTAATTAAAAGGTGTTAACTGTCCCTTAATCTGACTTGCTTGAACAAACTTCTAACAAACTTCTAACAGGAGCACTCCAAGAGGCCTATTTATCAAGCCGCCAACCGCAAATACGCTGTAATTCCGCAGCGTAATTGTGGTGAGCTTGATTCGACCTATTTATCAAAGCCTACAGACTGGCAAAAGTTGAAATTTGTGACGTAACATACGATCTGACAGTCTCAGTCTGACACAGATCGATGCTTACGTCATTACAGATGTTCCGAATACAAATTCGGCAGTATCTCGCACCTTTTGCCATTTATAAAATTTCTAACAGGTACGCTCGTCACTATTCCGGCCCAACGTACCTGGTTTTGAATCCGCCACCCTGTAGGCCGTGGAATACATAGGAATCAATGGGAGTCTGAAAGCAGCGAAAGCTTATGTTCGATGCTGCCAGATATCCCATTGATTTATATGGTAGAATAAAAATTACGTTTACACCTAACACCCTAACATAATCCCTGAGTCAAAACACACTTAATCTGCTGCCCCCACCATCGCAGCCACCTACATAATGTTATTAACCCCTATCTTGCTGCTCCCAGACCCCACCGCAACTAAATAAATGTAGTAACCCCTATCCCACCGCTCCCAGAGCCAAAAGCAAAAATAAAAAAAAACCTAGCCTACAATAAACTACCAATGGCCCTAAAAGGGGCCTTTTGCTGGGCATTGCCCAAAGAAATCAGCTCTTTTACCTGTAAAATAAAATACAAAAACCCCCCAACAGTAAAACCCACCACCCACACACCCCAAATAAAAACCTATCTAAAAAACCTAAGCTCCCCATTGCCCTGAAAAGGGCATTTGTATTGGCATTGCCCTTAAAAGGCATTGCCCTTTTTCAGCCCAAAGTCCCTAACCTAAAATTAAAACCCACCCAATAAACCCTCAAAAAAACCTTACACTAACCCCCAAAGATCCACTTACAGTTTTCGAAGCACTGACATCCATCCTCATCCAAGCAGCAGAAGTCCTCAGCGAAGCCAACAGAAGTCTTCATCCAAGCGGACCAAAGTCTTCATCCAACCGGGCAGAAGTCTTCATCCAGACGGCATCTTCTATCTTCATCCATCCGGCGCAGAGCGGCTCCATCTTCAAGACATCCTGCGCGGAGCATCCTCTTCTTACGACATCTGTTGCAGAATGAAGTGTCCTTTAAATGACATCATCCAAGATGGCGTCCCTTACATTCTGATTGGCTGATAGAATTCTATCAGCCAATAGGAATTAGGTGGAAAAATCCTATTGGCTGTTGCAATCAGCCAATAGGATTGAACTTCCATCCTTTGGCTGATCCAATCAGCCAATAGGATTGAACTTGCATTCTATTGGCTAATTGAAATAGTTGTAATAGAATAATATTTTGTGTAGCAGTGTTTTTTTATTTTGTGTAACTTAGTTGTTATTTTTTTGTAACTTAGTTATTTTAATTGTAGATTTAAATAACTTGAGTAGGGTTAGGTTTTTAAATATGTAATATAGTTAATTTAATTGTTAGTTTAATGTAATTTTAGTATAATAGTTAGGGTAGGTTAATTAATAGTTTAATGTAGTTTAATGTACTTTTAGTATAATAGTTAGGGTAGGTTAATTAATAGTTTAATATAGTTTAATGTAATTTTAGTATAATAGTTAGGGTAGGTTAATTATTAGTTTAATATAGTTTAATGTAATTTTAGTATAATAGGGTAGGTTAATTAATACTTTAATATAGTTTAATGTAATTTTAGTATAATTGGGTAGGTTAATTAATAGTTTAATATAGTTTAATGTAATTGTAGTATAATAGTTAGGGTAGGTTAATTAATAGTTTAATATAGTTTAATGTTATTTTAGTATAATAGTTAGGGTAGGTTAATTATTAGTTTAATATAGTTTAATGTAATTTTAGTATAGTAGTTAGGGTAGGTTAATTAATAGTTTAATATAGTTTAATGTAATTTTAGTATAATAAGTAGGGTAGGTTAATTATTAGTTTAATATAGTTTAATTTAATTTTAGTATAATAGTTAGGGTAGGTTAAATAATACTTTAATATAGTTTAATTTAATTTTAGTATAATAGCTAGGGTAGGTTAATTATTAGTTTAATATAGTTTAATGTAATTGTAGTATAATAGTTAGGGTAGGTTAATTAGTAGTTTAATATAGTTTATTTTAATTCTAAAGGTAAGTTTAAATTTATTATAAGATAGGGATGAGTTAATATTTAATGTAAAATTAGAGGGTTGTTAGGTTTGGGGGTTAATAGCTTAATTTAGTTTATGGCAATGTGTGAGGGGCTGGCGGTTTAGGGGTTAATAGGTTTAGTAAGTGGTAGTGATATGGGAGGCCAGGGGTTTAGGGGTTAATACATTTATTTAGTTGCGGTGGGCTCCGGGAGCGGAGGGATAGGGGGTTAATACATTTAGTTAGTTGCGGTGGGCTCCGGGAGCAGCGGGATAGGGGTTAATATTTAAGTTAGTTGCGGTGGGCTCCGGGAGCGGCGGGATAGGGGTTAATACATTTATTTAGTTGCGGAGGGGTCCGGAAGCGGCGGGATAGGGTTTAATAACTTTATTAGAGTTGCGGTGGGCTCCAGGAGCAGCGGGATGGGGGTTAATAACTTTATTTAGTTGCGGCGGGGTCCGGGAGCGGCGGCATAGGGGTTAAACATTTTAGTATAGTGGCAGTGTTTAGTGACAGGGTATAAATAAAGTTGGGAAAAAGCCGAATAGCAGCGAGATCGATGACTGTTAGTTAACAACAGTCCGCTGCTCATCGCCCCGTACTTGGTGCGCAGCTTTTTGACAGCTTTTTTTTTAATATAAAGAGAGCGTATTCGCGGCCGCGATGTTAGTCGATGGTAGGCGAGCGTATTGGTGCCGTCGAATGCAGCATAGTTGACGGCTTGATAAATATCCCTCCTTAGGTGCCCATAAATTTCATAAAAAGCAGATTTCTACTGATAAAACAGCGTCTTACATTATTAAATAGTAATATTAGAAGTTCATTGGATGATCAATGTAAATTTTTACTCATTGATATAAATGTAAATATGTATCGTCTACTTATTATATTTACAAATAAGGTAAATAAAAAGATGGATTAAGTATTTTAAAGTGTTTGAAACAGTTTAATATCAGCCTGTGTGCCATAAAGCTTGGGCATTAGCTGGTATAATATGTTAATAATAATTGTTCATTTTTACTGGTTTACTCTTTGCCTTGATACATTCCAAAAGAAAGAAAAAAATATATGAAAAGTATAGCAAAGTCCAAAATTAAACTTTCAGGCTTCAGATAGAACTTTCCAATTTACTTCTCTTACCAAATTTGCATTGTTCTCTGGGTATCTTTTATTGAAGAGTAAAACTAGGTAGGGTCATACGAGCTCAGGAGTGTGTGTGTGTTTTAGTACTCCATGGGGCCAATTTATCATATGTTGGGCGGACATGATTCGCTGTAATTAATCATGTCCGTCCGACCTTGCTAAATGCTGACAGCATCTGAATTATTAAAGTTTAATTATGGTGACAACTGGCATCACTTAAAAGGGAAATTAAACCCCAAACTAAGGGGCCGATTTATCAAGCTTCGTATGGACCACTGCTCCATAACTTGTCCACCTGCTCTGAGGCCATGGACAGAAATCAACTGATCGAATGCGATTGGGTTAATTGACACCCTCTACTAGCGGCCGCAAATCTGCAGGGGGCGGCATTGCACCAGCAGTTCAAAAGAACTGCTGGTGCAATGATAAATGCTGACAGCGTATGCTGTTGGCATTTATCGATGTGCGGCAGACATCATACGCTACATCGTATCATGTCCGCTCGCACATTAATAAATATACCCCATAATCTTCATAAACATGGCAATTAATCATATTAAAAAAATGCAATATAAGTTCTTTAATTATTTTTCCACTTTTCTTGTACTTTTCCTCTGAAAATAACAGTCTATAATGTTATGAAACTTGTTGCTGATACAGTTGTACAACAGAGTTAACAAATTCTATAACTAGCAGGTCACAAGCCATCATCATCCCCTGAAGGGTGTGACCACTCCATATAATAATGTTGGATATTACACTTATTGGAAGCTATGACAACAGCAGTAGACGTTTGCATTCAGCATTTGATTGTACTGAATATGGCATTCAGCTCTTTTTTGGAGTCAGATTATATTTTGTGAAAGAGCAACACACAAAAAAAAGATTTCCACAGATCTTTCTGTGTTGCAATTTCACACAAATAAATCCAACTCCCAAAAGAGCTGAATGCCGCAACCCATGAATGCACATGTCTAAATAGCGGTATCCGATGACTGCTACATTACTCCTACAGATCCATTTAATTTTGCAATGCCTAATCAGGTTTTACAACTGCTTAAAGGGACACTGAACCCATTTTTTTCTATCGTGAATCAGATAGAGCATGCAATTGTAAGCAACTTTCTAATTTACTCCTATTATCAAATTTTCTTCATTCTCTTGGTATCTTTGTTTGAAATGCAAGAATGTAAGTTTAGATGCCGGCCCATTTTTGGTGAACATCCTGGGTTGTTCTTTCTGATTGGTGGAAAAATTCATCCACCAATAAAAAAGTGCTGACCAGAGTCCTGAAACAAAAAAAAAGCTTAGATGCCTTCTTTTTAAATAAAGTTAGCAAGAGAATGAAGAAAATTTGATAATAGGAGTAAATTACAAAGTTGCTCAAAATTGCATGCTCTATCTGAATCACAAAAGAAAAAAATTGGGTTCAATGTCCCTTTAAGCTGCCATACAACTGGTTTAGATGCAAACATTTCAATATAGGGAATTAAAACGAAACAATGGAATCAACACTCACAACAATACTACCCAGATTCCCATGCAGACGTATCACCATCATTAATTACCCATAATCCAGGTCAATTAACAAAAATATATCTACAAATACTCTAATTAAGCTGACTTTGAGAAGTGCTGATTCCTTCACCACACAAAACACCTAACCCACAGCTATCCAACATTGTCCTAATGTATCCAACAGCAATTAAGCATTACTTTATTCAACCCCCTTTTAATTTAAATATCACCATACTTGACCCACCACAGAAAACATTATCACATGAGACCTCGCTCCTTAAGCCTCTAGTCAATAACATTAGCTCCTTACTTGACACCCACTCTCCTCCTAAGTGTTCTCTTTTACCCCAAGGAATTTGCCTACACTACGTCTAAATATAACATAAAAAGCTTATTTACCTGTCATGATGTCTCTAGCATGTTTAGTCAACAGCAACAGTTCCATATTTTCACATCCAACAACTGTGATTTATTTTCCTATATTTATTGGGTGTATAGATAATAGTATTTTGTTAATCCTTAAAATCAAATTTTCAGACTAAACTTTGACAGTTATTATGTCCACTTGCAATCCTTATTTATTAAAATTGGGAGGGATTAGTTAGGAGGAAGGGTTTAAGTGAGATGTTTGCATGGGTGGTCATTTTAGTAGCAGAGAGGGTTGTGGTTGGGCGTCATTTTAATGGAGGGGTTTTTAAGTAGAACAGTCTTGTGAGGATGTCTTTGTAATGGAGGTTCTGTGGGAGGTTTTGCATTGAGGGCTTTTTCGGGGGAAGTGGTCATGGTTAGACTTAATTGCAGTGCTAAGTCTGAGTAATTATGGCTAGGGGCAATTGCAGTGGGGGATCAAAACATATAAAGGTCACCACAGTAAGGGTTAATTGCAGTGTTAGATAGGGAATGCAGAAGGTAGTTGTAATTACATTTGATTATGTGGGTATCTGGAGATCACTGTGTCAGCTATATTAGAGATTTTTACAATGGGGTTATTTGGGTTATTTGGGTAGTTGTCATGGAGATCACTGTTACTTTTTATAGGCTATGTAACATATGTAACATAGGTACCAATGTTAAAGCATAGTGATGAGACTTCAGGTATGGCTTTTTTTATTATTATTATTATGATTATTATTATTATCATTTATTTGTAAAGTGCCCCCAAATTCCGTAGCGCTGGGTGCAATGATAGTGGTATACACTGACAAGGATTTGTGATAAAATACAAAACATAACAAAACTAAACAAATCTAGTACAGGAGGAAGAGGGGACTGAGAGAGCTCACAGTCTATAGGTTAAGGGTGCAGAGACATAAGGTTGGGGTAGCTTATTACATTGGTTGTATTTGCAGAAGTGAGTCAGGCAGTTCATGTACATGTATTAGTTTTAGTTAAAATTAAAAGTAAAATGTTTGTGCACGAGTGAAAACCGATATGCTCTAACATTAGGACTTCGGATATCAAGATTGCGTTAACTTTTTCTCCCCATAGAAGTCAATGGAGAGCGCAAACTGGAAAAAAGCCTAGCAATTATTGCTCGTCTCTTTCTTTGTGTTTTTAGTCTCCCTAAGAGTAATGGGGGCATCCAGATTTTTTTTTTTTTTTTTTTAAATGTAACTTTATTTTTTAGTTTAGAGGGTTTAGTTTAGAGGGGGATTAGGTGTTAGGTAGAGTAGGGCTAGTTTGTGTTGGAGTGGTGCCAGTTTAGGGTTAATAGTGTAGAGTAGTTGCGTTGGGTTTTTGGTGGTATAGGGGTTAAAAGGATAGGTACTTGCGCTTGGTATGTTGCAGTATAGGGGTTAAAACGATAGATACTTGCAGTGGGTATGCAGCGGTATAGGGCTTAAAAGGATAGGTACTTGCGGTGGTTATGTGGCGGTTTAGATATTTATTAGTGTAGTGTTAGTTTGCAATCAAGGGGTACTTTGATTTAGGGGTATTAGGATTAAAGGTTAGGTACGGCAGTTCTATTCCCTTTAATATACATTCTCAATATAGGCGTCGATGCTGGGTGTTATCTATAGACAGCATCACTGACCAATTTATATACAGTATAGTATACGTCTCTCTTCAAAGCCACCTGTTAGCCGCTATGTCGGGAGCTTGGAATATTTTGACAGGTTTGCTCAACATAGCAGCGGATCCCTTGGAATATTTCCCCCCTCGTAACACTTTTGATCATCATGGCCCAAGTGTTATGCTTCCCTAAAAACACTCAAGAATTAAATTTGAAAAAAAATAAACAAATCAGTTTTTACCTAACAATACAATTTCATTAATAGTTTATCAGCCAACAGAATCCTTTCCTTGATGTTAGTCAAAGTCTAGCCCTGAATATCAACATTTATAGTCATTTAAGCAATTCTGATTGGTTAAAATGTTGATTAATTAAAACAATACATAGATGGGAATTGTGCAGGGGATCTCTTGGGTGTTGGAGGGATTGGGCTGAAGGTCATAGGAGATTGCTGCTTAAATGCAATGTGGTTGCATTGAGGGGTTGTCTAATAGGGGGACAGGGATGCTTTGTGACATGCAATGGATAGGGGTGCTAGGGTAATGTTAGCACTAATATATTCTAGCTTGGCTGTTTAGGTTAGTTCAGATGGGGGAACTAATGAGAATAGCAAAGGCTGCTTGGGTCAGAATAAATGAGTGGTGCTTTGAATGCTTATAGGATATTAGTAGCTTTTTAGTGTTGCATGAATGTTTGGGGACCTGGGAATGTGGCCAGGGTTAGAATTGGAGCAAAACTGTAAACTGACACTACTGCAGACAATACCACGTAAAAGGTTTATTTGTGTATATGAATTAGCTGATTTTGTGTTTTGAAGCCACAACCTAATAAAATGGGTTGAGCTTGTAGGTATAATCAGATCTCATTACTTTATCACATTGTGTAAATATATCTGCTTCTTTATCTTACATCTGTCCATAAATCAATCATTAATACAGGGAGTGCAGAATTATTAGGCAAATTAGTATTTTGACCACATCATCCTCTTTATGCATGTTGTCTTACTCCAAGCTGTATAGGCTCGAAAGCCTACTACCAATTAAGCATATTAGGTGATGTGCATCTCTGTAATGAGAAGGGGTGTGGTCTAATGACATCAACACCCTATATCAGGTGTGCATAATTATTAGGCAACTTCCTTTCCTTTGGCAAAATGGGTGAAAAGAAGGACTTGACAGGCTCAGAAAAGTCAAAAATAGTGAGATATCTTGCAGAGGGATGCAGCACTCTTAAAATTGCAAAGCTTCTGAAGCGTGATCATCGAACAATCAAGCGTTTCATTCAAAATAGTCAACAGGGTCGCAAGAAGCGTGTGGAAAAACCAAGGTGCAAAATAACTGCCCATGAACTGAGAAAAGTCAAGCGTGCAGCTGCCAAGATGACACTTGCCACCAGTTTGGCCATATTTCAGAGCTGCAACATCACTGGAGTGCCCAAAAGCACAAGGTGTGCAATACTCAGAGACATGGCCAAGGTAAGAAAGGCTGAAAGACGACCACCACTGAACAAGACACACAAGCTGAAACGTCAAGACTGGGCCAAGAAATATCTCAAGACTGATTTTTCTAAGGTTTTATGGACTGATGAAATGAGAGTGAGTCTTGATGGGCCAGATGGATGGGCCCGTGGCTGGATTGGTAAAGGGCAGAGAGCTCCAGTCCGACTCAGACGCCAGCAAGGTGGAGGTGGAGTACTGGTTTGGGCTGGTATCATCAAAGATGAGCTTGTGGGGCCTTTTTGGGTTGAGGATGGAGTCAAGCTCAACTCCCAGTCCTACTGCCAGTTTCTGGAAGACACCTTCTTCAAGCAGTGGTACAGGAAGAAGTCTGCATCCTTCAAGAAAAACATGATTTTCATGCAGGACAATGCTCCATCACACGCGTCCAAGTACTCCACAGCGTGGCTGGCAAGAAAGGGTATAAAAGAAGAAAATCTAATGACATGGCCTCCTTGTTCACCTGATCTGAACCCCATTGAGAACCTGTGGTCCATCATCAAATGTGAGATTTTCAAGGAGGGAAAACAGTACACCTCTCTGAACAGTGTCTGGGAGGCTGTGGTTGCTGCTGCACGCAATGTTGATGGTGAACAGATCAAAACACTGACAGAATCCATGGATGGCAGGCTTTTGAGTGTCCTTGCAAAGAAAGGTGGCTATATTGGTCACTGATTTGTTTTTGTTTTGTTTTTGAATGTCAGAAATGTATATTTGTGAATGTTGAGATGTTATATTGGTTTCACTGGTAAAAATAAATAATTGAAATGGGTATATATTTGTTTTTTGTTAAGTTGCCTAATAATTATGCACAGTAATAGTCACCTGCACACACAGATATCCCCCTAAACTAGCTATAACTAAAAACAAACTAAAAAACACTTCCAAAACTATTCAGCTTTGATATTAATGAGTTTTTTGGGTTCATTGAGAACATGGTTGTTGTTCAATAATAAAATTAATCCTCAAAAATACAACTTGCCTAATAATTCTGCACTCCCTGTACTTGGAGAGAACAACTGAAAAATAACATTGTATTACCTTATCTCTTCTATAACCCACTGGGAGTGTAATTTATTCTACTGGCTGTGTTTACACAGCTTGGCCTTAAAGGGACAGTCTAGGCCAAAATAAACTTTCATGATTCAGATAGAGCATGTAATGTTAAACAATTTTCCAAATGACTTTTATCACCAATTTTGCTTTGTTCTCTTGGTATTCTTAGTTGAAAGCTTAACCTAGGAGGTTCATATGCTAATTTCTTAGACCTTGAAGCCCACCTCTTTCAGATTGCATTTTAACAGTTTTTCACCACTAGAGGGTGTTAGTTCACATATTTCATATAGAAAACACTGTGCTTGTGCACGTGAAGTTATCTGGGAGCAGGCTAGACTGCAAGTCTGTCAAAAGAACTGAAAAAAGGGGCAGTTTGCAAAGGCTTAGATACAAGATAATCACAGAGGTTAAAAGTATATTATTATAACTGTGTTAGTTATGCAAAACTGGGAAATGGGTAATAAAGGGATTATCTATCTTTTAAAACAATAAACATTCTGGTGTAGACTGTCCCTTTAAGACCAAAAACTTACAGGATAGGTGGGGATACAACAAGCAAAATCAACTATTTCAAATTCCAATATAAGGGTAATGGAAATACTTGTAAACATTTTTATACATCCCAGCAGGTAAAGTGGATCATTGACAACAAATTAAAAAAAGAGGGTTTTTTTTTTAGTAATCTGTCTATTTAAGTTTCCTTATGTAGGAAGGTTGATGTGTCTGGGGTCATCAGGCTTAAAAATGATTGTTTCAGTAATAAGAAGGTTTTTAGTATCTGCAGCAAACAAAAGCAAGAAGTCACTTTTACAGGGAGTGCAGAATTATTAGGCAAATTAGTATTTTGACCACATCATCCTCTTTATGCATGTTGTCTTACTCCAAGCTGTATAGGCTCGAAAGCCTACTACCAATTAAGCATATTAGGTGATGTGCATCTCTGTAATGAGAAGGGGTGTGGTCTAATGACATCAACACCCTATATCAGGTGTGCATAATTATTAGGCAACTTCCTTTCCTTTGGCAAAATGGGTGAAAAGAAGGACTTGACAGGCTCAGAAAAGTCAAAAATAGTGAGATATCTTGCAGAGGGATGCAGCACTCTTAAAATTGCAAAGCTTCTGAAGCGTGATCATCGAACAATCAAGCGTTTCATTCAAAATAGTCAACAGGGTCGCAAGAAGCGTGTGGAAAAACCAAGGTGCAAAATAACTGCCCATGAACTGAGAAAAGTCAAGCGTGCAGCTGCCAAGATGACACTTGCCACCAGTTTGGCCATATTTCAGAGCTGCAACATCACTGGAGTGCCCAAAAGCACAAGGTGTGCAATACTCAGAGACATGGCCAAGGTAAGAAAGGCTGAAAGACGACCACCACTGAACAAGACACACAAGCTGAAACGTCAAGACTGGGCCAAGAAATATCTCAAGACTGATTTTTCTAAGGTTTTATGGACTGATGAAATGAGAGTGAGTCTTGATGGGCCAGATGGATGGGCCCGTGGCTGGATTGGTAAAGGGCAGAGAGCTCCAGTCCGACTCAGACGCCAGCAAGGTGGAGGTGGAGTACTGGTTTGGGCTGGTATCATCAAAGATGAGCTTGTGGGGCCTTTTCGGGTTGAGGATGGAGTCAAGCTCAACTCCCAGTCCTACTGCCAGTTTCTGGAAGACACCTTCTTCAAGCAGTGGTACAGGAAGAAGTCTGCATCCTTCAAGAAAAACATGATTTTCATGCAGGACAATGCTCCATCACACGCGTCCAAGTACTCCACAGCGTGGCTGGCAAGAAAGGGTATAAAAGAAGAAAATCTAATGACATGGCCTCCTTGTTCACCTGATCTGAACCCCATTGAGAACCTGTGGTCCATGATCAAATGTGAGATTTTCAAGGAGGGAAAACAGTACACCTCTCTGAACAGTGTCTGGGAGGCTGTGGTTGCTGCTGCACGCAATGTTGATGGTGAACAGATCAAAACACTGACAGAATCCATGGATGGCAGGCTTTTGAGTGTCCTTGCAAAGAAAGGTGGCTATATTGGTCACTGATTTGTTTTTGTTTTGTTTTTGAATGTCAGAAATGTATATTTGTGAATGTTGAGATGTTATATTGGTTTCACTGGTAAAAATAAATAATTGAAATGGGTATATATTTGTTTTTTGTTAAGTTGCCTAATAATTATGCACAGTAATAGTCACCTGCACACACAGATATCCCCCTAAACTAGCTATAACTAAAAACAAACTAAAAAACACTTCCAAAACTATTCAGCTTTGATATTAATGAGTTTTTTGGGTTCATTGAGAACATGGTTGTTGTTCAATAATAAAATTAATCCTCAAAAATACAACTTGCCTAATAATTCTGCACTCCCTGTATTTAGTTATTTTCAAACTAATGCTCACTAAATAACAGAGATTTGATTGTTACAGCAAAGGAAAACTATCACAAAATTGCTTCTTCTTTTTTTTTGCAGATCTCAGCCATAATAAGCAAAATGCTGATATATTTAAGCAGAGAGAAAGAGAAAAACAAAAATAAATGCAAATTGTAGAGCCAAGACATTCAGCACAACACTGTGTAATGAAGTAACTGAAGCTGGCTTGTTATATTCAGAAAGTATAGAAAAAGTTTATTTTATCTTTTATTCCTAAATACTGTTCTTTTTAAAATAGATCATCTCCCGTCATTAATATGTTCTCATGGGAGCATTGCTAGAGGAACTTCTTTGAAGATACAATTCCTATTTTATCCCAATTACACTACTGTGTATCATGATGTAAATACATGGGGGCAATTTATTAAGCCCCATATGGCTCCGTATTCACCTGTTTCCGCACAAGCCTTCAGGCTCACCAGAAACAGGAGTTAAGAAGCAGTGGTCTTAAGACCGCTGCTCCTTAACTCCTCCACCAACGATCTGGTTGATTGACACCCCCTGCTAGAGGCGATTGGCCGCGAATGTCCAGTGGGCGGCATTGCACAAGCATTTCTAGTAAAATGCTTGTGCAATAATAAATGCTGACAGCGTATGCAAGAGCGGATAATGTCCGTCCGCACATTGATAATTTGGCCCCTTAGTATGATTTTTTTCTAATAAAATGTATTTTAAATTTTTTATTTGCATCTTAAAGTTTTTTTTTCAGATAAATTTTGCATTCCATTAGAAAAAAAAAAAATATTATTTAAAAGTAATGGGTGGTAGCATTTACCAAGACACTCTTCCCTTTTCTTGTACTCTGCCTCTAGAATACAATGAACATTTTATCAAAAGTACTCTATTATCAAATAGTCACAACTGTGCGTTGGGGTTCTTCACAGGGCCAAAAGAGACAATCAGCTAGATTACAAGTTTTGAGCGCTATAGGGATTTTAACGACCGCCATAAAAGCAGCGTTATTTCACCTCCCTATAGCGCTGCTATTACAGGTTTAAAAAATGCAGGCTTGTGCAGGCGATATGGTGGCATTGAGCTCCATACCGCACCGAAAACAAGCGCTGCTTTGACGTGCTCGTGCACGATTTCCCCATAGACATCAGTGGGGAGAGCCGTCAAAAAAAAAGCCTAACACCTGCGATCGCGGAAACAAAAGCTCTGTAACGCAGCCCCATTGATGTCTATGGGGAAAAAGAAAATAATGTTTAAACCTAACACCCTAATATAAACCCCGAGTCTAAACACCCCTAATCTGCTGCCCCTGACATCGCCGCCACCTACATAATGTTATTAACCCCTAATCTGCCGCCCCAACATCGCCACCACTTACATAAAACTATTAACTCCTGATGTTGCCACCACTATACTAAAGTTATTAACCCCTAAACCTCTGGCCTCCAACATCACTACCGCTACATAATTCCATTAACCCTAACCCCAACGTAACCCTAAGCCTAACCCTAACACCCACTATCTTTAACATAATAAAAATATAGCTAAATTAAATTTACAATTATTAACTAAATAAACCTATTAACCCCTAAACCGCCAGTCCCCCCACATCGCAACAAGCTAAATGAAACTATATTAACCCCTAAACCTAATCCTAACCCTAAACCTAACCCTAACCCTCCCCCTAACTTTAGCATAATTAAAATAGAGCTAAACTAAAGTTACAATTATTAACTAAATAATACCTATATAAAACTAAAATTTACTTACCTGTGAAATAAAACCTAATCTAGCTACAATATAACTATTGTGCTAAAAATCAGCCAATATGATGAGAGCTCAATCCTATTGGCTGATTGGAACAGCCAATAAGATGAGAGCTGCGATGTCTGTAGTGGCAGATTAGGGGTTAATACATTTATTATAGTGTTTGCGATGCAGGAGGACCTTGGTTTAGGGGTTAATAGATAGATAATAGATTATGGGTGTTAGTATACTTTTTAACACTTTAATTATGATTTTTATGATTTATGATTTGTAACGTAAAACTCATAACTACTGACTTTAGATGGCGGTACAGATCTTGTCAGTATAGGGTGTACCGCTCACTTTTTTGGCTTTCCAAGTAAACTCGTAATACCGGCGCTATGGGAGTCCCATTGAAAAATGACTTTTTTAAAAAGGACTTTTTTAAAAGTGCGGTACTGACTTGTAATAGCAGTGTTAGGGAAAAATCAGCGTTATGGGCCATAACGCTGCTTTTTCACTCATAACGCCAAACTCGTAATCTAGATGTTTATAAATCTAACATAACATGCTGTATAGGTAAAAATTTGAACCATGACTCTGGAACGCCCACGGCCAGCCCCTAAAACACTGTATGTTCTACCCAGCAACACTACTTTAACATAACAAAACAGAAATGCAAATATTTTGCAATTACAGACATTTACATAAACCATTTTGCAAGTGTTTTAACTGTAATTTGATTTTTTTATTTGTAGTGATTGATGTTTCAAATATTATGCATTGGGCAACTCCTATAACTGTGGATGTAAGTGGCAGGAACAAAACATATAAATGACGTTAACATGATCTTCTCTTTACATCCAGGCTCCTCAGCAACCTGAGGGCCAAATTATAAAAGCATAGTAGTAATGACGATATTTTGAAAAGGGGTCCGACTTTTTTACTTTACATCTATGTGGTATTATTTTCTGATAATCGCGGAATTTTAAAAGCAGCAGTGCCTACCTATATTGAAAATGTAATGTAAGTGATCCCTTTACACAATATTAAATGAGAAATAGAATTTATACTTACCAATAAATTTCTTTCTTTCAGGATGAAGAGGGTCCATAGGTGTCAGTAACATGCAGGATATACTTCCTGCCACTAAGAGGAGGTCAAGAACCCTCACAAGATCTTTAATTCCTCCCACCTCCTCTCCCCACTCAGTTTATGTATAACCGAGCAGAGGAGAGAGATAGGAAAGACAGAAAGCAGGATTAAGAGGTGCAAATAAGAACTGCCCATATAGTTAATATGTGGACGGGTCCTATGTAATCTCCTCATCCTGAAAGAAAGAAATTTATTGGTAAGTGTAAATTCTGTTTTCTTTCATAAGATTAGGAGAGTCCTTAGGTGTCAATCACATGTGGTATACAATACCTAAGCTGAGAGTCCATGTTTAGGACAGGTGGGACAAAATATTAGCATTTCCTATTTGCTAGACACTGCATCCTGAATGACGATAAGTACCTTCCTTCTTTGAGACAATGCATCCTGAAGACTTGAGACTGCATCCTGAAGGACGATAAGTGCCTTCCTTCTTTGAGACAATGCAGAGTTTAGAATAGAAACCCTAACCCTGTTGAGAGATTGGAACAGATTGGAACAGGTTGGATCACTCCCATATCTTCTAAGTCTTGCACACATTTAACAAAAGCAAATGCCTTTACAGAATCCTTTAAAATGTGAAACAGATTAAACCATTCCCAGGGAAGTGTGGTGAGAAAGCCTTTGCAATAACCCTGCTATAAAATATTGGGAACCCAGGGATCCTGAACTGAGCAAATCCAAACTTTTTGAAACCAAATCTATCTGCCCCCTACCAGAAGATCTTGTGGACAGGGGGACATCCCTTTTTGCAGATTTCTGATTTAAGTTGGCATTTGTAGTCTGTTTGTTTTCAGACCAACAAGATCCTGTCTTCCAGGAAAGTTTGGAGGATTCAGACTTCTGGTTGGAGGGGGACTTTTGATTTCTAGGGGAGCGAAAGGAACAAAAATATTTGTTTGTTTATACTTCCCCTTAGATTTCTTGTCCTGAGGTAGAAAAGCCCCTTCCATAACAGTTTTGTTGATAGAATTCCATTCTGTTCCAAAAAAGCATATTTTCTTCTTACTTGGTTTTGGGATAGCAACTAAAATCTCTATAATAGTCTTTTGAAGATTGGATATCAACTATGGAGAACAGTCAGTGGAATCCCCCTGAGCCACAAAAACAGATACTGACAGGATTGTGGCTTGTCAATTGGAGATGTGGCACATAATCAGTATATAACTGGTAAATTCCATCCACTGGAACAGTTTTGCATAATATATAGGGAAAATTAACTGCAGAAAGTTATTGGGCTGCAGTATGTTCCCTAGGGATCCCTTTTAATGGGTCAGTCAAATCAAGTGTGGGTACAGACATGACTGCAAAATAATAAGCAAAACTACAGGTAATTGGAAATAAAGATATATTCCAAAACTTTATAAGTATATTTGCACAAAATACAACAGCTTATAATAAACACCTTAGATCCCCAGAAGACAGAGAAAAGGCCGAATTTTTTTTATTACCCACCCCCAAAACAGCTCCTATGAGGGTACTTGTTATGAGATACAGGACACAGCATAGAAGATACAATGCTATTTTATTGCAGAGAATAGAAGTATACAGCTTGCACAACACATCTAACCTAGTAACTGTGACATAGAGTATAACGGCTATAAGCCATGACCCCATCCGGTGACATCACTTCCCACTCTCATCAAATCTTCCCCTTTTTCAAAGAAAAAAGTATACATTTAAATAACAACTAACAAGGTATACAAGAAGCATACAAAATAGTGTTGTTTAGTGTACAACAAATAGCAAGTTACAGAGAATATATATAAACAACAAGTAATACAATCCTACCTTGAACATCGGGGTAGACTACCCTAATCCACAGTGACCATGGGATTATTCTACCCATTCTTCTGGTCACTGCTCTAACTACAGTGCTAATCCTGGTAGTGGGCTGGAGGTTTCACAACTCTTCCACTTGACGTCATTTTACATTAACTGTCCTCTGATACAGAAGAAGGTGATTGAGAGTCTGCTGAAAGCCAAGAAGTAGCCCCACTGTGGTCTTCCTAAGGGGAAGGTACAACTTTTAAAACAGGGGATCCCACTGGCTGTGGCTCTGAGGCATCCAGTTCCAAACTCTCAGGTACTGGCTGAAGAAGTCTTCTATTTCGATATGTGACTGTCCCTCCTTCAGTAAGGACTACATAAGACCTTGGTTCTGGAGAGCGTCCTGTAATCATAGCAGGCGTCTTCCATTTCTTCTCATCATCCAGCTTAACTCTGACATTTTGGCCCACATTCAGCTCCTGCAAAGGCCTCACAATCACCTAGAATACAAGTTTTGCGTTCGGGTTTTAATGCTGAAAACTACCTATTAACCCCTAAACCGAGGCCCTCACACATTGCAAACACTATATTAAAGTTATTAACCCCTAATCTGCCACTCCCGACATCGCCAACACTAATAAAATGTATTAAACCCTATTCCGCCGCTCCCCAACATTGTTGCCACTAAATAAAGTTATTAACCCCTAAACCTCTGGCCTCCCACATCACTGCCACTAAATAAACCTATTAACCCCTAAAATAACAGCCCCCCACATCGAAAAAAATGAAATTAAACTATTAACCCCTAAACGTAACAACCCCCTAACTTCAAATTAATTTATCTTAAAATACATAAAAATTTAGCTGGGAAATTAAAAAAACTTAAGTTTAAATTATATATGAAACTAACATTACTATTATACTAAAATTAAAATAACTATCAATTAAATACATTAAATTACACATTAAAACAAGCTAACACTACTAAAAAAAAAAAAATCTACAATTATAAAAAGTAAAAAATACTAAATTGCAAAAAATAACAAACACTAAATTACAAAAAATAGCAAACACTAAATTACGAAAAATAACAAACAAAATTATCCAAAATAAAAACAATTACACCTAATCTAATAGCCCTATAAAAATAAAAAAGCCCCCCCCACAAAAAAAAACCTAGTCTACAGTAAACTACCAATAGCCCTTAAAAGGGTCTTTTGTAGGGCATTGCCCTAAAGAAATCAGCTCTTTTCCCTGATAAAAAATACAAGGACCCCCAACAGTAAAACCCACCACCCAACCAACCCCCAAAATAAAAAACCTAACGCTAACAAAAACCTAATTTGCCCATTGCCCTGAAAAGGCAAAAAAAAAAAGCTATTTTTTTTGCCCTGAAGTGGGCATTTAGCTCTTTTAAGAAAGCCTAAACCCTAATCTAAAAAAAACCCCACCCAAAAAGTTTAAAAATACCTAACACTAACCTCCAATGATCCACTTACAGTTTCTGAAGTCCGGACATCCAGGCGGCAAAGTCTTCATCCAGGAGGCGAAGTCTTCATCCATCCATGTGGCGTCTTCTATCTTCATCCAGGCGGCATCTGCTATCTTCATCCTGGCGGTGCAGAGTGTGTCCATCCTGAAGACATTCGTCGCGGAGCATCCTCTTCATATGGTCATCGCCGTATATTGAATCTTTAATGCAAGGGCACCTTTTCAAAATGGCGTCTCTTGCATTCCTATTGGCTGATTTGCTTTTTGAAATTCAAATCAGCCAATAGGATGAGAGCTACTGAAATCCTATTGGCTGTTCAAATCAGCCAATAGGATGAGAGCTACTAAAATTCCTTGCATTGAAGATTCAGTATACAGCGGCGACCATATGAAGAGGATGCTCCGTGCTGGATGTCTTCAGGATGGACCCGCTCCGCACTGCCAGGATGAAGATAGAAGATGCCTCCTGGATGAAGATAGAAGACGTCGCCTGGATGGATGAAGACCTCGCCGCCTGAATGAAGACTTCGCTGTCTGGATGTCCAGACTTCAGAAACTGTAAGTGGATCGTCGGCGGTTAGTGTTAGGTTTTTTAAAAGTTTTTTGGGTTTTTTTTTTTTTTTTTAGATTAGGGTTTGGGTGTTCTTAAAAGAACTAAATGCCCTTTTCACGGCAATGAAAAAGAGATGAATGCCCTTTTAAGGGCAATGCCCTTACAAATGCCCTTTTCAGGGCAATGAGTAGCTTAGGTTTTTGTTAGAGTTAGTTTTTTTTATTTTGAGGGGTTGGTTGGGTGGTGGGTTTTACTGTTGGGGGGGTCTTTGTATTTTTTTTCAGGGAAAAAAGTTGATTTATTTAGGGCAATGACCTACAAAAGGCCCTTTTAAAGGCTATTTGTAGAATATTGTAGGCTAGGGTTTTTTTTTTATTTTTTTTTTATTTTTATAGATTATTATAAATTAGATATTTATTAGATTAGGTGTAATTGTTTTTATTTTGGATATTTTGTTTGTTATTTTTCGTAATTTAGTGTTTATTTTTTGAAATTTAGTATTTTTATTTTTGTAATTGTAGATTTAATTTTTTTTAGTAGTATTAGGATTTTTTAATGTGTAATTTAATTTATTTAATTGTTATTTTATTTTTAATATCGTTTTTTTAATTTCCCAGGTAAGTTTTTATTTATTTTAAGATAGGGATCTTGTAATTTTAATTTAAAGTTAGGGGGTTGTTTAGGGGTTAATAGTTTAATTTAGTTTTTTACGATGTGGGGGGCTGTCGGTTTAGGGGTTAATAGATTTATTTAGACCTATAGACATCAATGGGGTTGCGTTACGGAGCTTTTCATTCCACGATCGCAGGTGTTAGTTTTTTTTTCTAACACTCTCTCGCCACTGGTGTCTATAGGGAAAGCGTGCACGAGCACGTCAAAGCAGCGCTTGGATTTTGTGTGGTATGTAGCTCATCACTACCATATCGCACGCACAAGGAGACTGTTCAAAAACAGTCTACAGTAAACTACCAATAGCCCTTAAAAGGGTCTTTTGTAGGGTATTGCCCTAAAGAAATCAGCTCTTTTCCCTGATAAAAAATACAAGGACCCCCAACAGTAAAACCCACCACCCAACCAACCCCCAAAATAAAAAACCTAACTCTAACAAAAACCTAATTTGCCCATTGCCCTGAAAAGGGCATTTGAATGGGCATTGCCCTTAAAAGGGCATTCAGCTATTTTTTTTGCCCTGAAGTGGGCATTTAGCTCTTTTAAGAAAGCCTAAACCCTAATCTAAAAAAAACCCCACCCAAAAAGTTTAAAAATACCTAACACTAACCTCCAATGATCCACTTACAGTTTCTGAAGTCCGGACATCCAGGCGGCAAAGTCTTCATCCAGGAGGCGAAGTCTTCATCCATCCATGTGGCGTCTTCTATCTTCATCCAGGTGGCATCTGCTATCTTCATCCTGGCGGTGCAGAGTGTGTCCATCCTGAAGACATTCGTCGCGGAGCATCCTCTTCATATGGTCGTCGCCGTATATTGAATCTTTAATGCAAGGGCACCTTTTCAAAATGGCGTCTCTTGCATTCCTATTGGCTGATTTGCTTTTTGAAATTCAAATCAGCCAATAGGATGAGAGCTACTGAAATCCTATTGGCTGTTCAAATCAGCCAATAGGATGAGAGCTACTAAAATTCCTTGCATTGAAGATTCAGTATACAGCGGCGACCATATGAAGAGGATGCTCCGTGCTGGATGTCTTCAGGATGGACCCGCTCCGCACTGCCAGGATGAAGATAGAAGATGCCTCCTGGATGAAGATAGAAGACGTCGCCTGGATGGATGAAGACCTCGCCGCCTGAATGAAGACTTCGCTGTCTGGATGTCCAGACTTCAGAAACTGTAAGTGGATCGTCGGCGGTTAGTGTTAGGTTTTTTAAAAGTTTTTTGGGGTTTTTTTTTTTTTTTTAGATTAGGGTTTGGGTGTTCTTAAAAGAACTAAATGCCCTTTTCACGGCAATGAAAAAGAGATGAATGCCCTTTTAAGGGCAATGCCCTTACAAATGCCCTTTTCAGGGCAATGAGTAGCTTAGGTTTTTGTTAGAGTTAGTTTTTTTTATTTTGAGGGGTTGGTTGGGTGGTGGGTTTTACTGTTGGGGGGGTCTTTGTATTTTTTTTCAGGGAAAAAAGTTGATTTATTTAGGGCAATGACCTACAAAAGGCCCTTTTAAAGGCTATTTGTAGAATATTGTAGGCTAGGGTTTTTTTTTTTATTTTTTTTTTATTTTTATAGATTATTATAAATTAGATATTTATTAGATTAGGTGTAATTGTTTTTATTTTGGATATTTTGTTTGTTATTTTTCGTAATTTAGTGTTTATTTTTTTAAATTTAGTATTTTTATTTTTGTAATTTTAGATTTAATTTTTTTTAGTAGTATTAGGATTTTTTAATGTGTAATTTAATTTATTTAATTGTTATTTTATTTTTAATATCGTTTTTTTAATTTCCCAGGTAAGTTTTTATTTATTTTAAGATAGGGATCTTGTAATTTTAATTTAAAGTTAGGGGGTTGTTTAGGGGTTAATAGTTTAATTTAGTTTTTTACGATGTGGGGGGCTGTCGGTTTAGGGGTTAATAGATTTATTTAGACCTATAGACATCAATGGGGTTGCGTTACGGAGCTTTTCATTCCACGATCGCAGGTGTTAGTTTTTTTTTCTAACACTCTCTCGCCACTGATGTCTATAGGGAAAGCGTGCACGAGCACGTCAAAGCAGCGCTTGGATTTTGTGTGGTATGTAGCTCATCACTACCATATCGCACGCACAAGGAGACTGTTCAAAAACTTGTATTGGCAGCGATATGGAGGGTGAAATAACACAACTTTTGTTGCATTCATTTTGCACCCTCTATAGAGCAAAACTTGTAATCTAGGTGAGAGTGTTTTCTGTTGTAGAAGAATATGTAGCCCCTTTTTGTCTCTTCCTCCCTCCTAAGGTCCTTGTCCCAAGGAACAGAGCAGGCTGACTGGAAAACACATACAGAGGATAGTGTAGTGCGGATCTGTCATCCTAGCATCAACTGTGCCGGGCTAAGATTTGACCTGTACAAAAGCTTCTTCCTGTGAAGGACCCCAGACCCAGGCAACATCAGAAGGACTTTTCATCTGTTCAATAGCAAGTATTTTATCAGGGTCCGGCTTGGTGCCATCTCCATTGATGATATGCCCAAAGTAACTTAACTCAGATTTTCTAAAATGGCATTTCTCTTTATTTAATTTCAGCCTGGACTCTAATGGTCTGCAGCACACAGCTCAATCACTGATCATGTTCTTCCAATGTAGACCCATAAACTAAAATGTCATCCATGCCCTTGGGGTCCCTTAGGAGGGAACTCATCTCTCTTCAGATTTCAGTAGCAGAGGATATCCCGAAGGGGAGTCTGCAAAAGCAAAACCAACCTACTGGTGTAATGAAGGTATTAATGAATAAGAATTACACTAAACGCCTCAGATGTGACCTCTAGCTTTGTACAAAGGCCTCTTAGCCGGCCAAATAGAGAATATGAATGGTGGTATGGTGTGCAAGCGGCTAAACCAAAGGCCGAGGTGACTGGGGTCCCTAAGCTGGATGAAAGGATTCTCTAAGAAACTAATAAGGTCTAACTAAAAGATTTATATTTAATACAATAAAAAATCACAATAAAAATGCAATGTAAAAGCAATAAAAGCAAATGATAAACACAGGAAGATACAGTTGGTTACAATTATGGATCCATAATATCTATATAAAAAAATTGGCAACAAATGAATGAACAATGGGTGATACAATGAGTATCTTTGGTATGTGTGTTAAAAGATAATACCAGTGACAGAGTCCAACATAAGTGTCCAAGTTAAAGGTGATTAAGTGTCCAAATTAATAGATCAGTCAAAAAGCCAATCTTGCGTGAGGCAAAAGTCCAAAGTGAAAAGTTGAAAAAAATTTAAAAATTGTGATAGCCTACTGTTTACTCTGTTAATGTCATGGTTAACCATGTTTTCATATCCGGTACCGGATAGATGACGTCATTTCCGGTTTCGGCTATACCGGAAGTGTGTGCAAATCTGATTGCGAACTGAAGGAAATTTGCCTACGCTTTAAAAGCTGGCCAGAACGTACATTAATGAGCGGATGTCTTAAACAGTGTTACCTAAACATCCCGGGACTGTGTATTATTTGTATGGATAATGACTCTTAATAAAGGTGATTGGAAAGACTTATGTGACTTAAAAGTGTTAGAATTGCATGACATATGTGTGGATATGAGTATGAGTTATAACTCTATCAATTAATACAGAGAGATAGAGTAGTGTGAAAACATGATAATGCAGATACAAAATAATACAAATAAAAATATATAGATAAAAAATGCTCAAGATAAAGATGATGAAAAATGAGGTGGAGGACAATAGTCATAATAGGACAGAAATGATAACTATGGACAAAAATAGAGTTGTGCAACCAATTGAAGATTCAGGTAAATGAAAATACATAACATATAAATAACAGTGGAACAGGCTGTGCTAATATAGCTACCCTCGCTAATAGTGAGAAACAAGAGTGCGAACAGGTAAGGATGCTGTAGCTATGAATGTTTATAGTCTGATATCAAATGATGTATTGTAATGGATATATGACCTACTAAGGCGCTATATACATTCTGAAACTTTATAAACATAAATTCACATCAGTGGTAAGATTCAGGTAAGTGAAAGTGCATAACATATAAATAATAGTGGAACAGGCTATGCTAATATTGCTACCCTTTCTAATAGTGAGAAACAAGAATGCAAACAGGTTAGGATGCTGTAGCTATGAATGTCTATAGTCAGATATCAAATGATGTATCGTGATGGATATATAGCCTACTTAGGCACTATATACATTCTAAAACCTCATAAACATAAATTCACATAGACTGTGGGAAAGATGCTTGAGATGGGATCATATCTAGAGAGTACTGTAGATCAATTAGCTGGAAAGGGAAGTAATGGCTTGTCCAGAGAATGTGTGTCCAGCTAAAATAGTTAAATCAAATAGTACATAAATTGTGGTATTTTTATGTTACTAAAATCTGAGGTATTAATACTAGAAATGCTATGTAGTGGGTGTTAAGATAATACTTAGAGTTGGAGACTAGAATGTAATGACCGACTGTTGAGACATCAGTTGTAAATCTATAGCTATGAAGAGTCAATTGATAATCATAGTAGGGGACCTACTGTAAAAAGATAGAGACCACTAAAGCCTCATACCTTAAACACGTAATGGTAGGTTAATTCTGGGTATCTAAATAGAAAATAGCTTAGGTGGAATACTGGTGTGTTGTTGAATGGTGTGCATCCTTGAATTGAGGTACATATACCGATAGGGGATGGAGATTGTTAATCAAATCTCAGATCTAGATGAAAGGGACGGCTTAGCTATTGCTAGTAAAATCTTAGTTCCACTGAGTGATGTGTATCCTTAAATTTAAGGTATGGAGGTTGTGGATAAAATCTCAGAGGGAAGGAGACCAGAAGGGGAAATTTAGATTGTAGTAATAGAAATCTAGCTATGGAATTTAGCCTTGTGTTGTGAAGCATTTAATACATAGAGTCCTATGTTGGAGTGTATATATGAAATGAGTAAGTTAGATTGTGTATTTGACCTCATATATCATCAATATAAAAGAGGTGTGGGAGTCAGTGTTCATTTTGATCCTCTATGTATCAGATTTATATCAATTCAAATAAGTATTTGTGGGATTTTGGAAGGAGCTGATTTGGATCTCTTTTAAAACTTGAAAGTGACCTAGTAGGGTGTTAGTTATTCTAAACTGCTGTTGTACTTAATATATAGAGAGTCAAATGTGTCCAGAAGACTAGTAGGATTAAACATGTGAACTGGATATGTACATTTGGTTTGCATATCTAGATGGTAATATATTTAGAAGATAGACCAGGTCTTCTTTGTTGTTGAGACCCTTTGGATGTAAACAATGCAACATAAATATCCATTTTGATTCTGTAGTTAAAAGCTTTTTCTCATAATCACCACCTCTCCAATTCCTTCTGACCTTTTGGATGCCCATAAACTTTAGATCCTTAATATTGTCTTGATGTTTAGTTGAAAAGTGTTTATATAGGACTGTGTCTATATTTAGTTTTTCTATAAACACTATATGTTTTCTTATTCTATCTTTTAAGGGTCTCGATGTCTGTCCAATATACTGTAAACCGCATGTGCACTCTATTAAATAGATGATTCCTTTATCTTGGCATCTTATCAGGTCTTGGATGTGGTGTTCTTCTCCAGTGTTATGTGATTGGAATGTCTTTGCTTTCTTCCCACATTTGCAGGCTTTGCAGTTCGGACATGGGAAGAACCCTTTGATTTACTTTCCATATACATTGTTGGTCTCTGGCCTTTTAGACTTCTGTATGCTTGGTGTCATTCTGTTTTTCAAATTGTCTGTTTAACTATAGACACATTTTGGTTGTTGGGGAAGTTTCTTAAATATATTTTCAATAATATGTTTATTGCTGCTATATTCAGTTATCATTGGGATATTTAATAGCTCTTCCGTCTCTGGTTTTCTTTGATCTTTGTATCTTATCAGCTCTTGTCTTTCAATCCCTCTTGTTGCTTTTATTTTGAGGTCTAATCGATCTTCACAGTAGCCTCTTTCCAGGAATTTCCACTTAAGTTGTAGTGCTTGTTCTTCCCACTTTTTATTATTCGAACAGTTCTTCCGAATTCTTAGAAGTTGGCCTTTAGGGATGTTCTTAATTCTACTTTTTGTGATGACAACTAAGATAGTGAATATAATTATTACTGTCAACTTCTTTGAAATGTGTTGATGTCTCCCATTCTCCATATTTTGCTTCTATCTTTAAGTCTTGTCTTACTCCATATATGTGTGAATTTTAAATTTAGAATGTTTTTATTCATAACCTCTATTGTATATTCGAGGTCTTTATATGTACCTTTCCATATAATCAGGATGTCGTCTATATATCTACGGTAGAGGACCAGGTCTGCGCTAGCTGGGCATGAGTCCCAGAAGATCTTCTCCCATCTACCCATGTAGAGATTTGCATAGCTAGGCACGAACCTGGTCATCATAGCTGTCCTGCAGATCTGTTTATAGTATTTCCCCTCATTACAAAAGTAATTGTGGGTAGAGATATACTGTATACTGTCCACAATAAAATCAGCTTGTTCTTTAGGCATTTCTGGGTCCCCCTCTAGGAAGAAGCTTATAGCTTCACACCCCTCTTTGTGTGGGATACTGGTATATAATACTGTTATGTCACATGTAGCTAGTAGGTATCCCTCTTCCCAGGGGGTTGAATTTAGGATATTCAAGACCTGTGTTGAATCTTTCAAAAATTAGGGAAGTAGTCTCACGTATTTTTGCAAGTTTTTCTTGACATATTCTGAGAGATTGCTAGTAAGCGATCCTATCGCGGAAATGATTGGTCTGCAGGAGGATTATGGAGCGATTTATGTATCTTTGGTAAATGATACAATATTGGTGTAATTGGATGTTTCACATCTAGGTATCTGAATTAATTCTCGTTCAATATTCCTAATGTTGTAGCCTTTTCTAGCAACTCTTTTAGTTCCTTTTGAAATTCATCTTCAGGGTTATTACAGAGTTTCTGTAATCTCTATTAAGGATTACAATCCCTCCACCTTTGTCGGCAGGTCTTATAGTTAGTTGGTTATTGGTGTCAAGTTTCTTGATGGTCTCCATCTGTTTTTTTTTATATAAATTTTGTTTTACATTTTTCATTTTTTTCGGATTGATGTTTCTTATCTCATTGGTAACCATAGTCTCGAACATCTCAATGGAGTTCCCTTTCATAGCAATAGGGTAAAACGTTGACTGGTTTGAGATTGGTATATGCAAATTTGTTCTGTCCTATGTCTATAGTGTAACTTCTGGGTGCCAATGTCTCCATTGGAGATTTCATAAAGAATCTTTTCAAGGTTAATTTCCTTATGAATTATTTTGTGTTTACATAGGATTGGAATTTGTCCAGACTTCTGGCTGGAACAAAGGTGAGACCATATCCTAATACTTCCCTCTCATCTTTCGTCAGGTCATGTGAGCATAGATTAAATATCCCATCCTTTATTGTTTTTTCATCTTGAGTTGGAAGTATACTATTCTGGATTTTCTTTATTCTAATCCCTCCCCTCTTCCCTCTGTGGGTATTCTTTTTTGGTTTGTTGGAGTTGTATTTCTCAGTTTCATATCTTTTCTTCTTATTTGTAGTCTTTCTTTGTCTTTCACCACAGGTTGATTTAGCTCTAAAAAAGACATGGATGAAGGTATCTGAACTAAAGTTATCTCACCTGTTCCTTGTTCTCACCTCTTTTTTTGGTGTATAGTTTCTTTCCATTTTGAGATATTGTTATTTTCTCTTTGCTTTCTATAGTTGTCTCGTTCCTGGGGTAATCTCTCTCAGGCATCTGACCGTGTCTCATTCCAATATGACGTCTTGCCGGTATCTCTTTCTAGATATTTGTCATTCCCATTGTATCTATGTCTTTGGGTGTGATAGCCTTCTTCTTCCCCTCTATTTTGATACCTTTGATGGCTTTTTTCAAAATTCTCATGAGGAAAATGCTCTTGATTATGGTAATCTCTCTCTATATATCCCATATCTCTGCCTTTGTTAGCATTCTCTATGGTTCTCTCTCTTGTCTCATTATCTTGCATTCTGTAGTCATTATTTTGATAGAATTCTTGTCTATAATATGGTGTTCTCCAAACTCTCTGGTTATAGTTATCAGAGTTTTCCCTATTGTCCCATATATGGTTATAGTAGTTGTGATTGTAATTATCTCTTTGCCGAAAGTTCCTATTTGGACCAAGATGAAAGTATGGCCTATCTGAGAATTGTGTATTCATATTCCATCTCTTATACTTATATCTATATGAGTTATATGTTGGATAATTTCTTCTTTTATATGTTGTTTTAGGCCATTCTTAAAATATTCTTTTGTGTCCCCTATATTAGTTTTAAACTCAGAGTCTATATTGTCCGCCAGATCTATTTCTTCCTTTTCTAGAGTTGTGGGATTGTCATTATTATTCTTATCTATCTCTCTTTTCAGTTTTTTAGTCTTTTTCATAATGACTTCCTCTCTGACTTTTGTTACTCACTTAACTAGATTGGTCTTTCTCTCTGTAATGTCAGTCCCTGAACTCTCCAAATTCATTATTATTTCCTCATCTTCCCTGATGTCATTGTCTGTTTAATAAGTTCTTCTCTATATTATACAATAATGTTCATGAGTGTTCTACATACTTGTGTGAGGGCTTCAGCCCATCTATTCGAGAATTTTGAGTTTGATATAGGAAATGCACAGTCTTTATGTATCAATAGACCCTCCGGTATGATATCTAATTCTAGGCATTTCTTCAAGAATGATATATCTTCCTTGTATTTAACCTCTGATATTAACAGTTTCTCCAGTTCTTTAAACAAAGTATGTGCATCTGTGTGATCTACTTCCTCCACATCCCTATCACCACAGGGGGTGTCTAGATCTATCTCTTGTCTAAGTGCTATCAATGACTCCATAGTCTTGTAAAAAAGAAGGGGGGAGAGGAAAACAGAAGAGAACAGTGGTCCTGGCTGCTAAAGCTAAAGAAAATGTATTAGTGAATAAGAATTAGACTAAGCGCCCCGGATGTGACCTCCAGCTTTGTACAAAGGCCTCCTAGCCGGCCGAATAGAGAATATGAATGGTGGTATGGTGTGAAAAGAGCCTAAATCAAAGGCCGAGGTGACTGGGGTCCCTAAGCTGGATGAAAGGATTCTCTAAGAAACGAATAAGGTCTAAAAGATATATATTTAATACAATAAAAAAATCACAATAAAAATGCAATGTAAAAGCAATAAAAGCAAATGATAAACATGGGAAAACACAGTTGGTTACAATTATGGATCCATAATATCTATATAAAAAAATTGGCAAAAAAATGAATGAACAATGGGTGATACAATGAGTATCCTTTGTATGTGTGTTAAAAGATGATAACAGTGGGTCCAACATAAGTGTCCAAGTTAAAGGTGATTAAGTGTCCAAATTAATAGATCAGTCAAAACGCCAATCTTGTGTGAGTCAAAAGTCAAAAGTTGAAATTTTTTTTAAAAATTGTAAAATTAAAAATTCTGGTACCGGATATGACGTCATGGAAACACGGCTGAACCATGAAATTAATGTAAAAAACAGTCAGGTTATTATAATCACTAATATTAATACAAGTCTCTACACATGTGTTATGTTTAATCTCTTATGCCAAATCTATTGAGTCATATCCTTCATTATTCACTTTGTTTGTACCATCTACACTATTATTTTTAATCTTTTTAGGACAATAAGAATCGTATAGGAGGATTTAAAGTATTACTAAGATCTTATTGGAGGACTACTTCTATCAATTTGCCACTCAGCAATTGTCACAGTTTTATTTTTGGCTTGTTATACACATTTTCTCAGATTTTTTCTACACATCTTTTAATTTTTCAATTTTTTCAACTTTTCACTTTTGACTTTTGCCTCACACAAGATTGGCTTTTTGACTGAACTATTAATTTGGACACTTAATCACCTTTAACTTGGACACTTATGTTGGACTCTGTCACTGTTATCATCTTTTAACACACATACCAAGGATACTCATTGTATTACCCATTGTTCATTCATTTTTTGCCAATTTTTTTATATAGATATTATGGATCCATAATTGTAACCAACTGTATCTTCCCGTGTTTATCATTTGCTTTAATTGCTTTTACATTGCATTTTTATTGTGATTTTTATTGTATTAAATATATATATATATATATATATATATATATATATATATATATATATATTTTAGTTAGACCTTATTAGTTTCTTAGAGAATCCTTTCATCCAGCTTAGGGACCCAAGTCACCTCAGGCTTTGGTTTAGGAGCTTTGCACACCATACCACTGGTGTAATGAAGGTAGTCAGTTTGCGGCACTGTGGATCTAGAGGTATTTGCCAGAATCCACTGGAAGCATCCAGTGTAGAGAAGAACTTCGTCCCAGCCAGTTTCAGAGCTCTGTCTTAAAGCGTCGGCAGCCATATCTCTGTCTTCAATGCCAAATCTATCCTTTTCAAATCTACGCAGATGCGTACCTTCCCGTTTTTCTTTGCAACAGGCACAATGGGGGAACACCAGTCAGTTGCTTCATCAGCCTCTTCAATAACTCCCATATTCTTCATGTCCAGAAGTTCCTTCTACACTTAAGGCATAAGCGGGAATGGAATTCTATGAGGAGTGGTAATGCTGTATGGGACTGGATCACTTTTGAGTGATATTCGGACTGGGTTGCAATTCAGTAGGCCCAATTTACCAAGCATGTCTTCCGAAATCTCATTCACACTGGCGACAAGGCCCAAACCACAGGCTACTTTACTGCTTAATAGGTTGTTAATACACTGACCCCTAATTACATGTACCCACATGGTGCATTTCCTCTGTTTGTACTCACAGCTGGCAAGAAATTTCACCGCACAATCAATCCGGCCACCAGGACTATGAACCCTCATTGTAACTTTAGCCAGCTGAGGCTGTCAAGGCAGTTTTATGAATGTTTCAAGGGACATAACTGTGATGTCTGCTCCCGTGTCAATCTTGAAGGCAACCTTGGATCCCATTACAGTAAGGGTTACCCACCAATCTTTGTCTGAACCAGACCGTTCAACATCAGACCCTACAAAGGACACTTCTTGATCCTCCTGTTCACTATCCACCTGCATCTCCTTAATGTATTCAGTTTTAAATGCCACTTCAAAATGGCCCATTTGGTTACACTTTCTATGTCTTTTATCTTTAGCAACATTCTGATCATGGGTATGGTTACACCACGTGCAGCAAGCCTGATGTGCCCATCCGCTTCTGGGCCTATATGTTGCCATTGGTCTGCAGCTCATACTGTGCCTTTCACCTGCAGTTCTCCTGAACTGCTGCACTTAATCCACAATACTCTCAGACCTCAGATGAGCACTTTGCTTTTTTACCAGTTCACTCTGGCGGGCCATCCTAATAGCCCCATCTAACATTTATTCAGCCTCCAACTGTAGTTTCAGTGAGACCTCAGCATCTGCAATTCCTATGAATATTCTGTCTCTGATTTGCTCTTCTTTAGCAACACCAAACTCACAGAATAGTTCATACAGGCTGCACACAAATGACTCCACAGATTCTCCCACATGCTGAGCACGTTTGTGATTCTCATGAATCACATTTCTTTTGGGCACAAAATGAGCACTGAGTTTGTTCACAACTATTTCAAAGTCAAATTCTTCCCCTTCTTGGAAAGTAAAGGCATTAAACACTGGCTCCACATCTTTCCCCATAGAGTATAAAAGAGAATTAACTTATACTTCACCACTCTCTTTTTCCAGCTTACAAGCAATCCGGAAGCATTGAAACCACTGACGCCATGTGGGCCAAGCTGCAGGCTGAGAGAAATCAAAAGGCTCAGGTGGGGTTAACTTCAACATCGTCATTACTCAGGAAACAGAAGCACAGGCAAGTACTTCTGACACCTTGTCATGAGATGCAGGATACAGCATAGAAGGCACAACACTATTTTATTGCAGAGCATAGAAGTATACAGCTTGCACAACACATCTAACTTAGTAACTGCGACATAGACTATAACAGCTATAAGCCACGCCCGCATCCAGTGGCGTCACCTCCCACTCTCATCACAGTACTCACTCACCTCCTGGGCATATAAAGGGGTAAAACTGGACCAAGATATCTTTAAGGTCTGGAGACAGGCATAGAGTAAATTGTCAACCACTTGGAGATCCAATTAGAGAGAGAGGGCACCAAGGTGGGGGGGGGGCAGAGCAGAAGTCCAGAATGATGTGCAAGCTAAGGCCTGTGAGAAAAAAACTAAAACACACCATAGACATATTTTGTTGAATAACCCCCCTCTAAACCCTCTTGTGTCCCCAACCCTAAGCACATCCATCATGAGCTAAACTGCTAACTGCATAAGGCCATTTGCAGTTTTCTTAAAGAGACAGTGTGGTAATGTAAAAAGAGGGATTTCAAAGCTGAATTTCATAATTTTACACAGACTGGTAAAATTTTATGATTAAAGGTTTAGGACCCCCAACTATGTATGTATTGGGTACTATGAAGTACCTATAAAAGCAGAGTAAAAGGGGTAGTTCCTGGGCTGAGGCCTTTCTCCCTCACAGAATGCTGATCCAGTATAGAGCCCATCCAGTGCAAGTAATATGCTACGGAGGATACTTGCAAATATACCAGAAAACCCTCAGGTGGACAGGTGGAGGCAAAGGGACGGGGTCCCCACAATGCCTGAGGGCAATTATGGCTGAGAGATTTACCCATGAGAGTTATTACATGCCATAATTGAGGTATTCCTTTACCCCTGCTTCAGAATCTTTGAGAAATTATACTGAAGTCTTCACTGTGTGAAGAGGGATACTGGGTCTAAACTCAGGTCTGAGCTCACAATAAATGATTAGATGGAAAATAATAAAATCTTGCTTGCAGAGCACCTCTCTCCTCGGAGGCAAAGAGCAAACTGTGTGGGGAGATGAGGTGGGAGGGATTAAAGATATTGTGAAGGTTCTTGACCTACTCTTAGTTGCAGGAAGTATATCCTGCATGTTATGGACACCTATGGACACCTATGGACTCTTTGTTTTTAAGTATCCCCCTTCCATTGGTGGCTAATAGGATCCAACCAGAATGATTCAGACTTGGTCACAGATCTATAAATTATTAGCCTTTGTGAGTAATTTCTAAACTACATGAAAGGTTTATATGTTCAGTGTTTAGTCACTAGAAGAGTACCTCCATGATTAACTCTTTTTCACCCATTATTTATTTTATTTTCCTTGTAGACTCCACAAAGAGTCCCTTATGTTTAAAAGAATTACTGACTACTGTGTTCTATACTCTTTGTATGTTTTACGTGTTTTCAAGTGTACCTATATTCTAGACAATCATATGTTTCTTTAAGGGTCAATATTGTGTAATACAGGTCTAGTCTAACAGTTGTTTATCTATTTGTTAGATGTTTTCCATCCTGTAGACCTGAACCCATACTATTGTATGAGCTAGAGAGGTCTTCTAATCCCTCTAATGATTCTATTTTTGATTTTTCATTTATAAGAAGGCTGCTAGGTCCATATCCTCATTTAATCCTGTGGGATTCATAGTGCCCATATAATGAATCCAGAATGTTTCTCTGTGTCTTAGCCTCCGGAATATATCTCCTCCCCTTTGTGATACTGAGACATGTTCCAGAATGGTTCCGCTTAAGAGTTTGGGGTCTTGTTGATGGATTTTTTTTAAATGTTGAGAAAGACTATGACCTTTGAACCCTGTCTCTATGTTTTTTATATGTTCAAGGAGACGTGTCTTGTAGGTTCGTTTGGTACATCCTATATACTGCAATTTGCATAAACATTCTAATAAATAGACCACAAACGTGGTCTTACAATTAGTCAGATTATTGATTGTACATATTTTGTTTGGAAAAGTATTAGATGCAATTGTTTTTGTAGGTTTTTTTGGATCATAGGCATGATCGCAGCCTTTACAATTGAGTCTATTGCACTTAAAAAACCCTTTACTTGTATTGGTTAACCCGTTTTTAGCACCTGATTTTTGTTTAAGTTGGCTTGGTACCAACATCTGTTTAAAAGTCCTGTTCTTTCTGAATATAACTGGGTGCATTTCCAATACTATTTTTTAAGAATTTGTCCTGTTGCAGAATAGGCCAGGATATTTTTAGGATTTTTTTTATTTCTGGTGCAGCCTCATTGTATGTGGTTATCATATTTATATTCCTACTCTGATTGTTTGGGGGTTTTTTTCTTTCTTTTTATGATATTTTTTACTGTTTGTGAGTAAATTATCTCTTTCCAAATTTTTTACTCTATTTATAGAATTTTCTATTAGTCTTTTAGGATATTTCTTTTGGATGAATTAATTTTTAAGAATATCTGCTTACTTGTTGTAATCACTCATTTTGGTGCAGTTCCTTCTGAGGCATTGAGATTTCCCATAAGGAATGTTGTTAATCCATGGTTAATAATGACCGCTGTCAGCTCATAGATATCCATTGCAGTCAGTCTCTTTTCTATACAATGTGGTTAGTATTTGTTCTTTTTCATGAAATAGAATTAGATCTAAGAATTCTATACATGTATCTGATGTTTTTGAAGTAAATTGTAGGTTCATCAAATTGGTATTTAGATATTTGATGGAATTAGTACACGTTAGTTCATCCCCATTCCATATGACCACAATGTCATCTATATATCTCCCCCACCGGATGACATTGTCTGCAAACGGGTTATTAGCATGGATAAATGCTTGCTCCCACTTTCCCATGTACAGTTTAGCATAACTTGGGTCCATGGTTGTCCCCATGGCTGTCCCACAAATCTGAAGGAAAGAATGTTTCTCAAACTCAAAATATTTTTTTTCAAGGACAAATTTAATACAATCAAGAATAGAATCTTGATGTATTTTTGTTAGGTCAGTTTCTTTGAGGAAATGTGACATGGCTTGAATTCCCAAATTATGTGGGATGCTGGTATAGAGGGATGACACATCCAGTGTCATCCATTTGTATGTATCCTTCCATCTGAAATTACTTAGTTTCGCTATGGTATCCATAGAGTCTCTAATATATGATTTTAACTGTGGGACTAAAGGTTTTAGGAAATAATCAACATACTCCGATAGTCTAGCTGTTAGAGAGTCTATTCCTGAAACAATAGGGCATCCAGTAGGATTTTTTTGGTCCTTGTGGATATTCAGGAGGTGGTAGAAAATCACCTTTCTTGGATGTCCGTGTATCAAATATTTGAGCTCATTTTTGCTCAACAGGTTATTGAAATTTGCTGTATCAATCAGTGAGGTGTATTCCTTTTGGAATGTCGAGTTAGGATCTCCCCAAAGTTTTTTATAAGTGTTTGGATCATTTAGTAGTCTATAGGCTTCCGAGAATATAATCCAGTTTATTTTGGATGACTAATCCACCTCCCTTATCTGCCTCTCTGAGTACTATATTGTTCATATCTATAAAATCCATTATAGATATGGACAATATAGGTTTTTGCTCCATTGATTTCTAGGGGGAATATGTGAACACACATGCAATATTGTAAGTTTGGCTTAGCACACATGCAATAACTTTAGTACAACAGTGGAGATGCTTTAGAGAAAAATCTATTGATATCTCTTTTATACCTATGTTATGTGTAATTTATATATATGCACAAAGTTTCTATCATGCAGATACTGAGCATTGATCATGATTTTTTTTATTAGCTGTGTAGAGCCTTTAGAGTTAAGATCTATTGTTATCTCTTCTATACCTATTATGGCCTAGAATGCGAGAGGATCGGAAAATTGCGCTTTCGCAAGCACAATATTTGTGTTTCACTTAGTAATACCAGCGCACGCAATGTGAATGCGACCTTGCATTCACATTATCTAGAAGCCTTGCACTCATGTGGCTCCAATGGGAGCCACGTTCCGATGCTGTGCTGTGAGACACAGCTAATGAACCGGTTGGACAATATTACTGAGGTGGCCTACATAAATCATCAAGAGGGGTACCCTCAATCTACTGGCCATGTAGGAAGTTTCTCAGTCTCTTTCTTAGGCAGAAAGGAATCATTGCTCCCTATTCGAAATTCACATACCAGGTGTGAACAAATGGGAGTTAGATCATCTCAGACGTCAATCAGTCCATCCAATAGAGTGGTTTCTCCATTAGGACATTTTCCATCTTTTAGTGGTCAGATGGGGCTTACAGGACATACAGCTGGTGGCCTCTCACTTAAATCAGAAGCTTCAAAGGTATTGTGCAAGATCAAAAAAGCCAAAGGCTCTCATGGTAGATGCCTTGGTATATACATGCAAGTTTCTTCTAGCATATGTTTTCTTATTTTTTTCTTCTTCCAAGAGTCATTGCTCAGATCAAACAGGAGTCAGTGTCAGTAATAATAATTGCTCCAGCCTGGTCCTACAGGACATGGAATGTGGATCTCATCCTCATCTCCTCCATGGATTTTTCCTCTGAGACAAGACCTGTTGTCTCAAGGTCCGCTTTTCCATCAATTTAACGGCATGGAGGTTGAATGCCTAGTTTTGAGACAAAGGGGCCGAATTATCAAGCTCTGAATTGCAGCATTGCACAAGCAGCTCACTAGATGTGCATTTATTGATGTGCGGTGGACATGATACACTACATTGTATCATGTCCGTCCGCACTTTAATAAATCAGCCCCATAGAGTTTTCTCAGATTCAGTCATTGATACAAGAAAGTCTGTGACAAAAAACATTTATCACAAAATTTGGAAGGCATTTTTTGAGTGTTGCTCTTCCAGGGGATTTTATTGGTATTCCTTTAGAATTCCTAGAATCCTTCAGTTTTTTACAGGATGGCCTTCACGAGGGTTTGTGTGCTAGTTTCCTAAAAGTTCAAATGTCTGCTTTATCTGTTCTTTTTCATAGGAAGTTGGCTAAACTTCCAGATGTTCAAACTTTTGACTAGACTTTAGTTAGAAGTCAGCCAGTTGTGAAACCTATTTTTCCACCCTGGAATTTGAATCTAGTTCTGTCTGTATTAAAAGGTCCTCCTTTTGAATCAATGCATTCCAGTGATATCTACTGTTATCTTGGAAAGTACTTTTCCTATTAGCAATCTCTTCAGCAAGGAGAGTTTCTGAGTTGTCAACCTTGTCTTTTGATTCTCTATGTCTAATTATTCACAAGAATAAGGCTGTACTTTATACTAAATATGATTTTCTTACTAAGGTAGTTTCCATGGAAAATATCAATCAAGAAATTGTTTCTTCATTGTGTCCAAATCTTGCTAACTCTAAGGAGCGACTATTACATAATCTTGATGTAGTCAGGGCTCCAAGATACTTAAGATTTCAGACAACTTCTACTTTATTTGTTCACTACTTTGGGACTTGTAAGGGGCAGAAAGCTATGCTTACTTGGTGGCGGGAAAGTCGCCTCCTAAGTGTATTACAGCTTTTTCTACAAGAGCAGTTGCAACATCATGGGCTTTTAAAAATGATACATCGTTGGAGAAATTTTGCAAAGCTGCAACATGGTCTTCTCTGCATACTTTTTCCAAATGTTATCACTTTAATGTTTTTGCTTCTTCGCAAGCAGTTTTTGGCAGGAAATTACTTCACAGGCCATAGTGTCAGCTAAATAGGAGCTGCCAGAAAAATTGTCCCACCCTTTCCATAACAGAGACTTTGTGGACCATCATCATTTTATGAAGGAAAACAAAATTATGCATACTTGATAAATTTATAATGACACCTCTACAGACTCTTCTTTGTCTTCCCTTACTATATCTTTCCTACTCTGTACTCGGCTACATATTAAACTAAGAGAGAAATATGAGGTGGGAGGGACTTTAAGCTCTGATATGGGTTCTCCTCTATATGTTATGTTGGACTGTGGACCATCATTGCGAAAGAAAAGATATTAAGGTAAGCATACATTTTGCTTTTGATCACTGCACAATATTCCCTTTGCTTAATTTTCTACAAATTTCTCCACAGCTCACACACTTCATTCCTATAAATATTTTTTTGTTTTTTACATTAGACACTTAGCATCTGGACAATCACATTAATGTAAGCATAGAACTTTCCAATATGGACTGGGACCTACTGCTCTACCCTCATACCTATCATATCATGGCAAATCCAATGCCACCACAGCTATTAACCCTAACCACAACCTGACGAAATTCAGGTAACCATAAAGGCTGAGCTAATTCCCCACCAATACTATCCTGACTCTGCTGATTTTTCTATTTAACCCTTAAGTCTAAACATCTCTTTACAAGACCTCCATATCAAACACCTCCCTATACTCAATACCCCCATGGCTACTTAATGTGCAAGTAGCATGCTCATGCAAAATATCCTTTGCAGTTTTTCATTGGATTGTATCTACTACTTAAAGGCTCTGCCCAATTCACCTTTTAATTTTCAGATAGATTAGTTGCAGTGTACTTGCAAGCAATCCATATACTACATATATAATTGGTATCAAACATGTTTAAGAAGTCCATTTATGTGAAATAGAAAACACTTGGATGTTGAAATAAATTGCATCAAAATGTTGGTCCTGGCAAATGTAGTACATGAGAAAAACCTTTACATGTAGATATTTGTATTTAAGCATCTGACTATTTTGAAATATTATTCAGTATGCTTTTTTTTGTGTTCCACTAGATGATATTTAGCAACTTCCATTACCCATAATACAGGTCCACCTTTTTATGCTTTTCAATTTTGTAATTGAGAATACCTGTAATTTACTAACAAAAAATAAGATTTAGTATATTTATTCTAATAATACCTTAATCACAATCTATTACCACTGGAATTTTTAGCTCTTTTTTTGGGTCAAAAGGCTAAGAATGAATTCAGTGTGTTTTTGGCTGAATTTCGCACTTGCAAACAATTCTTCGGATCCTCAATAAAAGCATTATTTAGATTTTGAAACTCTTTTCAACAGCTTTTTGAGCCTAGTTTTAGCTGTTCAAATTTGACACCTCCAGGCACTTGAAGGGGCATTTTGGACATCTTTAACACTATTACACTGCTATTTGCAAACAGCCTAATATCTTGCTCATTTACTAAACACTCTAAAATGTCCACAGGAGGCATTCTATGGGATTGTTAACATACATGGTATCGATTTATTAAAGTTCCATTCATCCCTTTTGGGAAGGCTGTTTACAGGGGACAGGGCACACATTCACATATGTATAGACACATAAAATATGTATAGGTGTTAACTATGTGATATCTGGAAAAGATAAGGGGATTTTCAGGAAACGTCACTTCAGGACAACAACATCTACAAATGGTGTGTTTTATTTTTTATTTTTAATATTTTTTTGTAAGTCACACTTGCACTGTAGTGATTGTCACTATCAGCACTGGCATCTTTAAAATAGTTTTTTTTTTTTTTTTTACAGGGGATCACTTTTGTTTTCTTAGTTCACACCAAAATAGAAAAGGTGCTTGAACAAACAGTAGTAACATGGTAGATGAAGTTAAGAAAAGACAGTCCATCAAGTTCAACCTATACAAATCTTAATACATTTACAAAACAAAAAATCAAATCCCATTAAAAAAGTGACCCATTTAACAAAAAAGCCCTTACAATCTCTGAAGCTACCTTTGTTGATCAACTTTTTATGCACACAGCTCCAAATTTCAGCAAGACAATTGCAATCACATAGCAGGGGAGTATTTTAAAACCAAGAGACTGAGATTCTAGAATGATCTATTTAAAGGCTGGATTTAAGTCCTTTTGCTAATTTATGGATTTATGACAAGATCTGAAAGCTGCTGATAACAATCTATGCACATCCATCGTGAAACCATTTTGCTAACAAAAAATAATAAAAATGTCAGACACCAGATGTGAAAAACAGGTAGAGATGTACACAAAACACTTACTGCTACTAATATTTATTTATTTATTTATTTATTTATAAAATATTTTACCAGGAAGGATACATTGAGATTTCTCTCGTTTTCAAGTATGTCCTGGGATCACAAAACATTGCATTGATACAATAGGGTACAATAAAATACAAAAACAATAATAAAAATACACATTATATGCAAACATTTAACATAGAGCAGGTATGAAATATTTATCCATGACAGGAGCATTCTGTTTTGAGATATGTATAGAGGGATCTCTTAAAGGATTTTAGGCTTGGGGAAGTTTTTAAAGTGTGAGGGAGGTCATTCCATAATTGTGGCGCTCTGTAGGAAAAGGAGGATCGAGCTGCTTTTTTTTTGTATTGAGGCAAGCTAAATAATGTGCTGTTATTGGATCGGAGGTTATAGGAGGTGGGAATAGCAGGGGAGAGCATTCTGCTCAGGTAGGGTGGGAGCTTCCCAGAAAGGCTCTTAAAGACAAGGCAGGAAAGATGGAGGGTGCGTCTGGATTCTAGCGACAGCCAGTTTAGTTCTTTTAGCATGTCACAATGGTGGGTCCTGTAGTTACATTGTAGCACAAAGCGGCAGAGCGAGTTATATAACGTATTTAGTTTATTAAGGTGAGTTTGCGGAGCAGGTGCATATACTATGTCCCCATAATCCAAGATAGGCATCAGCATTTGCTGTACAATCTTTTCCTTTACTGTAGGGCTGAGGCAAGATTTGTTTCTGTACAGGGCACCTAGTTTTGGATAAAGTTTAGAGGCAATTTTTTCTATGTGGAGTCCAAAAGATAGATTGGGGTCTAACAACATACCTAAGTATTTAAAAGAGTGGACTGCGGTCAGCGTGCAATTGGATTTTGTTTTGATGCGAAGATGGGAATTTTGTAATTTATGTATTTTAGGTCCCATTCCAAAGATCATTGTGACCGTTTTGTCAGTGTTTAGGAAGAGTTTGTTTTTCGAGATCCACTTTTCTACCTCTGTGAACTGGTCTTGGAGCACTGTTTCAAGCTGCAGCAGATCAGATTTGTTTGCATAGATTACCGTGTCGTCTGCGTACATGTGTACAGTTGAGGATTTGCAGACATTAGGCAAATCATTTATAAATAATGTGAATAGTAGGGGGCCGAGAATGGAACCTTGGGGAACACCACACGTGACTGGGAGAGGGAGGGAGTCAATGTTAGAGACAGAGACATATTGTGATCGATCCGATACATATGATTTAAACCAGGTTAACGGGTGATCAGCAATACCAGAGTTTTTTAGTTTGAGAAGTAGTAGGTCATGGTCCACTGTGTCAAAAGCCTTTGCAAAATCAAGGAAAATAGCTCCAGTTAGGTCTCCTTGTTCCATGGCAGTTTGGATGTCGTTGCAAACTTTTAGGAGGGCAGTTGTAGTGGAGTGATTCGGTCTGAAACCTGATTGATCAGGGGTCAGATAGTTAGAAAGTTGGTAATACTCGCATAATTGCGTATGGACGCATTTTTCTAGGATTTTTGACAATACAGGGAGCAGTGATATAGGACGATAGTTAGAAACCAAGGTTAACTCCCCACTTTTATGAATAGGCACTACTCTTGCAGTTTTCCAGAGTTTGGGTATGTATCCAGACACCAAGGATTCGTTAATTAGGGTTGCAACAGGCTTAGCAATTGCCGGCGCACTGAGCTTCAACAGCATTGCTGGGATTTGATCAGGTCCTGACTGGTTTTTCATTTTTAGATTATCGAGGTGTTTCTTAATGACATTGAAGGGTACAGGTCTAAAATTGAACTTTTCTATATTGGGTCTTTGGTGTTTTAGTGGGGCCTGATCCACATTTGTAGCTTCAGGATGCGTGCCATTTATTAGTTTGTCAATCAGGGTGGTGGAGCATCCTACAAAATAATTGTTAAAGGCATTTGCTACTTCTAAGGGGAGTTGCAGGTTTTGGTTATCCACATTGACAGTAGAGGGTTGGGAGTGGATTGGTGGATTTTGTAAGTTATTTATGAGTTTCCAAAACTTTCTAGGGTTACATATATTATTGTTCAGATTTTCACAGAAATATTGCGCCTTAGCCAATTTTGTTTGTTTAGTACATATATTTCGCCATTTTCTATATACACAGTGATCATTCATAGAGCCAGTATGCTTGAACTTTGACCACAATGAATCCCGAAATTGGTACATTTGAATGAGGTCAGCTGTGATCCAATTCAAGTGTGCTCCTTTTACTCTCACCTTACGCAGCGGTGCATGTAAATTCCAAACTTGTAGGAGTTCAGACTGAAAGAATTCAACTGCAGAGTCTAGATCTGGGATTAGGTTTAATCTGTGCCAGGGGAGGTTCTTGATGTCATTTAGAAATGATTGAAGATTAAATTTTTTGAAGGACCTGGTGATTGTAACCTTGGGAGAGGATTTAGTTGCCTTTATTTTGCGCACGCAGTACACTAAGCAGTGGTCACTGAAATTGTTAGGGAGAACACCTGCCTCCTGGATTCGGTCGGGAGAAGTGGAGAGAATCCAGTCGAGCAGGGTATGATTATGGCTTTTGATGTTTATGCGAGTTGGGGAGGAGATTAATTGCGTTAGATGCAAAGATTTAAACAGCGAGCGACAACTGTTATTTTTTGGATTCAGCCAATCGATGTTAAAATCTCCAAAAACCAAAATTTCACTTTTTGGGTTTTGAGTTATGGATTCACTAAGGAGCTGTGCTATGTCCGAAATGGAATGCACAGGGGAGCTTGGTGGGCGGTAGATTCCTGCAACAATGATTGATTTACTGCACGGGATCTCAATTTTGCCAGAAAGGAAATCAAAGGTGGCAGGAGAGCTAGATTTTTGTAAGGGGGTGAACTTTGTGGAATTGTCAACATAAATTACAATGCCACCTCCTCTCTTTGCTCTATCATTTCTATGACATGAATATCCATGTATTGCAATGGCAGAGTCAGGTATTTTGCGGGTTAGCCACGATTCAGAGATCACAATGATTTTGGGTTTGTATTGTAAACACCAAGCTTGCAGTGCATCAATTTTCGGTAGTAAGCTGCGGATATTACAGTGCACAAAGGAGAGGCCTTTCTTAGCTGGAAGGCTAGGAATGGAATTTGTTAGGGGACCAGGGTTAGACTCTACGTCATTTGCAAGGGCAAGTAACATAAGGAATAGGAATTTGGAAATCATTTTTGATTGGCCATATAGTGAATGTGATACTTTATAATATTGTGAGGTGGGGGTAGGAGGGTTATTTTTTATAACCCTCCACCAGCACTCAGCAGATAAGTTACAGCAACAGAGCAGGCCATGATGTATGATAATTTGTTTTCCAGTTTGAGGTGTGTGCTTATGGCGGTTATTATGTGAACCAAATTGGAGTGAGAAAAGGGTTATCATGAATAACAGTAAGGATATATTTGGATTCATGTTAGTGGTATGAGGTGTGTAGATAAAAAATAAAAATGAAAAGTATATACACTATTGATGTGTGATATATAGCTATATGTAGGAAGAGAGGGTATTTATTCTATAGGGTTAAGTAGAAGGAAGGATGTGCTGATCAGTGGTTGCAGCTGTCATTTAAGGAGAATGAAATAAGTGTGGGAGACTATCTATAAAGGAAGAAATGAGCCTGGGGTGGGTGGGGTGAGGGGCAGGGTGGGAGGGAAACTATCTTGCAGGATCTACCTTTTTGCAAAGCAGGGGCACAGCTGAGATAAGTTCTGTATTTTCTTGCAAGGCTTGGGTAGATATGTTTAAAAATCAGACTAAAGGAGAGAGATAAATTAGCGTCAGATTGGGCTGCAAACATTTAGAGGAATGGGGAGGGAATATCTATGAACATTTGAGCTAAGGGTCATAAAAGCAAAAACACAGGGAAAGTTAAAATTACAGAGATAACACAGAGGTATTCATGTAGGGGAATAAAACCATTAAAGTCCAAAAAAGATACATGGCCTTAGCTGATTAAACTAACTTTTAACATAATGGTCAGACATAATGGTAATAAAATATGCATTTTAAATCATAAAAACAAAACAATAAATAGCCAATACATATAACAATACACACATCAGAAAATAATAGGGTAGGTTAAATATAATGATATAACTATCTTGCAGGATCTACCTTTTTGCAAAGCAGGGGCACAGCTGAGATAAGTTCTGTATTTTCTTGCAAGGCTTGGGTAGATATGTTTAAAAATCAGACTTTTTGCAAAGCAGGGGCACAGCTGAGATAAGTTCTGTATTTTCTTGCAAGGCTTGGGTAGATATGTTTAAAAATCAGACTTTTTGCAAAGCAGGGGCACAGCTGAGATAAGTTCTGTATTTTCTTGCAAGGCTTGGGTAGATATGTTTAAAAATCAGACTTTTTGCAAAGCAGGGGCACAGCTGAGATAAGTTCTGTATTTTCTTGCAAGGCTTGGGTAGATATGTTTAAAAATCAGACTTTTTGCAAAGCAGGGGCACAGCTGAGATAAGTTCTGTATTTTCTTGCAAGGCTTGGGTAGATATGTTTAAAAATCAGACTTTTTGCAAAGCAGGGGCACAGCTGAGATAAGTTCTGTATTTTCTTGCAAGGCTTGGGTAGATATGTTTAAAAATCAGACTTTTTGCAAAGCAGGGGCACAGCTGAGATAAGTTCTGTATTTTCTTGCAAGGCTTGGGTAGATATGTTTAAAAATCAGACTTTTTGCAAAGCAGGGGCACAGCTGAGATAAGTTCTGTATTTTCTTGCAAGGCTTGGGTAGATATGTTTAAAAATCAGACTTTTTGCAAAGCAGGGGCACAGCTGAGATAAGTTCTGTATTTTCTTGCAAGGCTTGGGTAGATATGTTTAAAAATCAGACTTTTTGCAAAGCAGGGGCACAGCTGAGATAAGTTCTGTATTTTCTTGCAAGGCTTGGGTAGATATGTATATATATTATATATTACATTATTATATTAAAGTAATATTAATGCAACCAACATATATTATTGTCATACTTAATTAACTCATTTAAAATTAAATTAAACATTTACATAAAGGAAATAATTCCAGTAATTCCATGTTCATTCCAGATCATTACAAAACAAAATATGCAATCCACTGCAAAATAAACTATATCAAGGTAAATATGATTGTCAAAAAATGTATATTTGATAAAAATCTATTTGGTATTGGACACATAATGGAAGAACACCCAGATACACTCCAAAGGTTTTAAAATGAAGTAAAGATGATTTACATATGTCCTTTTAATGTGAAAAAAATTACTATTAACAAGGACATGTATAAAGTAATGCAGTATCTTAGTGTTTAAAATGTTAATTTTTGTGTTTAAGATATTGCTGATATAGCTTAGAAAAAGTTTTATTTATTGCTATGCGAGAATTGTCCCTTTTACTTCATTGATTTAACAAGAGGTTGATTCATGACCAGCAGGAAGACAAATAAATCTTCATTTAGACACTAGAAATCTACTGTAGTTTTGTTCAATAAGCTGTTTCAAGTAAGAAATTAATGAACTAAATTACCTATGAAGCAGGGTGATACATAGCAATTTAAATATGTATGTTTTTTCTTTTCTTTTGTATTTTTAGACATTAAAATTTAAGTATCATTGCATGTTAGAAGATACGTTTAAAAGAATAGTTGTTAAAAAATAAATATAACTTTGTTTGCAAACCATTGATTCTGCAAAAGCATATATTAAAAAAGCTGAAGTTCAAATCCTAAAAAGAGATCAAATAATAATTACATTTATACAGAAGTTATAATGTTCGTACATATACCACTAAATCAAGTAGTTTTCACTTTAATGATTGACGATTGGGTGCAATGGTTTTCCTTTTTATAGTAAGTAGAATCTTAAGAACACATCATCTTTCTACATAAATGCCTCCTTTCATGTCTCACTTTCTTGTCAAAGTCAGTTCACATGTAGTCAAGCCAGAATAGTTTTGGGTAAAAATGAAGAGGATAGTAAGGCAGACATTAATCTGGAAAGGAACAATTCCAGAACATATGTATATATTCTATACCAGGACAGTTCTCCTTATGTATTTGAAATATATTTAAAGATATTCATTTTTTGGAAAGTAAAATCATTGTCATACCTCACACATATTTGGAACTGGTGAGGTTGGACCACAAACTGAAAACACAACTGTTTCCAACAAAGCATAATTTTACCAAGCCCAAGAATAAGCCATAGACCTTGTGGTATTTTATTTACCTTGATTAAGAAAAACTTCTTCTTGAGCTCCTTTGATATCACTATAGATGAGTAAATCTAAACAATAACAAGAACATTTAAAGTTGTTTTTTTTGCATGGGACATGCTTATTCATAAAATATTCTGGAAGTTGTTGGGTGGACACAGGACCAACTATTAATTAGTGTTTCTGATTTTCTTTGTGGGAAGTATGGCGGGGTGAAAACAGGAAATAGATCAGAAACATATCTTGTGCATGACAATACAACCATTTAAATACTTAAAAGTTGATAACTTAAAAAAAATGCTGTTTACTTATTTTAATGATGAGTGTAGAGAAACCTAGAGAACTAGATTCAAACTCCAATGCCCTTGTCAGGGCAATGTAAAAGAGCTGAATGCCCTTTTAAAGGCAATGCCCATACAAATGCCCTTTTCAGGGCAATGGGTAGCTTAGGCTTTTGTTAGAGTTAGGTTTTTTATTTTGGGGATTGGTTGGGTGGTGGGTTTTACTATTTGGGGGTCTTTGTATTTTTTTCAAGGTAAAAGAGCTGATTTATTTAGGGCAATGCCTTGCAAAAGGCCATTTTAAGGGCTATTGGTAGTTTATTGTAGGATAGGGATTTTTTTATTTTGGGGAGGGGGCTTCTTATTTTTATAGGGCTATTAGAGTAGGTGTAATTGTTTTTATTTTTAATAATTTTGTGTGTTATTTTTCGTAATTTAAAATATCAAACAGAGACAGATGCGCCACATGGCCCAATATTGTAGTTTCCAAATTTATGTAGATTTTACTATATAGTTGAACTCACATGTATTGGAGCACCTCAATTGGTGCAAATGACACAGTCTGGGATCTATAACAGTCACCCAGCAGACCGGCCTCTCGAGTTGTTCAGGGTCTGTGTAAAATAGAAAACACAAAAAAAACACAAAAAAGCCTATATGGCCTAGTATTGTATGACTAGAGTGATTTCACACCAGATAGTAGTATAAGATTTTGAACTCACATTTGGTGAAGCATCCCCAATGATGCTATAGAGACAAGCTGGGATTAATTCAGTCACCCAACAGACTTAGCTTGTGGCATACAACATGCAATAGTCCTCTCAGTGGTCTTTAGGTCAGTGATATCCTCAGATAAAAACCAGTTCATAGTCAGCAAGTGTTTATAGTAAAAGTTAAAATCACTTTAATAAAATAATATTAAATTGCGACGGGTTTCTCAGTCTCAGACTGTTTCCTCAGGCATAATGACAGTCTGAGACTGAGAAACGCGTCGCAATTTAATATTATTTTATTAAAGTGATTTTAACTTTTACTATAAACACTTGCTGCCTATGAACTGGTTTTTATCTGAGGATATCACTGACCTAAAGACCACTGAGAGGACTATTGCATGTTGTATGCCACGAGCTAAGTCTGTTGGGTGACTGAATTAATCCCAGCTTGTCTCTATAGCATCATTGGGGATGCTTCACCAAATGTGAGTTCAAAATCTTATACTACTATCTGGTGTGAAATCACTCTAGTCATACAATACTAGGCCATATAGGCTTTTTTGTGTTTTCTATTTTACACAGACCCTGAACAACTCGAGAGGCCGGTCTGCTGGGTGACTGTTATAGATCCCAGACTGTGTCATTTGCACCAATTGAGGTGCTCCAATACATGTGAGTTCAACTATATAGTAAAATCTACATAAATTTGGAAACTACAATATTGGGCCATGTGGCGCATCTGTCTCTGTTTGATATTTTAGATTGCTTAATTGGATCCTGGTCTGGACCACTACAGATTGCTGCCTTGGTATTCTACTATCAAGACCTTTATAAAGGACAATATAGTGATCATTGTCACCCATTAACCACTATCTTTGAGTGAGATATAACTATCCTATTAACATTGTGATTATCAAATTGTTTAGGCTAACATCTATTTACTCTGTTCACAACGTATATACTAGTTTTGAGTGAGATACAACTGTCCTATTAACATTGTGATTATCAAATTGTATAGGTTAACATCTATTTACTCTGTCCACAACATATATACTAGTTACTACTGAATCAGTGTATCATCATTTATACTGAAAAGTGCATTTCTATTGGTAACATATAAGCTACCTCATATACTACATATTACCATTTATAGATACTCTCAAGGGCGCCCCCTTTTCTTTTGTTGTATTAATAATTTTTCGTAATTTAGTGTTTGTTATTTTTCGTAATTTAGTAAGTTTTATTTTTTGTAATTTTAGACTTAATTTTTTTAATAGTGTTAGTTTTTTTTAATGTGTAATTTTGTTTTTTTAATTGGTAGTTATTTGAATTTTAGTATAATAGTTTAGTATAATAGTAATGCAAGGTTAATTGTTAGTTTAAAATTAGTTTTTTTTTAATTTCACAGGTAAGTTTTTATTTATTTTAAGATAGGGATATTGTAATTTTATGCAAAACAAATTCAGTACAAGACTAAGCTAACAACACTGAATCTTTATGCTACTTTTATTATTGAATTCCTATGTTACACATATTAATCTCGGAGTGTTGATCAACTTGTATTATAATATGAATACTCTCACGTATCCTCACAAATTTGAGTTTAATTAATATTTTCAAGCCAACATTATTAACTGCTCAGTGTCCCATACCCCAGGGTGATATATATCCAGGCCTAATTCCCCAATTTAGGGGACCAGTAAGAGAAGTGGTTTATCTAACACTGTACCAGTGTGTATAAACAACTGTTGGCTATTATTGTAGATGAGTACACATTCTCAGCTTACCATACCTACCTGTGTGCTATATTCTAGGGTGATATAATCACTTCCATACTTTTCAATTTATGTGACCACACACACACGTGGATAGTTCAATACTCGGATATGTTATAAATAGGTATGTGCCACTAGTCTAAGCACAAGTATATTAGTATCTGATACCTATTACTTTTTTCACAGTAACTACTGTCACATGCTCTCCTGCTTACTTTTAACACGGGAGGCTATTGCCATATTTCTACCCTGATATTACCTGGCACTACACTCAATTTTTAACTCCACCCATTGGAGCTTTGCTATATTTTTTATGCCCTGGGGTTTTCTCCCGTTACAGTGTTTTTAATTGGATGTATTTTTATATTTTCCTTCTTTTTTTATTAGTGCTTAATAAAAGTTAAGTTTTAACGTCCCTATGCAGACAGCCATTTATGCAAGGGTCTTTTCTATCTACCTAAGCGTGTGATTTCATACCAATTTGAGTTGTTGAGTGCTATCCATGTACATTCTTTTTTCAGTCTTGTACTACATTTGTTTTGCATATCTATCCTTATATATGTACAGCACCCGCTCTTTGCTCATTGATCATTGTGTCCCCCATTTGAGGGTTTTGATTGTAATTATTCAGGGCAACAACATCTGTAGTGCCATCGTTTTTTTCTTCTTTCTTGTGTCTCAATATTGTAATTTTAATTTAAAGTTAGGGTGTGGTAGGTTTAGAGGTTAATAGTTTAATTTATTAGTGGTGATGTGGGGGGCTGGTGGTTTAGGGGTTAATAGGTTTATTTAGTAGTGGCAATGTGGGGGTTGGCAGTTTGGGGGTTAATAGGTTTAGTTAGTGGCGGCGGTGTAGGGGAGCAGCGGAATAGGGGTTAATAACTTTATTATAGTGGTGGATGTGGGCGGGCATCAGATTAGGGATTAATACATTTTAAATAGTTTAGGTTTAGGGGTTAATATGTAGTTTATGGGTGTTAGTGTATTTTGTAACACTTTAGTTATAAGTTTTGTGAAACATTTTTGTTACACAGAATCCATAAGTACTGCTTTCAGATGGCGGTATGGATCGTGTCGGTATAGGCCGTAACGTAAGCATTTTAGCCGCACAATCTGTAATACCGGCACTATGGAAATCACACGCAAAAATGCAAAAAACGTTGCATTACAGGTTAAAATGCTTGCGGTACAGCTATACCGAAATGACTCTTAATGGCTGTGTTACTGTTTTTACGCTGAAATTGCTATTTTTTTAAGCGTTAAAACCATAAAGCTAAACTCGTAATCTAGGTGATAAATAGCTGCCTAAAGTTATGAAAAAAATGAACAGTAGAACTTGTAATAACTATAACCGATTATGTGATAAGATCATAGTATGATGAAAAGACTGGTTCTCCAACTAAGCCATGCAGGAGATGGATAGTAAATAAGGATCTGTAGAATGAAAACTATAGTTGATGGATTATTTCTCAGTGAAAGGAGTGGTAGCTAGTAGCGTCTTTTAGATTGCAGCGCTCTGTTATCTGTAAACCTATCTTTAATAGTATTATAAGAGTATTTTAACATTGGCTGGGATACTGCTAATACAGAGATATGAAAGTCTTGAGTCTAATAATTATTTAAAAGGTAAAGATAATGTATCTAATGTATTCAAGACACATATCCAGTGTGAACTCAATAACCCAGCTACAGACTTTGTGAAAATAGTGTCAGGAATACAGTATAAACACAAATATCTTATAATTAGGCTATCTAGGACCGCTACTTCTAGCCAGAATAATAACATATATATACAAATTTAGTCGATTTTAATTGCTAAGTGCTCACTACTTTTTCGAGTTGGACCTTCATACATATGTAAGATGCCGGCAGATATAAACAGTATACCTGTCTGTAGCTTACTCTGTTATGACTATCTAACACATTGAAATCACTTGCTATTTAACAAGTATCATAGTATATGCCTATAGTACAGTAGGGATGTCTGGAGACCTTAGGTAAATGGGTGACAATTAGCTGAAGCAATGAAATAATAAATGAGAGTCTGTGACATGAACACATAGTATGACAAATTATAACTTCACAATGGGCATCCTCATACACTCGATAAGTTAATATTATTATATTATTGACAATAAGTAATCCAGTTGGAAGCCTTCATAGTAGTCAGAGCAAATTAGTAGGGCCCTCTCAGTATACAGGGACAAGCCAGAGGAGGCAGTTGGAAAATATGGCCAGAATTTATCCAATACCCTGTCTAGCATTCCTGCATACTATAGTAGTAGACTTGCCGATACTAAGCCTTTGTGTGATTGTCATGGGTTTGTCTCTTGGGATGTGGGCTTGTGATGAGAGGAGCCCTTCATAAGTGTTATGAAGCTGTATTGCAAACCTTGTAGGTAGGATCTGGAGCTTGCTTGGCCACAGTTCACTAGGTAAGCTACACTGAACTCTCTCCTCAAATCTCCATAAGGTGGGCTGGAGAGCTGTGCCTGATGAATTTTTATGCATAAATGGATGTGCAACTGTCTCCTGTACAGCACTCAGAGCACAGCCCTCCTTCCCTGTATATAAATGACCTATTTCACACTCCCGGGGATCTGCCACATCTCCTGGGTTGAGAATGGGAGGAGGGGGACCTTTGTTGACAGTGGTGACGCCTGTGGATCCTTTCTTCACGTGGTCGCTGAGGGTGAGTTGAAAGTCAGCATTTGCTCTAGTGCAGCCATCACCTGACTATCTTGTGTAGTCACTGGGTGAAGCTCCATCGGCTGTGAAGTTGGTGACAGGAAGATTTGAGGCCACATGTGTCCTCTTGTTCCTGTGATCGCATCACTGGTCACACATCTTGGTGAGGATTTGTCTGTCTGTACGCCCCAGACTGTACTAGTAGAACAAGTGATCCATCTTCTCACATAACTTGTTTTCAAAGTCCTTCAGGAGAGCTTGAACAATAAAATAGATCTCCCCCATGGCTGATAGATATGCTATTTGCAGTGGTTTTATACCTCTAGAATTATAGAATTATATGGTCAGAGCAAGTTTGGTTCTCATAGTACCCCATTACCTGGGGGGGGGGGTTGTGGTCTTCCCAAACATGGCCACCACAGTTCTCAATGATCCAGTTTTCCACATTAATTATGTTTAAAAAAAAATAGTTGTAGACATTGCTTGTAGCGTTGAGATATTAAATTTTGTGCTTTTCAGTCTTGGATGGCAATAGAGAAGGCTGATATTCGGTGGTTTATCATTATCTGTGCTTGCCGAAGTAGAAAATGCTGCCAGCCATGACAGCTGCCTGGACACATCAGAAATGTAGGGTTTTATTCTTTCAGCTATTTCACTTGGCTATTTTACTTTGGCTACCTAAATTGCTGTCTTGCAAAAAGAAGCTACTGCACTCGCAGATCACCCAAGTGACCATCAACCTTGACCCATGAGACATCCTGTGCTCCAGTCCTGCATACAATAAGATGAGGAACAAGCCACAGCTCAGCATTAGTGAGATGGTACATGCTTATCCATAAAATTATGTGAAAGTTGTTGGGATCATCTCATTTGGGAGATGCAAACCAACACTTGGACATGTTTTTATATCTAGCGGGGGATTTTTAAGGGTTCCCAAGAAATATTCTGGCATGCCCATGTCATACAACAACCTAAAGATGTTGGCTCTTCAAGTGTTTTTCTGAGACCAAGAGATTGAATGTGCATGGATGTGCAAAGGTCATCTGGAGACTGCACTCCAGATGACCTTTGCACATCCAGATGTTCATAGGATCAGCCCCTCTAAGTTTGAAAATACTGAGAGCTGGACTAGCAGGCAATCCTGGGTTTAAAAGATTCTAGCTCTGATTCTCCAGGTCAGCTAATACAGGTGTTTGAGATACACTAGATGTGGAGGCAATTGTAAACTCTTGTATGAACAATTGGGGTATAGAATCCCCAGAAAGAAATGCTTTGATAGCACTCTTTGCCCAGACATATGTGTAGAGGCAAAGGTTAATTTAAAATATAACTTTTATTAAATTTAATTAAGAGATGGGTAAACACAAACATTTAAAATCTCTCTATCGTCTGTGGCTACATTGTAGCGCAGTGAGGATCACAAAGACTCAGACAGTATAGGGATTACTATATTGGAACAGATTTACTAAATAGTAATATCTCACAAAAACATGATGCAATCTTTGTAAATATAATATATAATGATCGTTATCATTGTGGATAAGTGATAAGGATAGAATGTATATTTAAGTGTATAAACATACCGGACACCGGGGCAGATTACAGCCTTTGCCTGTGAATTCATCTATCCACATTCACTGGATATTGAAGCTGACAACAGTTTCCACTAACGAATAACAAAAGTTTAATAAAGGTCATAAGCCACAAGATATATCAGTGTTTATAACACAATAATAGCACAAGTTTAAATCAGTGCTGAAACAATATCTTAAACATTGCTACAATAAATTGAAACACAATTTGATTTACATAGTTTATACCTTTTATATTAGCAGCAATCTAATTGGGAATGATTGGTAATTGAATGGTGTGTGTATGAACTTTGCGTGTGATATCTAGAATAGTGTCAAATAGAGTGTAACAAATACTTGATATACGATTGCAGATTAAAAGTAAATCAGGCATAATTGTACATAAGATACGTTACAGATTATATGAATACCAAAATTCTAAATGTATAAATAATCCTACTAAGAATAATATGCCATTGTGCAGCTGAAATTAGAATTAACAGGATACAACTGTAAATACAGAACAATTAATAACAGAATAGTTAAGCATAATCATACTGAGTGTGGCATGCTATAATGATATGCTAATGTACACTTGACATCAGAACTTATAGGATAAAACTGTGGTAAAACTGTGAACACAGTACAATCAATAAAGGAACAGTTAAGCACACTCAATAAATTTGACACTGAGTTTGGTACCAACTTTTATAATAAAAATATTGACACTATTTGATAACTGAATACATACAACAGCATACACAATATGAATATGATAGTAAATTCCCAATATTGCTATGACTAGATGCAATGTGAAGATTATAACATTACTTGAGTTGCATTTCTCACATGGCAGTGGCATAGGAGTGTTTTCCAACAGTGTATAGATTGCAGCAAACCAGGCAATAACATAAGCACGAAGAATCCTTATAGGAAAGACACCAGATGTATACACATTTATATCCAAATAATCCAGGTATATCCACTGCAAGGAAGGAAGACAAAGCATCTATTTAAAATTATAATTTTTCTTCCAATTGGAGGTGATCCTCCAGAGATATTATATTCTGTCCCTATTGCACAATACAGCAGTGGGGACATCTATACAAAGGTACACAAATTGCAACATAATCAAACCACATTGCACTCACCGTATCAAATATATAGATTGGTAATTGCTAACCTGTGAGAACTGACAACAGATTAATGGCACTAAGGCCAGATTGATATATAACAGATCTCACATTTATTTTAGCTACAGACGATTTTAAATGTTTGTGTTTACCCATCTCTTAATTAAATTTAATAAAAGTTATATTTTAAATTAACCTTTGCCTCTACACATAAGTCTGGGCAAAGAGTGCTATCAAAGCATTTCTTTCTGGGGATTCTATATCCCAATTGTTCATACAAGTTATGTACTAAATGCTAGCACCACTTCTCATAAAATGATTATGTATGGATACTGACAAAACAAGTATCTGAAGTAATAAAAATAATTGAGAAGCTTGCCTTTATAGTGCCCTTAGTACTTTTGTGTATAGTAAATTGTAAACTCTTCACTTATGCATTTATATTAGGAGGAAGGAGCTGTCCTGTAGATATTAGAGGGCTGACCTAAACTGCCCACTAGTCTTTTACCTGTCTGATGGAGAGAATGACATTAATGGCTACCTCAGAAATATTGAGAGACTATATTTTCTACATGGGGTGAAGAGCCTTGACCAATTGCAGCTCCTGGCTAAGAAATGCAAATGGATGGCCACAAAGGCTTAATGAACCGTCATTGAGGAGCATATATTATTGAGCTTGTAAAGTGAAATTTATGACACTGAGTTCAATAATATATGCACTGTTGTGAACGAGTTTGGACATAGTTTACATGGAGGTTTGTTCCCTATATAACCCATTCACGATTGTGCAATCTTGTTTAAGGGTCTCGTAGAAATATACTAAGCAACGAGGAAGTATTGTCACAAATAAAAGTTTAAAAGAAGTGTAAATCCTGTAAAAAAATGAATTATAAATATTTTGCATATAAACTCCTAGCTGCCATCTTGTTTGTGTTCACAACAAAATGGAGCTATGCCAATTACAAAAAGAATCCTTGTGAAAGTTGTTAAATTCCATATAACAATAGAAAAACAGCTCACAGTCTGCCAATCCACATAACCTAAAAGATGTATTAAGTTGGGTTAGTAGTGGTGTGGAGGGAAATGGATTACAATAGTTAACTATGAAAGTCGCAACTAAGCGATCCCCTTTAAAGACCTGATTTTTAAAATGCCTGATGTAGGTGTCCTAAAGCCTATAGCAGTATGTCCATCCTGCCAAGGTGTGTATGGCATTCATATAGATACTGAGTGTTGAGGATGTCTTCTGATTCCAATAAGTTAATGTTGCACAAGTAAATAAGTATGTTCCTTGCAGAGTGAACAAAAGGGGTTAGAGCTTTGCAATAACCTTAAAACGTGTGAATAGGCTATTATATGTGTCAGTTTCAGGAGACCTCCCAGTTTCTATTTTAACTTTCAAAAAGTCCTTTTCTAGAGCTTTTCTGTTGAAAATGTAATTGCTGAGATGAGTTTTTTAGCAAATATTATGATATAGCATTTTGATCATTTAAAAACTCAGCTCCAGATTTTGACAGTAATCACAAAGCATTTTTTGGTAGTTGATTGCCGATAAATTGTAATTCACCACTTTATTATTAAGTATGATTAGATTTCAGCAGATTTCTTCCTCCAAATGTGCACTTCATGTGAAAAAAAAAATATATAGTGGATGTTTAAGAGTTCATTGTTAAAGGGACATTAAACACTTTGAGAAGGTACTATAAAACTATAAAATGTTTAATTATGTGTGTTAAAAATTTATCTGGTATACTTTCATTATTTACTCTATTTTCTTTTCCTGAAATTTAACTCTACAAATTGTGGGTTTTCCACAAAAAACTGAAACTCTAATGATCCAAATATAACTGTTCTTAAGTAGCCTCAGTAAATAAGGAACCCTAGGTTACAACATGGCAGCGTCCATTGCTAAATGGACATTACAACTTTACACTTATTTTTCTTCAGTATTAAAACAACTAATACAATTTTAAAAAATACATTACATTATTCTTCTCATGCTATTTCTGCTTTGAATACATCATTCTATCTAGCATATATTTATTGTTTAATGTGTTTTAATTATTTGTTATTGCTGCTTTCATAAGCCACCCGCCTCCCTCATATTTTTTTCCTTTTTTTTACAGGGTATTGCTTGAAATTAACAAATAAGCTATAAATAAAATATTACCTCAGCTGGAAACAAACTATAAAGTTTGCCTTCATGCTAGTGAGCAGCACTCATCAAATAATTACTTATTAATAGTAATCTAGTACAATTAAAGTTATTATACATCTCTTTATTTACAAGTACGCTAAAAATATTTTAAAAACTACCAAGACGCAGAGCATTAAATAAAAATATGGGTAGTGTATAAGGCTTAACACAATTTCTGAGATTAAAACAACACTTATTTGTTCAATATTTTTTAAAAAAAGTATAATTATAAAAATACATATTACCCTGCATGCAGCTTAAAGGGACAGTCAAGTATAAAATAAACTTTCATTATTCAGATAGGACTTTTAATTTTAATTGACTTTCCAATTTACTTTTATCATCAAATTTGCTTTTTTCTCTTGGTATTCTTAGTTTAAACTAAACATAGGTAGGCTCATATGCTAATTTCTAAGCCTTTGAGGGCTGCCTCTTATCACATGCTTTTTAAATCTCTTTTCAACACAAAGAGACAGAACGTACACGTGGGCTATATAGATAACACTGTGTTCAGGCACAGAAAGTTATTTAAGATCTAGCACAATACAATGCTAAATTTAAGACAATAGATAATAAACAGTCACAGTCATGTGATCAGGGGGCTGGAAGAAGGTTCCTAGATACAAGGTAATCACAAAGGTAAAAAGTACATTAATATAACTGTGTTGGTTATGCAAAACTGGGGAATGAGTAATAAAGGGATTATCTATCTTTTAAAACAATAACAATTATTGGTTGACTGTCCCTTTAAGAGTTCCTTCACTGCAGGTTCGCTCATGTGCTGCTTCCATACCTTTACGCCAGCATTAAAATAACCCCAGACACATTTATCCGGGGTGATTGACAGCCCCTACTAGTGCGCCATTGGGTTAGCATGAGCACGGAGCGTCATTGATTTCTGCAATCCCAGGTGGACATGTTTGTTCCAGGCTTTGTTAAAAAGGACCCTATTTTTTCCCAATACAATACTCTTTACTGTACCTTTAAAGTGTTGATTGTATATCTTTTTGTCAAGTGAAAGTGTTAATTTAAATTTTATTTTTAGAACACAAAAGCATTTCTGATTTTTCATTTCCATTGTAAACAAAATGAAATTGTGTCATTATAGCATATTTGACTTATTCCAAGGTCCACTAGATTTAGAATATTAATAAAACAGAGGGTTTCAATTAACTTTCAATGAAATTAAGAATATACTGCCACTAAAGAAGCATGACAGGTAAAATGGGGGAGCTGGAGCTCTTAGTTGCAGAAGAGGACTATGATGTTATGAAGTAAAAATAAACAGGCAACGTATTATTTAAATGGGACAAGACTTAGCCAAACACAGGAGGAAAGGGATTTGGGGGTAGTAATAGATAACAAGCTAAAGATGGGTGCACAATGCAGGGCAGCAGCTTCAAAGGCTATTAAGATACTAGCATGTATTAAAAGAGGCATTGACTCAAGGGAGGGAAGCATAATTCTGTCACTATATAAAGCCCTGGTAAAACCTCACCTTGAGTATGGAGTGCAGTTCTGGGGACCAATAGCAAAAAAATATATTGCAGAACTAGAAAAAGTTCAGAGAAAGGCCACAAATCTAATAAGGGGATTGGAGAATTTAACCTATGAGGAGATGCTAGCCAAACTGGGTCTATTTTCTTTAGAAAAAAGGCGCTTAAGAGGTGACATGATTACTTTATATAAATATATTCAAGGCCCATATACAGAGATGGCAGAAGCTCTGTTTATTCCAAGAAAATTGTTTGTGACCAGAGGTCACAATTTAAGGTTGGAGGAAAGGAGATTAAATCTCCTGTAACGGAAATTATTTTTTCACTGTAAGAGCAATACAATTGTGGAACTCATTACCAAAGGAGGTAGTGAATGCCAATACCCTAGATACATCTAAAAATTATTTGGATACATTTCTGTCTATAAACAAAATTAATGGATATGATTGCTAGTATTAAATGGGTCACCTTTTAGTTGGATTATTTAATCTTAACTGGAGCTTTTTTTATATATATTTTAGATTTGTATAGGTTGAACTCAATGGACTTCAGTCTTTTTTCAACCTCATCTACTATGTTACTATGTTACTATGTTACAATAAAAATCACTATTTTGTGGTCAAAATATTAGAAATTTAAAAAAAAATGTCAAGCAAAAACTGAATATCTCACTTAACTTTGAATGCTTGTTACTTTGGACATATATCCATACAAATACACATATTTCCTTTCATATATTAATGCAAATATCCCTTTTAAGCTCAATGTCATTATTTGTCATTATTTGTAATCTCTCTTTAAATGTACATTTAATAAAAAAGCAATACATTACAGAATACCCCTAATTAAATGCAAATAGATGAGATAAATGTCCCTTTAAGTATTGTACATTCACATGGGTATTTCAGATATGGAACCTTTAATCATTGAACCTAAAGGAGTCATTTGAACATTACAAAACCCAAGAGAACAGTAACTTATATGTGGGGTTTCCTCTTTTATTATGAGGATGACTGATTGAAATTTTGTGATAGAATCATAACAATATAATCTAAGAAAAATCTATTTAGTGAGCTAGATAATGTTAGAATTGATATCACATTGTTGAGCAGCTTAGTTAACATTCAGCTAGATTACGAGTTTTGAGCGCTATATGGAAATTAACGACCGCCACAAAAGCGTCATTATTTCACCTCCCTATAACGTTGCTATTACAGATTTTATAAAACCCGGCTTGTACGGGCGATATGGTTGCGTTGAGCTCCATACCTCACCCAAATACAAGTGGTGTTTTGACGTGCTCTTGCATGATTTCCTCATAGACATCAATGGGGAGAGTCGGCAAAAAAAAAAGCCTAACATCTGCGATCGCAGAAACAAAAGCTCCGTAACGCAGCCCCTTTGATGTCTATGGGGAAAGAAAAAGTTATGTTTAAACCTAACACCCTAACATAAAAACCATGTCTAAACAACCCTAATCTGCTGCCCCTAACATCACTGCAACCTACATAATGTTATTAACCCCTAATCTACCGCCCTTAACATCGCCACCACCTAAATAAAACTATTAACCCCTAATCTGCCGCTCCTGATATCACCACCACTTACATTACAGTTATTAACCCCTAATCTGCCGCCCCCAATGTCACTGCCACTATAATAAAGTTATTAACCCCTAAACCTCTAGTCTCCCACATCACTAACATTACATAAATATATTAACCCTTAAACCTAACCCTAACCCTAACGTAACCCTAAGCCTAAGTCTAACCCTAACCCCCCTAACTTAAATATAATTAAAAAAAATCTAAATTAAACTTACAATTATTACCTAAATAATTCCTATTTAAAACTAAATACTTACCTGTAAAATAAACCCTAAGCTAGCTACAATATAACTAATAGTTATACTATTGTAGCTATCTTAGGTTTTATTTTATAGGTAAGTATTTAGTTTTAAATAGGAATTATTTAGGTAATAATTGTAAGTTTAATTTAGATTTATTTTATTATATTTAAGTTAGGGGGTAAGGGTTAGGGTTAGACTTAGGCTTAGGGTTAAGTTAGGGTTAGGGTTAGGTTTAGGGGTTAATATATTTATGTAGTGATGTGGGTTTATGGGGTTAATAATATTTAAATAGTGTTTGCGATGCGGGAGGGCGGTGGTTTAGGGGCTAATAGGTTTATTATAGTGGTGACAATGCTGGGGAGCGGCGGAATAGAGGTTAATACATTTTTTAAGTGGCGGCGATATCCGGAGCGGCAGATTAGGGGTTAATATTTTTATTTTAGTATTTGCAATGAGGGAGGGCCTCAGTTGATGGGGTTAATAGGTAGTTTATAGGTGTTAATGTACTTTGTGACAATTTAGTTATGAGTTTTATGGTACAGCTTTGTAGCATAAAACTCATAAATACTGACTTTAGATGGCGCTACGGATCTTGTCATTTTAGGCTGTAACACTCACTTTTTGGCCTCACAGCAAAACTCGTAATACCGGCGCTATGGGAGTCCCAATGAAAAAGGACTTTTTTAAAAGTGCGGTACTGACGTTGCGTGACAGCCAAAAAAGTGTGCGGTGCAGCTATACATACAAGACTTGTAATAGTGGCATTAGGGAAAAAGCATTGTTATGAAGCATAACAATGCTTATTCACTCATAACGCAAAACTCGTAATCTAGCTGATTATTAATTGTAAGAGTTTTGTTTCTATCTTCTATCTAAGTCATATAATATCCATATTGACAAGCTATTGTGGTGCTAAATCATCCAAGAAATGTATTGCTATAGGGATTGCCAGAATGTGATGACATGTAATGTATTTTTCATAAGTGCCTGAGATTCCATCTTTCTGTCATGTTGTAGATGCATGAATTCTCTCAGACAGTTATTGTTAACTTACACAGCTGCTAAACCTAAGATAAATATACCATTGGTGATTGTATATTCTTGTTTGTAGTGATAATTTAATTGCATTATCTTATAAAGGAAATAAAAGCTGAAGTGGAGTCAAAAGCAAAGAAAAAAATATGCATGCAAAACATAAAAATACACAAATCTTCAAAATATCTTTGAAATGACACTATAGTTTCTTCACATATTTTAGGTAGCTTAATCTTCAGTAATGTATAGCAGATCTTGAAACTGAACCAATTTTATTATCCACATTAATTTCATACTAGTTACTATCGCCTAGATTACGAGTCTTGCGTTAGCCTTAAAAAGCAGCGTTGAGAGGTCCCAACGCTGCTTTTTAACGCCCGCTGGTATTACGAGTCTGGCAGGTTTTTTTCCGAGACTCGAGCATACCGCAAATCCCCTTATGTCAATTGCGTATCCTATCTTTTTAATGGGATTTTCCTAACGAAGGTATTACGAGTCTTGGAGAAAGTGAGCGGTACACCCTCTCCTGTCAAGACTCCTACCGCATTTAAAAGTCAGTAGTTAAGAGTTTTATGGGCTAACGCCGTAACATAAAACTCTTAAATAAAGTGCTAACAAGTACACTAACACCCATAAACTACCTATTAACCCCTAAACCGAGCCCCCCCCCCCACATCGCAAACACTTAAATAAAGTTTTTAACTCCTAATCTACCGACCGGACATCGCCGCCACTTCAATAAATATATTAATCCCTAAACCCCAGTACTCCTGCCTCACAAACACTAGTTACATTTTATTAACCCCTAATCTGCAGTCCCCAACATCGCCGACACCTACCTACATTTATTAACCCCTAATCTTCTGCCCCCAAAGTCGCCGCAACTATATTAAATGTATTAACCCCTAAACCTAAGTCTAACCCAAGTCTACAATTAAATAAATTATTCCTATTTAAAACTAAATACTTACCGATAAAATAAACCCTAACGCCTAGATTTAGAGTTTTGTGGCCAAAGGGGTGCGTTAGCTACGTGTGGTTTTTTCCCCCGCACCTTTTAAACAACGCTGGTATTTAGAGTTCTCTGAAGGGCTGCGTTAGGCTCCAAAAAGGGAGCGTACAGGCATATTTACCGCCACTGCAACTCTCAATACCAGCGTTGCTTATGGACGCGGCCAGCTTCAAAAACGTGCTCATGCACGATTCCCCCATAGGAAACAATGGGGCAGTTTGAGCTGAAAAAAAACCTAACACCTGCAAAAAAGCAGCGTTCAGCTCCTAATGCAGCTCCATTGTTTCCTATGGGGAAACACTTCCAAAGTCTGCACCTAACACCCTAACATGTACGCTGAGTCTAAACACCCCTAACCTTACACTTATTAACCCCTAATTTGCCACCCCCGCTATCGCTGACCCATGCATATTATGTTTAACCCCTAATCTGCCGCTCCGGGCACCGCCGCAACCTACGTTATCCCTATGTACCCCTAATCTGCTGCCCCTAACACCGCCGAACCCTACATAATATTTATTAACCCCTAATCTGCCACCCCCAACATCGCCGCCACCTACCTACAATTATTAACCCCTAGAAACAAAACAAGGATGGGAAAAGTCCCATTCTAGAATACACTTATAGCACTCATTGTAGGCATAGGATTCAAATAATACTTGAAATTTGAAATGATCAACAAAAGGAGTCGCAAGATCTCAGGCCTAAATAAAACATAACTTTTAATTTTAACACATAAAAAATGGAGTTAAAAATTGAGGGATGTGCAACTTAAAAACAATTGCTCGCACTAGGGTGATATAGTACAAATATTATGTCACAAATTGTGGTTCAAAAGGTTCAAATGCATATATATTAATGTTTATTATATATGTGAAAATATAAGGATCTCTTGGAATGTTAGATCCTAATCACATAATAAACTTTACTAAATTAAAGAGTAATAACACTTATGAACCTCGTGGATTGTGAGAGTCTCATAACTATTTGTACAGGTAACTAATATCAGTAGGATTAGTTCATTGCAAAAAATTAGTATAGATCAGTATATATATTTGACATACTAAGGTATCCAAAAAACTGGTAGTGATTTCAATGTTTGATATATGCTTGGGTGTCACATTTCAGTATATTTATGCATGCTTAGATATTCCAGGATAGCTTAGCAATAGCGTTGCTTGTTAATACTGATAGCTAAGTTTGTGGGTTACTACCATTGCACTCTTATCAAAGTGAGAACACAATTGTACTTGGATATCTTATATCAGTGTGGTTGGTGCAAACTGTGATATTTCAGCAAAGCCTGAAGCATCAAGTTATTAGTGAGGCTGTCCACTCACATATATTGTATATCAGTGTATTTGACACATACTTTAGTATTTGTAGCTTGCCTCACGGTTAGATCATCTGTAATTTGAGTAGCTGGATTAGTGGATTTATTCCCCTTAACCGTTCAAATACTAAGAACAAAATTACACTTGGATATCACATGTCAGTGTGATTGATCCACATTATAATATTGCAGTGTTCTCCTAAATTCTGGTTATTTTAAAGGCCTGGTAGCTGAGTATATTAAGAATTTTTGACAACTGTGGAAATTGCTGGATAATATCCCAGTTACCAGGTATTCTTATGTAATTACTTGAACACAGGTTAGTTCATATTGGTCTTGGCCCATGCATATAGTTCTTGTACCAAATGTTGTTACATAAACTTATAAATGCTATGCAGGGTTAATACTTCCCTGAATTGTTAGGTGATTTTGGCAAAAATAGATTCTTCAGAACCTGCATAAGCGTGAATGTAACTCATAAGAATATAGTGTTGGTGCGTGAAGTAGATTGTCCTTCCCTGTGCAGTTCTAATCAAATACAGAAAAATCAAATAAAGATCTCAATAACACTGTCACTATGTGTATGCCTAGTCAATTCGTTTGATTTAATGTATCTTATACGGCAGCAGTTTTAGTCCTGAATTGGACACTGCAACAGTTGTTAGTTAGAAATTAACTTGTATTTTAGATTAACTGCAAAATTGAAGCAGCAATATCACTACAGCATTGTGAGTTCTCTTGAATTCTTAGTTTTAACTGCAAAGTTAAGACAGCTGCATTCGGAATCAAATGTTAGCTACACGTACACCAGGGGTTAATAATTAGTCTAGCTGATTAACTACCAAACTTAGATTTATATGAGTCAGTGTATTCCCTGGTTCTTATAATAACCCATCAAATATATTTGAGGTGTATAGTTATTTTTGAGCCTTGGGATCGTTATGTCTCAGCATACCAGTCTTTGTGTAAAATAATAGGCATAGGTAGTAGACTCCCCGTATATCGTTAACTCTGTGACCGCAAGTTCAGTCAAGCTATTGTTATCACATAGATACCAAAAATAATCCTAAACTGATCATGGATACCATCTGAGGTATCCGATATTAATGAACTAAAACTAAATGGTCCTAGGTAGAGCAAGCCCTAACATACACAGGAGCTCCCTGACTCCTCACCAGTGCCCTAACATGTTTCGCCGTTCTCACGGCTTTCTCAAAGGGGATCCTTATATTTTCACATATATAATAAACATTAATATATATGCATTTGAACCTTTTGAACCACAATTTGTGACATAATATTTGTACTATATCACCCTAGTGCGAGCAATTGTTTTTAAGTTGCACATCCCTCAATTTTTAACTCCATTTTTTATGTGTTAAAATTAAAAGTTATGTTTTATTTAGGCCTGAGATCTTGCGACTCCTTTTGTTGATCATTTCAAATTTCAAGTATTATTTGAATCCTATGCCTACAATGAGTGTATTCTAGAATGGGACTTTTCCCATCCTTCTTTTGTTTCTAATATTTATCCAATACACAGCACCACCGACCCCAATTTGTATTTTAGCATACAAGCTATTTAATACTATGAGGGTACAGTCATAGTGAATTACATTACATGGTAGTGCCATTGATACCCCTTTTTCTCTATAAAAATTATTAACCCCTAATCTGCCGACCGCTACTCTAATAAATGTATTAACCCCTAAAGCTAAGTCTAACCCTAACCATAACACCCCCCTAAATTAAATATAATTTTATTCTAACAAAATAAAATAATTCTTATTAAATAAATGAATCCTATTTAAAGCTAAATACTTACCTGTAAAATAAACCCTAATATAGCTACAATATAAATAATAATTATATTGTAGCTATTTTAGGATTAATATTTATTTTACAGGCAACTTTGTATTTATTTTAACCAGGTACAATAGCTATTAAATAGTTCATAACTATTTAATAGTTACCTAGTTAAAATAATTACAAAATAACCTGTAAAATAAATCCTATCCTAAGTTACAATTAAACCTAACACTACACTATCAATAAATTAATTAAATAAACTACCTACTTTTATCTACAATTAAATCAACTAAACTAAATTACAAAAAATAATAAAAGATTACAAGAATTTTAAAGTAATTACACCTACTCTAAGCCTCCTAAAAAAATAACAAATCCCCCCAAAATAAACAAATGCCCTACCCTATTCTAAAATAAAAATTTAACAGCTCTTTTACCTTACCAGCCCTTAAAATGGCAAAAGAGCTGTAAAATATTTATTTTAGAATAGGGTAGGGCATTTTTTTTATTTTGGGGGGCTTTGTTATTTTTTTAGGGGGCTTAGAGTAGGTGTAATTAGTTTAAAATTCTTGTAATTGTGCGGTCGGCAGATTAGGGGTTAAAAAAATGTAATAGAGTGGCGGCGATGTGGAGGGACCTCGGTTTAGGGGTGCATAGGTAGTTTATGGGTGTTAGTGCACTTTAGAGCACAGTAGTTAAGAGCTTTATGAACCGGCGTTAGCCCAGAAAGCTCTTAACTCCTGGCTTTTTTCTGCGGCTTGAGTCTTGTCGTTAGAGTTCTAACGCTCACTTCAGCCAAGACTCTAAATACCGGCGTTAGGAAGATCCCATTGAAAAGATAGGATACACAATTGACGTAAGCGGATCTGCGGTACGGAAAAGTCGCGGCTGCAAAGTGAGCATTAGACCCTGTCCTGACTGACTCTAAATACCAGTGGGCTGCCAAAACCAGCATAAGGAGCCCCTAGCGCTGGTTTTGACAGGTAACGCAGAACTCTAAATCTAGGCGTAAGATAGCTACAATATAACTAATAGTTACATTGTATCTAGCTTAGGGTTTATTTTTATTTTACTAGGTAGAATAGTTATTAAATAGTTATTAACTATTTAATAACTACCTAGATAAAATAAGTACAAATTTACCTGTAAAATAAAAGTTACAATTACATCTAACACTACACTATCATTAAATTATTTACCTAAACTAACTACAATTAAATACAATTAAACTAAAGTACAAAAAACCCCCACTAAATTACAAAAAAATATAAAATAATTACAAGAATTTTAAACTAATTTCACCTAATCTAATCCCCCTAATAAAATAAAAAAGCCCCCCAAAATAAAAAAAAATCCCTACCCTATACTAAATTACAAATAGCCCTTAAAAGGTTTTTTTGCGGAGCATTGCCCTAAAGTAATCAGCTCTTTTACCTGTAAAAAAAATACATTACCACCCCAACATTACCACCACCCACACACCCAACCCTATTCTAAAACCCACCCAATCCCCCCTTAATAAAACCTAACACTACCCCCTTGAAGATCACCCTACCTTCAGACGTCTTCACCCAACTGGGCAGAAGTGGTCCTCCAGAAGGCCAGAAGTCTTCATCCGATCCGGGCAGAAGAGGACCTCCAGATGGGCATAAGTCTTCATCCAGGCGGCATCTTCTATCTTCATCCATCCGACGAGGAGCGGCTCCATCTTGAAGAGATTCGACGCAGAGCATCCATCCAGACCGACGACTACCCGACGAATGACGGTTCCTTTAAATGACGTCATCCAAGATGGCTTCCCTTGAATTCCAATTGGCTGATAGGATTCTATCAGCCAATCGGAATTAAGGTAGAACAAATCCTATTGGCTGATGCAATCAGCCAATAGGATTGAAGTTCAATCCTATTGACTGATCTAATCAGCCAATAGGATTAAGCTCGCATTCTATTGGCTTTACCAATCAGCCAATAGAATTCAAGCTCAATCCTATTGGCTGATTGCATCAGCCAATAGAATTTTTCCTACCTTAATTCCGATTGGCTGATAGAATCCTATCAGCCAATCGGAATTCAAGGGACGCCATCATGGATGCCGTCATTTAAAGGAACCGTCATTCATCGGGTAGTCATCGATCTGGATGGATGCTCCGTGCCGGATGTCTTAAAGATGGACCCCCTCCACTCCGGATGGATGAAGATAGAAGATGCAGCCTGGATGAAGACTTCTGCCCGTCTGGAGGTCCTCTTCTGTCCGGATCAGATGAAGACTTCTGCCCCTCTGGAGGACCACTTCTGCCCGGAGAGGATGAAGAATTCTGGCCGTCTGGAGGACCACTTCTGCCCGGTTGGTTGAAGACGTCTCAAGGTAGGGATTGGGTGGGTTTTAGAGTAGGGTTGGTTGTGTGGGTGGTGGGTTTTAATGTTGGGAGGGGTATTGTACTTTTTATTTACAGGTAAAAGAGCTGATTACTTTGGGGCAATGTCCCGCAAAAAGCCCTTTTAAGGGCTATTTGTAATTTAGTGTAGGGTAGGGCTTTTTTATTTTGGGGGGCTTTTTTATTTTATTAGGGGGATTAGATTAGGTGTAATTAGTTTAAAATTCTTGTAATTATTTTATTATTTTCTGTAATTTAGTGGGGGGTTTTCATACTTTAGATTATTAAATTTAATTGCAATTAATTGTAGTTAGTTTAGGTAATTTATTTAATTATAGTGTAGTGTTAGGTGTAATTGTAACTTAGGTTAGAGTTTATTTTACAGGTTAATTTGTTAATAAATAAAATGTAGGTGTCGGCGATGTTGGGGCATCAGATTAGGGGTTCATAAGTATAATGTAGGTGGCGGCGGTGTCCAGAGCGGCAGATTAGGGGTTAATAATATAATGCAGGTGTCGGCGATGTCGGGGGTGGCAGATTAGGGGTTAATAAGTGTACGATTAGGGGTGTTTAGACTTGGGGTTCATGTTAGGGTGTTAGGTGTAGACATAAAATGTGTTTCACCATAGGAATTGATTCCTATGGGGAAATCATGCACAAGCACGTTTTTCCAGCTTACCACTACTGTAAGCAGCGCTGGTATTGAGGTGAGATGTGGAGCTAAATTTTGCTCTACGCTCACTTTTTTGCGGCTAACGCTGGGTTTCTAAAGGCCCATAATATAAGCGTTACTGGAGGTGAGCAGTAAGGAAAAACTGTCATTAACAATGCATCCCTTACCGACAAAAACTCGTAATCTACCCTTATGTGAGTAAATACTAATTCTATTAAAAGAAGTGTATGTGTATGTATGTTTACATTTGTATGTACAAAGATACTATGACCCTCGCACTAGGTATGCATTTTGTTTAATAATACACAACACAGAAAATAATGGGGTGTGAAGTCTGTGGCCAAAAATGATTAAACTTATAAATATAAATATCTGATAAAATATAAATTATTAACAAATATTATAGTCCATAAAGTGCTTGTCCCCAAATATGCCTTCCACCATCATAAACAAAAGGCACATTATCCACTAATTTCTCTCCAACCACCTAAGGAGGTACCACCTTAATAATTAGCTGAAAGTTCCAAAGGACACGCCTTCTGCCCAACTAGCCCGACAAATCCTAAAACACAGAGAGGGAAGGCACTTCTCTTTGCAGATGCAAGACAGAATGATGTCAGCTTCCGCTACCCACCCCTTAATATGTACAATCTCTACTACTAACCTTTTCCTCACCTCCACTGCATTCTTAAGTAGGGTCAAAAACCTTTCCTTTAATACTTGCATGCAGGGTTAAATTGACCCCTTCATTATGTATACATCTTGTTCAATAGAGCACAACACACTAAACATATAAATGTAAACATCTGACAAAACATAAATTATTTAGCAATAATACAACCCTTAAAGTGCTTATCCCCAAATATGCCTTCCATTGACGTAAATGACAGGCACATTCCCCACTAATTTCTCTCCCATCTCTTTGGGATATAGCACCTCAACAATTAGCTAAAACTCCCCAAAAGAAAAGCATTTTGCCACAGCTCAACATACAGGGGAGCCACCCCCACCAATGCTAAGGCCTTTAACACCCCTTCCTTGATTTAAAAATTGAATAGACAAAGCCTGCCTTGTTTAGGTGAACCCTGTCTTTGAGGAAAAAGCATTTGCTTGACTCCCTTTCAAACTCCATACGTCTAATTCCAGATCCATAAAGCTTCAACATAAAGCCAATAATCATCCTTTTGAATTTCTTTTGTGAGGTCTCCAGCTTCCTAACCTCCAAACAATGCGAGTTACAATCTCAGACCATACTAGCAACAGTCTTGGAAATAATTCAGTTAATCCCTCTTAATCTGATCAATTCCTTCTGAGATTTGAACACTAAATCATTCCCGCCCACATGTACCACCAGGACATCTTGCAAAATCAATTACTTTATGCCACCCCCAATCCCATCTTATACCCTGAAACCCAAACCATCTCAAAACCACCTGTTTAGTAGGATAATTCACCTGCAACCCTTGCTGCTTTACTGCTGCTGCCTTTCTTGCCCAGAAAATGTATGAATGTCTAGTGATCCAAAAATGAACTGGACCTAAAAAAAATGAAAATATATCCTAAAGCATCCAGCCTTCCTACTGCCAATCCTCTTAATCACATTCACATCCAAACCCAGGCTTGCTTCCTCTGTAGTGACCGCAATCCTGAAAGAATGTGACCCAAAATCCCAACTCCTTCAAAACACTCCTAAAATTGCCACAAACAGGAATCGGGATAAAGATGACCCATCTTTATGAATGACCAACGGAGAACAACCACTTGGCCTAAAATCTCCATAGGGCAATAATCACCTTTTGCAGCAAACAGCCTAATCATCCTCCTAACTCCCGCCTAGTCATTCTTAACCCTTCTTAATAAAAATTAATAATTCTCCAATCCTAAGCGACACACCCCAATTTGCGAACCCCCAGTTTTACTTCTATTATCTCACTAATTCTGAGATTCAGAATGCCCCTATGAATGCTAATACATACACTGCCTGGAGCATAAGAAATTCAAACTATGAGGAATACACTCCCACAACTTGTCTCAATTTCCTGAAAACCACCAGCCTCCACTGGTCCCCTTTTCCCTTTTTTTGACAAATGCCCCTACCTGACATTCATACCACAAAGGCCTCAGTCATATCAAATTTCCCAAATTACTGAGACAAGGATGCCAGAGCTGCCATCTTCCTCTTCACCAAAGACCTGAATAAACATAATCGTCTACAAAAAATGTTTCCAACTGGATTCACCCAACAGGCAAAGTTCAGTTTACCCAACAAAGACTGTAAGTCTTTCAAAAACAACTTCTTTTTTGGAGAGCCTCTCAAATACTGAACTGAAAAACCCAGAACTTCTCCTTAAGCATCCAACACTCCATCCACTCCAAATTAATATGAATTCTCAAAAATATCAGTGATAACATTGGGCCCTTCATCTTCTCACTCGCCACAGGTATACCAAAATTCTCAGCAATTTCCATAAACTACATCATGAGCTCCCTGCACTCACTTGACCCTGCTCTGCCCACAAACAAGAAATCGTTGAAATAATGGACAACAAATGACAAGCCACATGACACCTGAACAACCCATTCTATAAAACAGATTCATTTTTCAAAATAAGAGCATGAGTTTGGGCACTGCATAGGCAAACATAAAAAAACATAGAAAGCCAGACGAAAGTGACAACCCAGCAAATGGTGACACATTGGATGAACCTGTTAAAACTTAAAGGCTGCCTCAACATCCACCTTCACCAAAAGAGCCCCATTTCCCACCCTCCTCAGAAAAGCCAACGCTTTATCAAAGGAAGCATAACACCTTGCTGTAAAAGCAGGATCAATGCCATCATTCACCAAAGATCCTTTCGGAAATAGCTGATGATGGATCATCTGATACTGACCTTCCATTTTCTTAGGGACCATCCCTAATGGTGATACTCTCGGACTATCAAAAGGAGGAGAAAAAGGGCCCCACCATTCTACCCAAAGACACTTCCTTATCCAACTTTTTTTGCACCACTTCTGGAAATTACCTTGCCGACCGTAGATTACCAGAAATACCCAAACCTGCACTGTCAAGGAAAGCAATTTAAAACCCCAAGCTAAAACCTAATAATAATAGGTCTGCATCCTTTGACTTACCATGAATGTTAGCATATTGCTCTATTCACGGGATCATCCTTTTTAACTTCACCGGCGCCCTTGTTCTTAATAACATTTTTTCCACACTTGCTGTTCCCTTTCCCTCTTTTAAAGCAGCGTGACAAAGCATGTGCCCCCCCATTCAAAGCCTAAATATTTGTGTTTATACTTACATGCTGTGCCGAAATGTCACTGTCCCTCATTGAACTGAAAAAAAAACCTTTTCAGATGGCCGCCACTGTGCTCCCCCTGGCACACCACCTGCAACACTTCTTTATGATCCAAGAAAGGAACCACCCACTCTCAGTGGTGTCATCAAATCCTACCATAATCCCATGTCCCATTCATCTCATCTCATTTTGGGACACACCACGATTCTCTGATGAAACACTTGTCAAATCACCACCACGCCATTCCCCCGTACATACAATAGGCACTATCACACTTGCTAAAATGCAAAACGCCTTTGACCAGTTAGTGAAGGTCTTTGGTTGTTATCTATATCTCTTCTTCCTCTCGTCCACTTCTGTGTCACCACCCTACCCATTCCTCTGCCATGTTTCAAGGTCCTCTTTTTACCCCTTCTGTCCTGAACACCATTACCCCTCCTAGGGACCCCTTCCTCCTCACCTCTACCTGATCTACCCTCTTAACTCCCTATAGCTCCTCACTGCCCCAGACCTACTCCTGTCACTCCTCCTGTTTTAAACTTCTGCTAACTGTGCGAGCAGCAAGAAACCCCTAGCTCTAACTATCCCACTCGCATCCAAACTCCTGATCCCTGCCTCCATTTCCCCTCTGTCTCCTTAACTCTCTCCAGCATTATCCTCCTCAACCTCAATAAGGAGCTGATACTTTCCTTAAACCTCCAGACTGCTGTCTGCTCCTGACTCCATTCCCTCACCAGACCCCCCCTCCGTGGACAGCCATTACTCTGTCCCTGTTAGGAGCAGCAAATCATCCCCTTCTCTCTTCCGGAGTTCAGCCAGTCCTGATCAAGGCCCTTCCGCTGCTCTCAAAGGTCTTACCTGCCTCCATGCCACTCCGGTAAGCTGATCCTTACCCACAATCTACAAGCAGGTTACATGGTCTCCCCACCAGGGCCACACCATGGAAAGTCTGGCTTCTCCTTCTTGCTGCATTGATGAAGATGCAGTCACATGTCCAGACCTCACCTCTTGACCTGCCAGACTGAGTCACAGCCGCTTCACTACAGCTCTTGCACATGACTATCCTTTGTTGCTTTTCCACCTCTGGGCTAAGACACTCAGGTGGCCTGGATTGCTTTTAAGGCCTTGCACACTTCTTCACTCCTTGTTCTGTCACTGGCACCACCTCTGGTCCAATATTCACATACAAGAGGATGTGTATTGTGTATTGTTAATAACAGTCAGTATAAGGGACTGAATGTTGAATATTTATTGGAATTGTTGGAATTTGCATTGAGAAACAATTTTTTCAAGTTTGAAAGGACTTTCTATAGACAATGAGTTTGGACAATGATGAGGTCAAATGTGGCTCCTTCTTTTGCAAATCTTTTCATGTACGAGTATAATAAGAAATATATTTTGGGTGATAATAGCTTTGGTGGTTATATACAGGGCTATGGTTGCTATATAGGTGACTTGTTCTTTTTATTGAATTGGGTAAAGGTAGCCATTGGAGCTGAATTATCAAGCTCCAAATGCAGCTTGATGACCCTGTTTCCTTCAGGCTCACCAGAAACAGCAGTTATGAAGCAGCGGTCTTAAGACCGCTGCTCAATAACTGGTCCACCTGCTCTGAGGCTGCAGATATTAATCTGCCCGATCCTATATGATCGGGCTGTTTGACACCCCCTGCTAGCGGCCGCAAATATGTAGGGGGCGGCATTGCACAAGCAGATGGCCGCGAATCTGTAGGGGGCGGCATTGCACAAGCAGTTCACAAGAACTACTTGTGCAATGACAAATACCATCAGCGTATGCTGTCGACATTCATCGATGTCTGTCAGACATGATCCGCTGAGCAGATCATGTTGGACAGACCGATGATAAATTGGCTCCATTGACTGTGTTTATCAATAAATTGAATTCAATCCCATCCAAGATAATATTCACAATGAATGCAAGTTATTCACACATCAATTATCTTGATGTTATGATAGTAAAGCAGAGGGGGATTGATTACGGATCTCTATGTTAAGGATACAGACAGGAATTCTTTATTATTAGCTTCAAGTTTTCATCTGAAACCACTGTTGGAAAGTTTACTGGGGAGCCAATTTTCAAGAATTAAGAGAATAGTCTGTGACAAAGGATTTTTAATGAACAGAAAAAAAGAGATTAAGAAGTATAAAAACATTAGGACATTTTATCAACAGATTACTCCTTGAAAGGTGTCTTTAAGGCCCGCCCTTTAGTGGGCTTCAGTAGAGGAAGAAGTCTGAAAGACTTTTACGGACTGATCCTATTGAATGATATGATATAAAAGTTGGGAGGTTACCCCTGGTTGCCATTGTTTGGATGGATGCACCACCTATAATAGCCTGATCATTGGAAATGCATTTGGCCATCCAAGGACTAGCAACATTTTTTTTTTTTTTTTAAATGAAGATTGACATATTCTTCACAGATCGCTGTGTATATTATTAAATGCCCATTTGTGCTCATCTACGTTGGCAAAACAGAACTCTCTATGAAGGAGAGGATTGCCAACTACAGATCTACCATTCATCAAGCTCTGAAGTAGGGCACGAGTGAGCATCCGGTTGCCATGCATTTTGCCACCGAGAAGCACACGGTGGCTTATTTATACTGTATGCCAATTGATCAGGTGATGAAATCCCCTAGTAGGGTGATGTCAATAAGCTCCTACTACAGACGAAAATGGAGTGGATCTATAAATTACAGACAATGGCATTATGGGGTTTAAATAAACAGATCTGGTTATCATGTTTTCTAAATGAAAGATGAATATTTCTGCCACTGATTGTGCTAAGATTTGTATATATTCTCTACTCTTGGTCACATTACTCAATTAGTATAGAGGATTATAGAGTTATAAGATTTTTTCCTTAGATGCAGTGTAGTCTTTACACATTAGGGTGTTATATAGTGTTATATGGTGGGCTTGTTCTGTGGGTAATGGTATTTAAGGAGAGCGTGATGTTTGTTGAATTCTGCTTCTGTGACTGTACCTTGACAAAGGTCCCAGGTGGAGAAGTGAAACATTGGGCCATGTACACCACAGAGGTGCCACAATAAAGTGGTGAATTTGGATTGAAGTACTGGGTGCAAGGTATTTTGTTTATTTTATACATATATACTGTATATATATGTATATATATATATATATATATATATATGTATATATGTATATATATATATATACATTATATATACACATACATATTTAGACATGTATATGTATGTATCTCTATGTTAAAGCCTTTTGCCTGCCTTTTCTTTTCTAATACATAAATCCTCATATCTTTGATCCCTTATAACTTTTTTCTGCATTTTTTTAATCATTTTATTATATGATGTTGTTATTCGTGTAACTGTACTTTGTAATATATAAGTTATGTGTTTAGTGACAGTTTTGTTTCGTGAAAAAGTTAACAAGAGCTTTAAATTGCACTCAAGTGATTGTGTTTATTTTCAACCTGCAATACGAGCGAAAAACTCAGCGCACGTAAAAGATATACCCATTTTTGCTTTCTATTAACTGTTAGCGCTCCATTCTATCTAGCCCTTAATGTATTAGCAATTAGACATGTAAATTTGTTTTTGGATGAATGCACATTGATCACAAAAATGGGATTTTCGAATTAATGCACCAACTAAAATGAAAGAAAATTAAAAATAATGTCGTAATTCATCAGTATTCATTTGTTTTGTTAAATACTTACCTAAACGCTCTGGAGAGCACCCTAACCCGATCCTCTACTTGACAAATTTCTGGCTGCGCTAACAGGAGGCTTAGTTAGTGCAGATCCTGGAACTGAGATCGTTAAGCCAGGTGTTAGATCGGCTGGGGCTCTGGCAAGAAGCGGATTGGGTTAGTGCACTGTCCAGAATAAAATATTTGAAGCTACAGGTGATCCTCTGCTTGCCAAATTTCTGGCTGCGCTAACAGGAGGCTTAGTTAGTGCAGATCCTGGGAACCGAGATCGTTAAGCCAGGTGTTAGATCGGCTGGGGCTCTGGCAAGAAGAGGATTGGGTTAGTGCACTGTCCAGAATAAAATATTTGAAGCTACAGGTGAACTTTTCACCTGAAGTTTCAAAAGATTTAAATTTGTTTAACGAAATTTAATGTAAAAATGTAACGAAAATTTAATTTTCGTTTCATTTTAAACTAAATGAAAACTGAATAGTGCAGGCAAAGAATATTCAGGGAAATTAATTTCCTCAAATATCCAAACTCAAATTTTTTAGCTTGAACATTTTTCTTAGCAGTTTTTATTAAAACTATGCTTTTAGAACACATATATACAGTATTAGGGCTGCACGATTAATCGCATATGCGATTTAAAACCGAGATTAATTGCTGCAATTTAAAAAACGCGAGAGTTAGCAATTTTTTGATAAAACCTCAGATGTGGCTGCGTTGCATTAATTTGTATGTGATTTCTTGCAAACCAGCTGCATCTAGTGGTTGCTTTTAGCACACATTTGTAAAATGGCTGTTTTACTTTCACTTTCTGTTTGTGATCTCAGTAGCAGCCGGGGAGAGTGCGCAAAAGAGAGGGGGGAGAGTGCGCAAAATAGAGGGGGAAGAGTGCGCAAAAGAGAGGGGGGAGAGAGCGCAAAAGAGAGGGGGAGAGAGCTCAAAAGAGAGGGGGAGAGAGCACAAAAGAGAGGGGGGAGAGAGCACAAAAGAGAGGGGGAGAGAGCACAAAAGAGAGGGGGAGAGAGACAGCAATAGAGAGGAGGGAGAGAGACCGCAAAAGAGAGGGAGGAGAGAGACAGCAAAAAAGAAGGGGGGAGAGAGACAGCAAAAGAGAGGGGGAGAGAGACAGCAAAAGAGAGGGGGAGAGAGACGGCAAAAGAGAGGGAGAGAGAGACAGCAAAAGAGGGAGGAGAGAGACAGCAAAAAAGAAGGGGGGAGAGAGACAGCAAAAGAGAGGGGGGAGAGAGACAGCAAAAGAGAGGGGGAGAGAGACGGCAAAAGAGAGGGAGAGAGAGACAGCAAAAGAGGGAGGAGAGAGCACAAAAGAGAGGGGGGCAATAGCACAAAAGAGAGGGGGAGAGAGCGCAAAAGAGAGGGGGGAGAGAGACAGCAATAGAGAGGAGGGAGAGAGGCAGCAAAATAGAGGGGGAGAGAGACAGCCAAAGAGAGGGGGGAGAGAGACAGCAAAAGAGAGGGGGGAGAGAGAAAGCAAAAGAGGGGGGAGAGAGCCCAAAAGAGAGAGGTGAGAGAGCACAAAAGAGAGGGTGGAGAGAGCACAAAAGAGAGGGGGGAGAAAGCACAAAAGAGAGGGGGGGAGAGCACAAAAGAGAGGGGGAGAGCGCGCAAAAGAGAGGGGGGAGAGTGTGCAAAAGAGAGGGGGGAGAGTGCGCAAAAGAGAGGGGGGAGAGTGCGCAAAAGAGAGGGGGGAAAGTGCGCAAAAGAGAGGGGAGGAGTGCGCAAAAGAGAGGGGGGAGAGTGCGCAAAAGAGAGGGGGAAGAGGGTGCAAAAGAGATGGGGGAGAGTGTGCAAAAGAGAGAGGGAGAGAGCGCAAAAGAAAGGGGGGAGAGAGCACAAAAGAGAAGGGGGAGAGAGCGCAAAAGAGAGGGGGGAGAGGGCACAAAAGAGAGGGGGAGAGAGCACAAAAGAGAGGGGGAGAGAACACAAAAGAGAGGGGGAGAGAGCACAAAAGAGAGGGGGAGAGAGAGCAAAAGAGAGGGAGAGAGACAGCAAAAGAGAGAGAGAGCAAAAGAGAGGAGAGAGAGAGCAAACAAGAGGAGAGAGAGCAAACGAAAGGGGGGTAGAGAGAGAGCAAAAGAGAGGGAGAGGGAGAGAAAAAGAGAGGGGGGAGAGAGAGAGCAAAAGAGAGGGGGGGAGAGAGCGAGAGTAAAAGAGAGGGGAGAGAGAGAGCAAAAGAGAGGGGGAGATAGAGAGCAAAAGAGAGGGGGGGAGAGAGAGAGCAAAAGAGAGGGGAGAGATAGAGAGAGTAAAAGAGAGGGGAGAGAGAGCGCAAAAGAGAGGGGGAGAGAGAGAGTAAAAGAGAGGGGAGAGAGAGAGCAAAAGAGAGGGGGAGAGAGCAAAAGAGAGGGGGGAGAGAGAGCAAAAGAGAGGGGAAGAGAGAGAGTAAAAGAGAGGGGAGAAAGAGAGAGAGAGAGCAAAAGAGATTGGAGAAAGAGAGAGCAAAAGAGAGGGGGGATAGAGAGAGAGCAAGGGGTGGGACCGCTGTACTGCAAAAAATGGCCCGTGTACACAGGCTTTTGGACTAGTATATATATAATTGTGTGTGTGTGTGTGTATATATATATATATATATATATACAGTATATATATACAGTATATATACACCTCTGACGAAGCAACAAATAGAGTTGCGAAACGCGTAAGGCTCCGCCCCCCGCCACACGTAATGCCCATATCTCTACACACGCCGATACACCCCAGCACTCCGTATTACACACCTGGTTGTTTGATCGGGGGTTAGCTAGTATTGGGTCATGAGAGGGCTTTTTCTTGTTCTTTTACACAGCAGCTAAATAACGGCTAGAGGATAGATCTCATTGCTAGACAATTGCTCTACCCGTTAGTGCTGCCTTTTATAGCCGCTATCACAGATTGTGGCTTTTTATGTTATGTTATGTCTGTACTTGTGTATAACACTTGCTCCAATAAATATATTGTTTAAATACACATATTTGTACTCTCCATTGCTCCTTCCCCCCCCCCTGCCCCGGAGTGCTATAGTGGATTCAGCTCCACACCTGTTTTGGAGACTCAGAGACTGCTTCAACACAGCCCAGGATAACAGGGAAATCCGGTGGGAATCAGAGAAGGAGAACTAAAGGAGTGAACAGCTATAACCTGGGTCCTATTGATACCTCATACCAATTGAGGTTGAATCACATGAGTGGTTTGATTTTATCTGTATCATTTTAAGCATCTGTACAAACAGGCTTCAAGTTTTTTTGCCCATATTACCCAGCCCTATACAGTATGCATACTTATATATCATATACATTTAAGAGTATAGCTCTTAAGAAATATGTTACTCTTAGGGCTAGAATACAAGTGATGTGAGGTTTATGCATGCATTCCCGAGCTCACAGTTGTGGTTTTGGCACCACCCATATTACAAGTTCAGTGGTGGTTAGATTATTAAGAAATAAGCATTGCAAGTTATTTAAAAATCATGCATCCTATCTTTTCAACGGTCCACAAAAAACGTTATTCTGCACTCGTATTACAAGGGCAATATGTGCACAGTCACACTATTTAGAACATTTTAAGATTTTACCATGTCATAAAGGATGATTCAAGGCACTTTCACTGTCATATACAGGAAGTTTAGGAATGCCATCCTCAACATCTGACATCCTTTCATAGGATTTTCTCACACAGAGGACGCTTGACCTGATCTCAAGAGGTACTAAAAGAATGTGGGGGGCATGCCTAATGTGTAGGAGACAATACACTGCACCCATATTGCTCTGTGGCCCCTGTGGAACCAACAAATTGAATATCGCATCCGCCAACACTTTCATTCTATCAAGGTCCACTTTTTGTGCAATGGCAACAATCAGAATAATGAACGTGTTTGCAGAGTATCCTAAATCCACTCACGACCACCATATCCTCAGGCACTTGTCTGTGTCACCACAGTTGGAGGCCACAGAGTGGCATCACTGATGGATCAGTGCTCAGTACTTATGCACAGCCCACATACATACATTTATAATAGACAGTACAGGATTGGAGGTCCCTTTTAAATGCACTCAGACATATGTGTGTACTAAATATGTGCCAACCAAGATTTATTTTGATATTTGAAATGTCTCTAATGTTCTCTAAATCAATAAGCACACTGCCATGTAGTATTTCTTGCCACATCCGTGGCAGCACAGCTGTGCAGGGGTTTTATAAGCCCTTCGTACTGACAAAAGTAGTCAGCACATGACAGGGCAAGACAGGTATTTCAACACTCTGAGCGCCAAAAGTGCACTCAATCACTGACAACACAGAACGCCGGTGGCAGGGTCAGCAGCAACAATGACAGGATCTTTGCAGGGAAACTACAAACATAGGATACTGACATTGGCAAACCTAAAGCGTGTTGAATTCCTCTTCATAGAACCAAACTCTAAGGAGGTAAGTTTACTCTATTTTTGTGTTTCACATGCATGCTACTGTGTTGGTGACATGACAGAGGCAGACTTTTAGACAAAGGAATTGAGCCCAGTATTTTAGAGGTGCTTTGTGTTGGAAGATTTAGTCATACATTAATTTTTACATGTACATGTCTTCATTTTCAAATAAGGTCAGCATTTTGTGGAAATGTAATCACTAACATAATCTGCAATAGATCATATTATTGAATGAGACGTATCAAGCAGATGTGGATAAACTAAAGAAAATATATTTTGGGCCAAGTAAAAGGTATATGTTCTTTTTAAAATTAGTATAATGAAAGAATGTAAATTTAGCCCTGCACAACCCAGTGACTCATATGTACAGCTAGCACAAGAGGAAAAACAAATGGCAGGCCTTCTGTTAAATTAAAATGTGGTGCATGACATAGTTGTTTTTTTCCTAGAATCACCCAAACAAATAAAGAAGTCACTCCCAAGAAAGCTTTTTTTTTAACTACAGTGCTTGAAGTATGACATTTTTTTTTAAACAAAACAAAACATAATTCTACATAAACCCTTTTCATGATTTACAGTTTTTAAAAGGAAGAAATCTACTGCAAGTCGTCCATATACGTCATTTTTTTAATCAGTGCCTTGGAGGATTGCACAGTATCCAATACATGTTGAAGTAACTGATTTTTCAGGATTCTTTTCAAATTACTATACACACATTTCCTTAAGTGGTACATGTTCTCAACAAATGTGTATCGCATATCTGTAATACTTGATTCAGTTTCTGTACACAAATCAGATTTTGTAGGCTCATCTTGAATGCCCAGAATCTCATTCTTTTTCATAACATCTGCAAATGTTAAAAAAAATGGTTAATGTCATATATGTATTAATTTTAAAGACTTTTAATAGTCTTTAAAATTACCTTTCACAATAGACGCTTGTATCTTGTCAAAAGGTTGGTCATCGTATATTAATTTGTACAATTTCTCAAAAAAAGTTACATTTGAAGGATTATCTGAATCCCATTAGGTAGATATAATATGGCTCTAAGGCAGCCACAAACACTTCATTTTCTTCCGGGCTAGAAATGTGATGCCACCATGGCAATATATTTCAAGACTAACAGGATTTAAGGAAGTGGTACAAGTTATATTTTAATTGTCATACAATTAGTCAAATGTGTTATATATTCTCATTGGATGTTAATAAGGATGATAATAGTATTTTTGGATTAAATTAAATTTTGCACTGAATTATGGTTGACATGTGTTTTGTTAAAGAAATTGTAATTGGCTGAAAAGTGTGGCACAGTTAGAATTACAATGAATTGTATTACATTATGCATATGTCAGATACCTATTTGAATTGTTATGAAACAAGACTGACCATATACTTTCTTAGTAAAGACAACAGTAGACTCTATACAAATGTCGCTTATGGATTATAAAACCAGGGGGAAAAATGCTTAATTAAATCATGATCACTAGCATTATTGGGACTGTCTTGAGATATCCTTACATCCAACGATTCTAGCAGAGCCCTAATTAATGTTAACTGTAAGGCCTAAGGGAGGAAGTGAAGTATGGCACATTGCAGAACTGAATGGACACAGCATTTTTGCTATTTTTTGATGGTTGTGGAACTTACAACATTCCCTTTGGACTCCTAAGTGAAACTGTTGTGTAACCTTATTTATTGTGTATTCATTAAAATATACCAGTGCTACAAATATTTAAATGCATGTTCCAAATGATAATAAATCTGTGTCTTTATTTGTTTATGTTTATAATAATGGGACATTTCTAGTGACATTAACGTAAGGTACAGTGTAGTGAACAACCTTTATGTGTTTGCAGTTTGTTTTAAAGCAGCTGCAGAGTATATCTATATATCTTGCAATTTAAATAAAATATATCATGATTATAGTGCAATTATTATAGTATGCTGTCCATTTTTAACATATCCGTCCCAAGTAGCGGCCTATGAATTTACATAGAGGTTACTTCTTTGCGCTATATAGCAAATGTAAGAGTAAAAACTCCATTTAAGATTAGCATGTTGATTGCACAAATGTATTTGTGTGTGCAATGTGAATATGTTTAAAACAATGTTTATGCGCTTGAAAGAAATCTCTATTAATGTGTTGGAATATTTTTTTTTTCATGTGTGGCTGAAGCTATTTTTATTGATGCTAATTGCACACGTAATTGCTGTCTAAACATAAACATAATGAGGCCTATTTATCATATGTCTGTTGGACCTGATCCGACAGTGCGGATCAGGTCCAACAGACATCGCTGAATGCGAAGAGCAATACGCTCTCCATATTTAGCATTGCACCAGAAGCTCTTGTGAGCTGCTGGTGAAACGCCTCTCCCTGCAGACTCGCGGCCAATCGGCTGCCAGCAGGGGGTGTCAATCAACCTTTCTTGTGATGACCCTATAATTAGATTTTGTATATGCATATACACATGGTAGATGTGTTAAAGAGATATGAAAGTCAAAATTAAACTTGCATAATTCCGATAGAGCATGCAATTTTAAGACACTTTTACAAGATAGATATACAAAAAGGGAGAAGGACTCAACCGGAACAATGGACAATGGACAATGATAATAGCTTGTTCTATGGCTAGTTACAACCCTAGGGGCAGCATGTGCCTTTCTTAGAGAATAACTTTCCTGTAGTATATCAGGCTGATCCTGACTAAAAAGTGTAGTCCAGTTCCAAAATACCAGGCAATCCCTTTTGAACTAGAAATACGGCAAAACCCCATATCTACTCTTTCCTCAAACCCTAAACAACTCTTCTCCACCTTTAACTCTCTACTCTACCCACCTGCTCCACTCCCCCATCTGTCTTTAGTGCTCAAAACCTGGCAGACTACTTTTAAACAAAACACCTACTATCCAAAGCAACATCCCAACACCAATCTGCAATATTCCAACAATAGGCCCAGTTACTCCCTCTGCATCTTCCATCCAGCCACTGAGAATAAAGTTTCTTCCTTACTATCTTCCTCACGCCTCACAACCTGCCCGCTCGACCCTATCCCTTCCCATCTAATACCCTCCCTATCTTCCACCCTCACTCCTGCTCTTACCCACATCTTCAACCTATCTCTCTCTACCCGCTCATTCCCATCTTCTTTCAAACATGCAAAAGTCACTCCCATACTCAAAAAACCCTACCTCGACCCTAATTCCCCTGAAAGCTACCGCTCCATATCACTGCTTCCACTAACATTAAAACTATTTGAAAAACTAGTTTACAATCGTCTAACCCACCTCCTGTCCGCCAACTCCTTGCTTGACCCCCTGCAATCTGGATTCCACCCAAAACACTCAACTGAGACTGCCCTTACCAAGGTTACGAACAATCTTCTCTCTGCTAAAAATATTGGCCACTACTGTATACTCATCTTACTTGACCTCTCAGCTGCCTTCAACACAGTTGACCACCCCCTTCTCCTACAGACCCTTAGCTCTTTTGGCCTCTGTGACACTGCTCTTTCCTGGATCCACTCATATCTTTCTCACAGATCTTTTTCTGTGTCATTTGCCGGTAACTCTTCTCCAATGCCTCTGTTTGTTGGAGTACCTCAAGGATCTGTTCTGGGTCCTCTACTCTTTAAACAATTCACAGGGGAAGACAGCACCTCATTTAAAGTTCTGGGGCACGGAAATAGGGTAAGCTAGACCCCAATGTCATAGTTACTTTTCAAAGAAGATTTCCAGCCTCCAAATGGTAAACATAAAAAACCTTTATTCACACAGGGTTCGTAATACAAACAACGTTTCAAACCAGCAATTGGTTCTTAGTCATGTCAATGAATAGTTGCACAGGTGTGCCTTTTATACCCATCAAGCAATTGTCAACTTAAACAACACTGCCATATTGTGGATTTTTTTTTAGTATACATGTGAATAAGTATAACATTATAATATCAAATTGGAATACAAAGACTAGTATTGCATGTATTTGTAGAGATTCTTCCATGTATACTGTTACATACAGTATATTCATAATTAAAACATTATTAAAATTTAAAATCAAGCAAACCTATACAAACAAGAAAAAATCATAATCATGCACCAATCTGTTATAGGTATATGCAAAAGAACAGAGACCAATCAAAATCCTTATTAAGCCCTTTTGGTTGTAAGGAGTCCCATTTTCTAATCCAAAACATTTCCCTTTTCTTCAATATCAGTTCCCTGTCACCTCCCCTCCTGGGTTTAGCTACATGTTCTATAATTTGAAAGCGCAGCTGATTAATTTTGTAACCCATGGAGAGGAAGGGAGGAAAGGGGGGCATCTTTGTTGTTAGTCCTAATATTTTATTTATGTTCAGTCAATCTTTCTCTGACCTCCCTACTCATTTCACCCACATAGATTCTAGCACACGGACATTTGATAATGTATATTACATATGTACTTCTACATGTTAGAAAATATTTTATTTTATATTTTGTTCCATTAATGGGATGAAAGAAGTTTTCCCCTTTTATAGTTGAACTACAATTGCTGCAGTGTAAACAGGGATAAGACCCTGTTCTTTTGGATCCTATATATGATTGAACATTAAACTTTTTACTGCCTATAGAAGCATGTACTGAAAGATCTTTTAAACTCTTACTTCTTTTATATGCTGTCATAGGTCTCTCTTTAAAACTCTCCATTTGGGGATTACAAGCCTTCAAAATGTACCAATATTTGTTAAGGATATGAGTAATTTTTGGTCCCAACTGGTTATATTGGGTGACAAATATCATTCTCTCACCCTTCTTGCCTTCATTCTTTTTAGTTTGTTTATCTCCAACTTTATTAATAGATTCCAGTTGACCATTAATCAATCGCTCAGGGTATCCTCTTGCCCTAATTTTATTAGCCCTTTTCCCCAACCTTAAATTACACCTTACTTCATCAGTCACAATTCTTTTAACCCGCATGAACTGGCTCTTTGGTATAGCTTTTATTGTATTGGATGGATGAAAACTGTTATATTCAAGTACCTTATTTATTTATTTTTAAAGATAGTTTTTATTGAGATTTTACAGAACAAACATATAACAGTAATCACCTGTTAACAACATAGATGAAAAATACAATTAAAATTGAGTAAGTTATTCCAAAAAATTGTAACAGATACAAAAGTAGGCTAATGAAACCTCGATTTTATAATAGGTAGCGTATATGACTGACCAGTTAGAAACCGACTCTCGGGTCATACGGCCTCTGTAACTAGAAGAGAACTGGTGGACAGATAAATATCTTTTTTATGAGTTAGATGTGAGGGGGGGGGATATTCAGCGGATAAGCACCGCTAGTCAAATATGGGGGAAGTGTGGAAAGGCGGAGCCAGATATAAAAGCTACATAAAGAATGTGATGGGACCTCTAAGAAGTTGCCGAAGAGTTAGGGGTAGATCCAAAGGTCAACACAGGACATATGTTATTTGGCCCCTAGGAGTGCCAGTGTACATAAAAGAATTTAAGTATTAGGGGAAATCCGGAATATAAGTTAAAATTGTACATATGGGGCGAGTAGTCTATTGAAAGAATATAGAAGCAGCTTATACTGACTACCAAGCTTAGAAGGTGTAGGAAGGTATGTTAAAAAGACTTGTTTGAAATTAAAGAGACATGTCTTGAGGAGTGGGCTAACGATAACTATTATAGTGTAGATTAGAGTAAGATGTCGATGCTAACTTGCATCTATGTCATACAAAATAAAATTATTGCGAAGTATAATATCTACAGAAATAGTCATATCAATAAAATACAATGACGCTAGCAATCATAACAATAACAGAGTGTAGAGGATACTCAAACCTGGTCTTTAAGAGAGTTAAATGTATTAGGTTTCAGAATATTTCAATCAATCCGGTACCTTTATATTAATCTACAATATAGGTTTGTTATATTTACCTGGAATTATCCTAATACAAAATAGGTCTTCTTGTAATAGAAAGGTGGGACACAAGTTGGGCGTTTCAGTATATCAGGTATAGGGCATCCTTAAATATCTGTATGTATATATGTTTAGAATCACCAACAACTCTAGGCTGCCTAGTTTTTTGAATGCCAAGAATTAAACAGTCAGCCTCCATACAGTATCATATTCATTTGGTATAAAATATAATATTTAAACACTATAAAAAGAATAAAGAATACCCCACTTGCGTTGAGACAGTAAATCCATAAGGAAATTGTGCATCACTCTACATACCAACCTAGCAAAAATCTATGACTTTAGGCATAAAGTATATAATCAATATTTAGATGGACTTAGAAGAAGTAGAAAATAACTAAACAGTATTATAATATGACGGCTATAATCTAACTATGGTAGTGTAAAGCAACTTGTAGTATGATAGATTGTACATCAGTAGCATACATGCTCAGTTTTGCCGGAAATTAACTAGTGCATGAGATAGTGGACAGCGGTGTCTAATAAACATTGAGGTCCAATGACTACAAAACAAACCATTATTGCCCTGCAGCATATAGTATATAGAAAGAGGGAATGAGAAGAGAGATCAGGTCCCATTACTAATAGGAAGATGTGTGTATTATAAGTAGCACTTAATGCTGCGTGTCTTTCTAAATTTTATTAGTATAGAGCAAACCTACCTAACTTAGGAGCCCCGGTTTGCTGGTTACTAGCAATAAGGTTACAGCCTATATGCAGTATTCAGTATCATCTCAGATATACATAAGTTAATATATAACAATGCAGTGTTAAAGGAGCTGACATTATACTAATGGGCAATAGCTAGTTAATATAATACAGCAAAGGTTTTAGCACATATACCAAATGAGGCTATAGTATATTAGAAGGCACCATTGACGTGTTTAGTTCTAAAACAGTATGTTAGGGATACATTATCAATCAAACAAAATCAATACTGCTTAATGTGGCATTCTGCTATATATAAGACCTTTTATGCAACTAGTTAATATAGCAGTATAAACAGTTTAGTGCTAGCACCAATGCTACTGGACATTTATGAGTAATAGCGCAGTCCTGAACAATGACATACATGCAGATAATGCATATAATTGCAGTGCAATGAAAAGTTCCACTGTAGAAGCATATATTTAAAACTAGCATATAAATGGTTCCAGCAAGTACAGAAAAATTAGACCATAACACAGGAGAATTAAACAAGGTAGAATTCTGATAGGGAATAAAAACTGTGATGAACTTTTAAGCTGGAAAATAAGGTCAGCACAACTTTCATAACTAACGGTGTATGTGTAGATAAATGAGTCCTTCATCCGCCCCCAGCATTGAACAGGCCTGAAGAGGGTACAAGGCATTGGAGCTTCTGTAAATGTAGGGGACTCATCTCTGACCCTCCATGTATGATACCTTGTAAAAGAGGATAGGCCCACAAGGCTCCGCTATACAAAAGTGCTTCCTTAAATCTAAAATGTCCGCTTCTTTCTGCACTCATTGGTAACAGTGACATAACTCTAGGACAATCAGTTCCTACTTGCAGCCAATGCAAACTGACCTCCTGTATATTTGTGGAATTCATCCCTCCGGCAAGCAAAGCAATGAGTCGAGCCTCAAGGCACTTATGGGTAGGTATGTTTTCCCTAATCTTCCGAGGTGCGGTAGATCTTAGGGGCATAGTGCTCCGCTGAGCCTCCGACCTGTCCTCTCCTCTTAGCTTGGTCTCGGCATCTGTAGGAGGGCCTTCTGATGAGACCATCGCTATGCATGTCAGCTGTGAGCAGGGTACACCAATCAACACAGACAGTTGTGTCCGCGGGACCATCGGGTATGTGATGTTTCGTTCCGACACCAGCAATCTAGGGCCCTCCATGCTTAGTATGTGTCACTTCATGGATACCTGGGGTAAGTCTTTGTGGCAGCATGTCGGGTCTGGAACAGGTCCATCGATCTGACAGGTAACTTCCCCTATTGGTGTTGCCATCTGAGACGGAGCTATAGCAGCTTTCAATTCAGCAATAAGAGATTGCTGGTGGAAGTCCATGGAGAGCATCAAGGCTTGGAGGGCATATAGAACCTGTTTCTCCATTGAAGTGGTGGTGCTAGTTCCCTGTCAGTCTATTCGGTGCGTAGGTAATTGCAAAAATGGCGGTGCACTCGTTGCTAGGGAACAGGCCTCTGTACTGTTAGCGTTTCTTTAATGTGGTATCTCGGTCTCAAAATATGCAATCCATATCGTAGGATTTGCTAGGAGAAGAATGTAGAGGTTTAAGAATTCTTAGGTTGCCAATAATTAATATTTTTCAAAGATCTGTTCCAGGAGCTCTGAAATGGTGCTACTTGTTGCTTCGGCGGTTGGCTCTGCCCCCCCCCCAAGTACCTTATTGTTATCTGTCAATTTAGTATATAAGTCAGTTTTTGCAAATCCTTCATCAATATATACAAAGGTATCCAAAAATTGGACCCCCCATTTCACTCATATTTAATGTGAATGTAAGCCCAGATGCTGCTAGATTAAGATCATTAACAAATTCCAATAGGCTACCAACATCACCCAACCATATGCCAAAGATATCGTCGATGAATCTCCACCAAGCGGCACCATACCGCAAAAATAACTGATGTGGATATACAAACTTCTCTTCAAATTGCGACATATAAATGTTGGCATAGGTTGGAGCGATGTTGGAGCCCATTGCCGTTCCTTGTAGTTGCAAGTAAAATTGGTCTTGGAACAAAAAAATAATTTTTATTTATATATATATATATATATATATATATGATTAAAGATAATAGATCAACCAGAAATTGAGCTTCCTCTTCACTATATCTATTACTCATTTTGAGTGTGTTAGCTACTGCAGAAATCCCACTAGTATGTTTTATTGAGGTGTATAAGCTTGTTACATCTAACGTGTATAGAATGCACTTATCACCAATGTAACCTATGTCCTTGAGTTTACTTAGGAAGTCATTAGTATCCTTTAAATATGAGGAAGACTTAGGGAGATAAGGTTGTAATACTATAATTGTGCGAGCGCAGGTCTAACTTTGTGTAATCAGATAAGGTTGTAACACCCTATCTAAAAATATTGAAGTTTTAGAAAATACTGAGTTCACCCCTGCTACAATTGGGCGACCTGATGGATGTTGTTCATCCTTGTGAATTTTAGGTAATACATATAAGACAGGTCTTATAGGATTTTTCTCAATTAGAGATTGCTTGAATTTTTCTGATATAATACCTATTTTCACTGCCTGTTTTGTAATGTATTCTAGCTCTTTATTAATTAGGATAGGAGGTTCACTTTTTAGGGGTTTATATACCTGGGTGTCACTAAGCTGTATTTCTATTTCTTGTAAATAATCAACTTTATTCAGTAAAACAAAAGTGCCACCCTTGTCCGCCTCTTTAATTATCACTTCTTTTTTATTCTTCAATTGGTTGACTGCTTCTCTTTCATTTTTACTTGCTTTTATTAATCTCTTATTTTTATTTCTTCTCAATAAGTTATCCACCTCTTTTTGAACTAATTTAGCATAAGTGGCAACACTATGTGGAGGTGATGGAGTAAATTTACTTTTACCCTTAATACCAAATTCTTTTGGATCATTAAATTTAACATTACTCTGTATTTTTTGTTTATTTTGTGGTCCAAAAGGATCCTCTACTCTTCTCCATTTATACTTCTTTGCTGGGTAAACTTATCAACAGTTACGGCTTCAAATATCACCTCTATGGTGATGACACCCAGCTCTACCTCTCCACCCCTGCTCTCTCTCCCTCTGTCCTCTCTCATGTCAGTGACTGCTTATCTGGTATTTCTTCCTGGATGGCCTCTTACCACCTCGGAGTTACACTTGACTCATATCTATCCTTCGTCCCCCATATCCAATCACTTTTTACATCCTGCTTCAACCATCTAAGCAATATTTCCAAGATTCGACCTTTTCTGTGCGGTAACACCACAAAGCAAATAATCCACTACCTTGTTATTTCCCGACTTGACTACTGCAATAATCTACTTACTGGCCTTCCTCTTTCCCACCTCTCCCCCTTCAATTCATCCTAAATGCCTCTGCCAGGCTGATCCACCTTTCCCGTTGCTCTGTATCTGCTGCACCTTTCTGCGAGTCCCTTCATTGGCTCCCCATTCACAGCAGAATAAAATTCAAAATGTTCACCCTTGCATACAAAGTGCTCACCAACACCTCTATCTATCCTCTCTAATCAACAAGTATACTCCAGCCCGCCCACTAAGATCCAACAATGACCTGCTTCTTGCATCTGCGACTATCACCTCCTCTCATGCTAGACTTCAGGACTTCTGTCATGCAGCACCTATCCTCTGGAACACTCTCCCTCATGCTGTCAGGCTTTGCCCTAATCTTTCTTCTTTTAAGTGTTTTTTGAAGACTTTTCTGTTCAGAGAAGCCTACCAACCAACTCAATAATATTTATCTTACCTAACAACATTTCCCTCGTTCAATCTTGCAGTCCTCATCTCCTGTTTCTCAACCTCTGACCCTTCTAGATTGTAAGTTCCCACGGGAATAGGGCCCTCAATTCCTTCTGTATGTGTTTGTAAATTTGTCCTGTTTCTTACAAGTTTTATATTGTTTTATTTAAATGAACTGTATCCATGGACAAAGCTGTGGAATATGATGGTGCTTCATAAATAAAGCATAATAATAATAATAATAGTATGGGCCACATCAGTGTGGGGCAGATATATCACTCTAGGCACACTGAGCAATGGGTCCATGTCTGGTTTCCCGTATCACGCTTTGGGAGACTTCCTTCAGGGTCATAATTTGCATATACAAAAAGAGAGAAGTGCTCAACCTGGGAATGAACAATAGCATAATAGCTTGTTCTGTGGCTAGTTACCACCCTAAGAATAACCTCTCTTTTTGCTCAGCATATGTTTTTCACAGAGAAGTTTCCTGTAGCATATCAGTCTGATCTTGACTAAACAGTGCAGTCCAGTCATGAAATAGCAGTCAATCCCTCTCTGAATGAGAGAAACGGTAAAACCCCAGACATACATTTTGGCCTAGTATGGGCCTTATCAGTGAGGTGCAGCCATATCACTCTAGGCCCACTGAGGGTCCACGTCTGGCTTCCTATATTACCCATTGGGAGACTTCCTTCAGGGTCTCATTTGCATATACAAAAAAAGGAAGTGCTCAACCTGGGAATGAACAATAGCATAATAGCTTGTTCTTTTGGCTAGTTACCACCATAGAGCAGCTTCTTTTTCAGCATGGCCTTTCACAAAGAACTTTCCTGTAGTATATCAGTCTAATTCTGACTAAACAGTGCAGTCCAGTCCCGAAATACCAGGCAATCCCTCTCTGAACGAGAGAAAAACCACAAAACATCAGACGTATGTTTTGGCCTAGTATGGGCCTCGTCAATGAGGTGCAGCCATATCCCAAGATAGATAGTGTTATGCTCTAGAATGAGAATATTCATTTATTATGAAAAACTACCCTAGCTAATTGCATGAAACCCAAAGATAAGTCATGTGTTTATAAGTTTAATTACTACTTTCTTTTAATGTACTGTAATCACTGCTTAGTGTATGTTTTGCACTAAGTTCATAATAAACCCTGTTTCTACTCTACTACATTCTCGTGCGCATCAGTTACCTTTTTCAGTACTATTGTGAGACTTAGTTTGGGCTTTCCTCTTTTTTTACCCACTGTTGTTCAGCCTAACTTTATGCCAAGTACAGCCGTTCCAAAAACCTAACCACAAAACCCTTAATTAAGGAAACACTACTTCACTATTTATGGTTTCAACAAATTCCTCCTATGGCATCTAACACATAGCATTAATTACCAGAATATCTGACACAGTCAACTGCAAATAATAATAGCCTTTACCAATGGAAGCCAAAAATTACAAACCTCTTGAGTTGCACAACATCTGTGCTGGAACCCATTTAAAGGGAAATTGTACTAATTCTAAACCCATTTGTTTTTCTTTAATGATTCAGATAGAGCATTCAATTTTAAGCAACATTCTAATTTACTCCTATTATCAAATTTTCTTCTGTGGCCCTCTTTATTTAAAAAGCAGGAATGTAAAGCTTAGAAGCCGGCCCATTTTTGGTTTAGAAACTGGGTTATGCATACTTATTGGTGGCCACATTTAGCCACCAACAAGCAAGCACTATCCAGGATGCGGAACCAAAAATGGTCCGGCTCCTAAGCTTTACATTCCTGCTTTTTAAATAAAGATAGCAAGAGAATGAAGAAAATTGATAATAGGAGTAAATTAGAAAGTTGCTTAAAATTACATGCTCTATCTGAATCATGAAATAAAAAATTTCCCAAAGCTATTTAAAGAAAACAAAAAATACTTATGATTGGGTGGATTGATATCCGCAGTCTCAGAGGCGGCGGACCAGTTAAGGAGCCTTCATTACTGCTGTTTCCGCACGGAAACAGGGGCTTCAGGGGCCATTCGGCCCTTGATAAATCGCCCCCCTGGTCTGTTTTATGTCATTGTCCCTGAGTGACTTTTATTTAGTGATATTATGTTTTTATACAAATAAAGGTTGGAATATACTGCAAGCGTATGAATAAGTTGTAGTATGCACTATTCTTAGCACGATTGCCGCTGTCTGCTGTTTGAGTAACACACTTGACCTCTTATTGTGTCTTTTGGACACAGTCTCATACAGTGAGCCCCATTTATCAAAGCCCGAATGGACAAGTTGCCAGGATTGCAGAAAGCTGGCAGCAATGCGCTACCCACATTAAACATTGCACAAGTGTCTGCTTGTGCAATGCCACCCCCTTCTAATGATAGCCCAATGGCGTTCTAGTAGGGGCTATCAAACATACAAGGTGACCGTGTCAAGGGTGATTTTAATCCCCCAGCTATGACTGCTGCTTCTTAACTATCGGCTGCAGCAAAGGGCCTCCAAAGCTGCATACACAGCTTGATAAATGTAGCCCTGTATGTCATTGTTTATATGAGGTTGATTGTAAGATGTATCACATTGAGGCTTCAATGGAGATCCTTAGGAATGGATACCTTCATTTAAAGTGACACAACCTTGTTTTGGTGTAACTGGTATATGATTGTCATTCACATATTTTAATTTTATTTGATATTGTTCCATTTTAACCTTTTAAGTTTGCTTCTCTTTCACAATTTGAATAATCAAAAGACTGGTTTAATTTGTTTATCTGAGGGTTATTTATGTATAATTATATTTCCTTTTTTTTGGATAGTAGTATATTTAAAAAAAAAAAAAAATTCCTAGCCATGTAATTTAAAAAAAAAAATCCACATTGGCTTCTCTTTTAAAGAATGAATATCTCTGTTATTGAATCGTATCCAAGTTTCATATTCCATCTGTTTTTATCCTGTTTTTCACACACCATAATAATTCAGCATTATCTGTTTTCAAAATGTAGTCTGCCAGCAACTATGCTAACAATACATTGTAAGTCTATAAAAGCTTATTCTTCAAATGTTATTTTAGCTAAGGCTTTTATAAGTAAAGTGTTAATATGTGACAAAGGAAAATTAAACAACCGACAAATAATTGAAAATAAAGATGAAATATTAAAACACTGAATAATGAAAGAAAAAAAAACCCATAGAAAAAGCACATTTTCAAATAATGCGCTTTACTTTGTTAAAATGGGATGTTTTGCTTGCATGAGATTAAAATGTATTAGTTAACTAATTTTTGTTTCTATTACAATTTTCTTCCCCCTGGTAAAATTAGAAAACTATTTGTTGTTATTTGGACAAGTTATAGCAGCGCAAATTACTATTTTATGGATGCTAATAGGAAATCGCATAATCACAAAATGAAGTAATTGTATCCCCAGATTAGCATTAGATGCATTGGAAGCAGCCGCTAACATAGAGGCAGAAAAAAAAAAAACAAGTTCATTATTTCTTAAACACTACTTTATTAGTTTCTTTTAAAACTGTACATTACATTAACTTTAAAATGTTTTCACTGTAATAATATTCTTGAGTGCTATAATGAATTAATTTTTCAAACAGGAAAATATAAATAAGTCAATATTAGTTTTAATGGTAAATTGTGTAACAATAATCAGATTGAAATTATGGGCTAGATAAATTTGGTCTTATTTTAGGTTTACTTTTATAGTGATATTCTTGCATGGTATATGGGTATATGCTGTGCACAATACTGATATGATATTAAGTAAATAAATAATAATAATAATAATAATAATAATAAATAATAAAGTTTTTTTATATCATGTTTAAAAAAATAAAGCTAAAAAATGTAGCGTCCTTATTGTGATGATATTTTTGCAGTTCTTTTAAAGGGAATGTCATAGGATAGAATTTAAAAAAATGAATGAGACTTTCATTCATCAAATGTGTAGTATATACTTCTTCTGAGATTTGTACCTTGTAATGCTATAACGATAAGGGCGGTTACTCCACCCACCATATTCATCAATTGATTGACAGGTGACAAATCTGTGATACACTAATCGTTGTTTCCCCCCGGGGCGTTCAGTCCCTTTGCACAAACGCCACGCCCAGAGGGGAAACAACGATTAGTGGATTGCAGATTCGTCATCTGTTAATCAATTAATGAATTTTGTGGGCGGAGCAAGGGCGTCTATGGTTATAGCATTACAAGGTAAAAATCTCAGAAGATAAGTATATACTACACATTTGATGAATGAAAGTCTCGTTCATTTTTTTAAATTCTATCCTATGACTTGAGCGAGTATGCTCAAGTTTACATTCACTTTAAGCATTTACCAAAATATAATTAAAAAGATACATGAGGGGGGGAACTTCCGGGCAGCGTCCATGTTTAGACGCATAACTGCATGCTGCTCCAGCTTTTTAACAATTTTGCCTTGATCAACACATTAGGACTTTGCTGTCTACAACATAAACTACATCTTTGTAATCTTCACTAGAAGACACATCCTATGTACCAATTCTGGAAAGAAATCGCTGCTGGCATCAGGGCTCGGAGCCACTTTAAGAACTTGGCCTGCACAATACCCCCCGGCGGGAAGCCTTAGGGCCCTGTCGTTACGAAGCACGTCTTGCATTAAGTGTGTTTTATTGAGAATTAATTTAATCTAATCTCCCTGACTACAGATCACTGTAAAATATCATGGAGTGCGCTGTTGATGTTGTAAGGGAGCTGAATCATATGCTAACGGAACACCACGCTGCCTTTGAGTCTATTTTGTTTACAGCATTTAAGCCTGAGGGCAATCATGGGCTGGTTTCGCATGCAACCACACACATTGAGCCTGTTCTGCTGGACAAATCGAACGAGAGTATGCTGGGACCACAGCTCTTCATCTACACACAGAGCACTAGTGAGAGATCAACGGAAGCCAGCCCCATGTTGCCTGCATTAAAAAATGGAAAAACAGCTGACGGACACATTGTGGCGGCTATGAGCACTGTTGCCGTATCAGGGTTTATACACAGAGATGTAGCGGTCAGCCAGCAAACCCTTTCGTTGAGTTATTCAGCTGCAATATATACCCCCCAAAGGATTCCCAATTGCATACTATTCTCAAGATCAAAGTGAGGCATGGCTACGAGGGATCTTGCCTTTAAGCGTGTCTTCCCTTAAGGAACTGTCGCATTATCAATGGACAATAAACATCGCATTGCCGGCTTTGGAGAACTATTTACCCATATCACCTGCTGGAATAGGGTAGACTCGGAACGCACCTCATGGAACTCATGGGCAGTTTGAGTATCTGTCTGTTTTTGACTTTTTACCGTTTCCTCACTCTGTTTGAGAGCTCTGACTTAAGTTTAGTTTCTCCTGATTAACCGTATATCTGCCTCTTTTGTACTGGTTTAAATTATCCCACGGGGACATGCTTATATCTTATGTGTAGCTCAACTCTTTTAAGGTCCAAAGTAACAAACTCCTGTAATTGCGGTAATGCTTATGTTCTAGCGTATAGGTCAAATTTCAAACCCTTTATTATTTATTGAGCTCCTGCTTTGCATTACAAACAGATGCGTGTTGCCAGCGGCCGGGGCGGCATGTTATCTACTTATTTTAATTGCGAAGCCAGTTACTGGAGCTTCAAGAAATAGCCTATATACTTTACTTAAAGTTAACATGTGCGCCTATAAGCTTTACCCCTACTGGGGACAGCCCCTTAGCTACATCTTCGTGGTATTGCCGGCATCTACCCCTGTCCTATAGATTAGAAAGATATTTCACCACTTCCTTGCTGGTGGCAGATAAGTTTCCTATATCCTAAATTTGATATGCATACTTAGTTGAGCTCTTTAGGATTCACTTATAACTCTTTTCATGCCTTTTGGGCTCGTAAATTATTCTATTTTGAGCGCCTACCCATTTCATATTCAGTGTTAACAGAGCTCTTTCTTTTTTTTTTTTTTTTTGTAGTCATATTTCAGGTAGAGTCCTATATATTTTCTTTAATAGCATGTTGTAATTTATCTCTTCTATTCACAACCCCTAAAGGTGTTACATTGTGATAATGAAGGCAGCTAATCCTGTACTGATGCATAAGTGTAATGTCCTGTAGACAGCTATTTAACCTCTTCTTTGCTGGTGGCTGATGAGTTTCTCATAACATAAATGTGATACGCATACTTGGCTGGGCTCTTAAAATGCTACCTATAAATCTTACATATGCCTTTTTTGCTCCTGTAGTTAATTTTCTTGCTACAAGCGCTTACCCACTACATGTTCAGCGTTAAAAGGAGTATTTCTTCTCTATAATTGCATTTCAGGCAGAATCCTATATATAATTTCTTTAATAACAAGTTGTAATGTTACCTTTCATAGATGTTCAATATTCTATTATAAAAAGAAGGTTTGTCAGGTGAGATCCATGAGTGGTCTCCTATATTTCAAGGAGTCTTTTGCATATTATATGTTTTATATGGGGTGTATGGCATGTATAATGTATGTTATATCTTGACAATGTATTTCAACTTTTACTTATATTGGTCTTAAAAAGCTTGTATGCCTTATTCCAAACCTCAATAAAAATTATTTAAAAAAAAAAAAAAAAAAAAAAAAAAGATACATGAGAAAAAATGCTTACTAATATAATAAAACATAAATAATAATATATCAATCAACATTTTTCCTAAATTTAAATTATAATCTCATTATATTAATCTTAAATGGAAACTAAACCCAATTTTTTTATTTCATGATTCGGATAGAGCATTCAAATATAAGCAACTTTATCTTTATTTGAAAAGCAGGAATGAAAACTTTGGAGCCGGCCCATTTTAGGATCAGCACCTGGGTACCGCTTGCTGATTGGTAGCTAAATGTAACCACCAATCAGCAAGCACTATCCAGGATTCTGGACCAAAAATGGGCTGACTCCTAAGCTTTCATTCCTGATTTTTCAAATACAGATACTAAGAGAACAAAGAAAAATTGATAATAGGAGTAAATTAGAAATGTGCTTAAAATTGCATGCTCTATCTGAAACATAAAATAAAAAAATATGGGCTTAGAATCCATTTAAAGGGACATAATACTCATATGCTAAATCACTTGAAACTTATGCAGTATCACCTGAGCATCTCTATGTAAAAAAGGAAGATATTTTACCTCACAATTTCCTCAGCTCACCAGAGTAAGTCCTGTGTAAAAAGTTATACTTCAGCTGCTGTCCAGCTGCAGGTAAAAAATAAATGATTGAAGAAATGAACAGCAACCAATCAGCATCAACAGAGCTGAGGTCATAAACTTTTTTACTGTGATCTCATGAGATTTCACTTAACTCTCGTGAGATTTCATAGTAAACTTCCTTAAACTGAATAGGGAATTAACACAAGTGTGCATGAGGCTCACTCCCTTGCCGGTCCTGGGAAAGACATACTGATTTGCTGCTTAAAGCCCTTTACAATAGGGTAGGAATATGTAGGACATTTTAGTTAAAATATATTTCTTTTTTACATAGAGATGTTTAGGTGATATTTTCTAGTCAGCTTTTTACAGCTATGCTGCATCACTTTCAAATGTTTCAACATTTGGGTATCATGGCCCTTTAAGAAAAAGTATGTATTGTTTTATTGTACATGATAGTTGTGCTATTTAATTGATGCAAACTTTTGTTAATTCTAGATTTTAAGCTTTTCTAAGTTATAAAATATGCTGTGTTTTTTGGACTTGCTTAACCACAGCACTTTTCCATTTTCTGTCCGTTTGGGACCAGGGCTATTTTTACATTTCTGCTGTGTTTGTGTTTAGCTGTAATTTTCCTCTTACTCGTTTATTGCACCCACACATATTATATACCATTTTTCTCGCCATTAAATGGACTTTCTAAAAATACCATTATTTTAATCATATCCTATAATTTACTATAAAAAAATTATAAAATATGAGGAAAAAATGGAAAAAAACACATTTTTTCTAACTTTGATCCCCAAAATTTGTTACTCATCTACAACCACCAAAAAAACACTCATGCTAAATAGTTTCTAAATTTTGTCCTGAGTTTAGAAATACCCAATGTTTACATGTTCTTTGCTTTGTTTGCAAGTTATAGGGCCATAAATACAAGTAGCACTTTGCTATTTCCAAACCATTTATTTTTTCAAAATTAGCACTAGTTACATTGGAACACTGATATCTGTCAGGAATCGCTGAATAGCCATTGACAGGTATATATATTTTTTTGTTAGAAAACATCCCAAAGTATTGATCTAGGCCCATTTTGGTATATTTCATGCCACCATTTCACCACCAAATGCGATCAAATAAAAAAAATTGTTCACTTTTTCACAAATTTTTTCACAAACTTTAGGGGCGCGATCCGATATCGATCGCAGTTTGCGGCGCAAGCGAGGAGACCGGCGTCGCCCGCAGTTTCAGCTCGCAACTCGAGCCATCCCATATAGGTCGCCGTCAGATGCTAACGTGCCGTAAGTCTCACAAACCAGCGATGTCCAGAAATCTGCGTAAGTACAAATTTCTGGCGTCGCCAGTGACTTGCGCCACGTTAGAATCTGCCGGCGCCTATAAAACCTGACTAAAGTCTAAAACACCCGCACTGTCTAACACGCCTCCCTAACATAGCCCGCACTGTCTAACACGCCTCCCTAACATAGCCCGCACTGTCTAACACGCCTCCCTAACATAGCCCGCACTGTCTAACACGCCTCCCTAACATAGCCCGCACTGTCTAACACGCCTCCCTAACATAGCCCGCACTGTCTAACACGCCTCCCTAACATAGCCTGCACTGTCTAACACGCCTCCCTAACAAAGCCCGACACGTCTAACCCTCTATCCGCTATCCCCCCTCACTAGCCTAACAATAAAAAAGCTATTAACCCCTAAACCGCCGCTCCCGTACCCCGCCGCAACCTAATAAAGTTATTAACCCCTAAACCGCCGCTCCCGTACCTCGCCGCCAGCTATATTATATCTATAACCCCCTAAAGTGAGCCCCTAACACCGCCGCCATCTATATTAATATTATTAACCCCTAATGTAAGCCCCTTACACCGCCGTCATCTCTATTAAAATGATTAACCCCTAATTTAATCTACCTACCCCGCCGCCAGCTATATTATCTATATTAACCCTAAGTATATTATAGTTAATATAGGTATTACATTATATATATTAACTATATTAACCCTAATTATATTAGGGTTAATATAGTTAATATAGTTGCTATAGTATTTATATGAACTATATTAACTCTATCTAACCCTAACTAAATTTATATTAAATTAATCTAATTCATTTATAAACTAAAATATTCCTATTTAAATCTAAATACTTACCTATAAAATAAACCCTAAGATAGCTACAATATAATTAATAATTACATTGTAGCTATGTTAGGGTTAATATTTATTTTACAGGTAAATTGTTAATTATTTTAACTAGGTATAATAGATATTAAATAGTTATTAACTATTTAATATCTACCTAGTTAAAATAATTACCCAATTACCTGTAAAATAAATCCTAACCTAAGTTACAAATACACCTACACTATCAATAAATTTAATAAACTACTAACATCTATCTAAAAATACAATTAAATTAACTAAACTAAATTACAAAAAAAAAACAAACACTAAATTACAAAAAATAAAAAAAAATTACAAGATATTTAAGCTAATTACACCTATTCTAAGCCCCCTAATAAAATAATAAACCCCCAAAATAAAAAAAATTCCCTGCCCTATTCTAAATTCAACAAATTTCAAAGCTCTTTACCTTACCAGCCCTTAAAAGGGCCTTTTGTGGGGCATGCCCCAAAGAATTCAGCTCTTTTGCATACAAGAAATACAATACCCCCCCCCCCATTACAACCCACCACCCACATACCCCTATTCTAAACCCACCCAAACCCCCCTTAAAAAAGCCCAACACTACCCCCCTGAAGATCTCCCTACCTTGTCTTCACCACACCGGGCCGAACTCCTGATCCGATCCGGGCGATGTCTTCCTCCAAGCGGCAAAGAAGAATTCTTCCTCCGGCGATGTCTTCCTCCAAGCGGCAGCAAAGTCTTCATTCTTCCGGCGGCATCTTCAATCTTCTTTCTTCGCTCCGCCGCCGCGGAGCATCCATCCCGGCCGACTGCTGAACTTGGAATGATGTACCTTTAAATGACGTCATCCAAGATGGCGTCCGCCGAATTCCGATTGGCTGATAGGATTCTATCAGCCAATCGGAATTAAGTTAAAAAAATCTGATTGGCTGATTGAATCAGCCAATCAGATTCAAGTTCAATCCGATTGGCTGATCCAATCAGCCAATCAGATTGAGCTCGCATTCTATTGGCTGTTCCGATCAGCCAATAGAATGCGAGCTCAATCTGATTGGCTGATTGGATCAGCCAATCGGATTGAACTTGAATCTGATTGGCTGATTCAATCAGCCAATCAGATTTTTTTAACTTAATTCCGATTGGCTGATAGAATCCTATCAGCCAATCGGAATTCGGCGGACGCCATCTTGGATGACGTCATTTAAAGGTACATCATTCCAAGTTCAGCAGTCAGCCGGGATGGATGCTCCGCGGCGGCGGAGCGAAGAAAGAAGATTGAAGATGCCGCCGGAAGAATGAAGACTTTGCTGCCGCTTGGAGGAAGACGTTGCCGGAGGAAGAATTCTTCTTTGCCGCTTGGAGGAAGACATCGCCCGGATCGGATCAGGAGTTCGGCCCGGTGTGGTGAAGACAAGGTAGGGAGATCTTCAGGGGGGTAGTGTTAGGCTTTTTTAAGGGGGGTTTGGGTGGGTTTAGAATAGGGGTATGTGGGTGGTGGGTTGTAATGGGGGGGGGGGTATTGTATTTCTTGTATGCAAAAGAGCTGAATTCTTTGGGGCATGCCCCACAAAAGGCCCTTTTAAGGGCTGGTAAGGTAAAGAGCTTTGAAATTTGTTGAATTTAGAATAGGGCAGGGAATTTTTTTTATTTTGGGGGTTTATTATTTTATTAGGGGGCTTAGAATAGGTGTAATTAGCTTAAATATCTTGTAATCTTTTTTTTATTTTTTGTAATTTAGTGTTTTTTTTTTTTGTAATTTAGTTTAGTTAATTTAATTGTATTTTTAGATAGATGTTAGTAGTTTATTAAATTTATTGATAGTGTAGGTGTATTTGTAACTTAGGTTAGGATTTATTTTACAGGTAATTGGGTAATTATTTTAACTAGGTAGATATTAAATAGTTAATAACTATTTAATATCTATTATACCTAGTTAAAATAATTAACAATTTACCTGTAAAATGAATATTAACCCTAACATAGCTACAATGTAATTATTAATTATATTGTAGCTATCTTAGGGTTTATTTTATAGGTAAGTATTTAGATTTAAATAGGAATATTTTAGTTTATAAATGAATTAGATTAATTTAATATAAATTTAGTTAGGGTTAGATAGAGTTAATATAGTTAATATAAATACTATAGTAACTATATTAACTATATTAACCCTAATATAATTAGGGTTAATATAGTTAATATATATAATGTAATACCTATATTAACTATAATATACTTAGGGTTAATATAGATAATATAGCTGGCGGCGGGGTAGGTAGATTAAATTAGGGGTTAATCATTTTAATAGAGATGGCGGCGGTGTAAGGGGCTTACATTAGGGGTTAATAATTTTTATATAGGTGGCGGCGGTGTAAGGGGTCAGATTAGGGGATAGATAAGGTAGATGGCGGCGGTTTTAGAGGCTCACAGTAGGGGGTTAGTTTATGTAGATGGCGGCGGGGTCCGGGAGCGGCGTTTTAGGGGGTAATAACTTTATTAGGGATTTCGGGGGGGGGGGGGATCGCGGTTGACAGGGAGATAGACATTGCGCATGCGTTAGGTGTTAGGTTTATTTTAGCAGCCAGTTTAGGAAGTTACGGGGCTCCAATAGTCAGCGTAAGGCTTCTTACGGCTGCTTTTTGTGGCGAGGTGAAAATGGAGTAAGTTTTCTCCATTTTCGCCACGTAAGTCCTTACGCTGCATATTGGATACCAAACTGCGCGGGTTTGGTATACCTGCCTATGACCCAAAAAACTGCGGGCGACGGCAGAAATATACGCGCGTAACTTCTAGCTTACGCCGTATATAGGATACCAAATCCGCGCAATTATTGGCGTCGCCGGCTTTTGCGGGCGACGATTTTTATCGGATCGACCCCCATATTTCTCACTGAAATTATTTACAAATAGCTTGTGCAATTATGACATAAATGGTTGTACATTTTTCTCTGGGATACCCTTTGTTCAGAAATAGCAGACATATATGGCTTTGACTTTGCTTTTTGATAATTAGAAGGCCGCTAAATGCTACTGCACACCACACGTGTATTATGTCCAGCAGTGAAGGGGTTAATTAGGGAGCATGTAGGGAGCTTTTTGGGGTAATTTTAGCTTTAGTGTAGTGTAGTAGACAACCCAAAGTATTGATCTAGGCCCATCTTGGTATATTTCATGCCACCATTTCAACGGTAAATGCGATAAAAAACAAAAAAAACATTACATTTTTCCAAATTTTAGGTTTCTCACTGAAATCATTTACAAACATTTTGTGCAATTATGGCACAAATGGTTGTAAATGCTTCTATGGGATCCCCTTTTTTCAGAAATAGCAGACATATATGGCTTTGGCATTGCTTTTTGGTAATTAGAAGGCCGCTAAATGCCGCTGTGCACCACACGTGTATTATGCTCAGCAGTGCAGGGGTTAATTAGGGAGCTTGTAGGGTTAATTTTAGCTTTAGTGTAGTGTAGTAGACAACCCCAAGTATTGATCTAGGCCCATTTTGGTATATTTCATGCCACCATTTCACCGCCAAATGCGATCAAATTAAAAAAAATAGTCAACTTTTTCACAAACTTTAGGTTTCTCACTGAAATTATTTACAAACAGCTTGTGCAATTATGGCACAAATGGTTGTAAATGCTTCTCTGGGATCCCCTTTGTTCAGAAATAGCAGACATATATGGCTTTGGCGTTGTGTTTTGGTAGTTAGAAGGCCCCTAAATGCAACTGCGCACAACACATGAATTATGCCCAGCAATGAAGGGGTTAATTAGGTAGCTTGTAGGGAGCTTGCAGGGTTAATTTTAGCTTTAGTGTAGAGATCAGCTTCCCACCTGACACATCAGATCCCCTGATCCCTCCCAAAGAGCTCTCTTCCCTCCCTTACCCCACAATTGTCCCCGCCATCTTAAGTACTGGCAGAAAGTCTGCCAGTACTAAAATAAAAGGTATCTTTTTTTTATATATATATATATATATATATATATATATATATATATATATTTTGTATAGCATATTTACATATGCTGTTGTGTAGGATCCCCCCCTTAGCCCCCAACCTCCCTGATCCCCCCCAAAACAGCTTCCAAACCCTCCCCCTCTGCCTTATTGGGGGCCATATTGGGTACTGGCAGTACCCAGTTTGCAAATAAAATGTTTTTTTTTTATTTTTATTTCATTTTTCTGTAGTGTAGCTTCCCCCCCCCCCAGACCAATCCCCCACCCACTCCCAGATCACTTAGATTTCCAAGTACTAAATATTTTGCACCCCTTTCTCCCACTTATAAAAACATTTTTTTTCTGTAGTGTAGCGGTTCCCACCTGCTCCCTCCCTGTGCACGCGCCCGCCCGGCTTCTCCTGTGCACGCGCACGCCTGTGCGTGCCCCCGGCGATCCTGCCCCCGATCCCGCCCCCCTCTCTTACAAGGACCGCATCGATGGCCGTCCACCCGCCTCCCACTTCAGCTCCCACCCACCAACGAATGCGGCCATCGATGCCCGGTGCAGAGAGGGCCACAGAGTGGCTCTCTCTGCACCGGAGGGGTAAAATTTGTTATTGCAGGATGCCTCGATATTGAGGCATCCTGCAATAACCGGAAAGCAGCTGGAAGTGATCAGGATCGCTTCCAGCTGCTTTCTAAACCGAGGACGTACGCCATACGTCCTCAGGCGTTAACTGTATTTTTTCTGATTACGTATGGCGTACGTCCTCGGTCTTTAAGGGGTTAATGGAAATTCAAAATTTAGCATTCTATACCTTCTTAAAGGGACAGGAAAGTCCAAATTTTCTTTTGTGATTAAGATAGAACATATAACTTTTAACAACTTTCCAATTTACTTCTAATATCAAATTTGCTATATTATCTTGTTAGGCTTTGCTGAAGGAACAGCATTGCACTGCTGGTAGCTAGCTGAACACAACTAGTTAGCCAGTCACAAGAGACAGATGTGTGCAGGCACCAATTAGAAGTAGCGCCCACTAGTGTAGGATATGTGCATATTCTTTTTCAACAAGGGAAACCAAGAGAACAAAGCACATTTGGAAATAGATGTGAATTTAAATGTATCTTAAAATTACATGCTCTATATCAGCCCTTCTTAAACTGTGGGTTACGACCAAATATGGGGTCGCGTAACCCTAATGTGCGGGTCTCAAAAATTCCCCCCCCCCCCCCCGTTCTGTCTGTACTGCATTGTTAATTTTTTAAAATTTTATTTCCTATTGGTTCCTCCTTACGTGACGATCATCTTGCCCCCAATAGCTGCAGTCCACACGTGAGTCTGCACTGCAGTCATGTGGCTCCAGTCACAAGGTATTTGTGCAGGTGACTGAACGTGATCATCTCTGCTTGAGTGCGAGCAGCAGGGCAGAACTGTCTAAGCTGAGTTACTCAGAGATGTGTAAAGAAAATAATCTTGTCCATTCTGTCTTTCTCAGTGTTCTGTGACATGAGATAAAATCTATTCTTGTGGGGGTGGCAGCCGTCGCCACAGAGCAACCAGAGTACAGACCATGCAGGTAACAGTGCAAGCAGGGTGGAGGCCAGTGCTCTGGCTGCCAGCTCACTTATTTAAGATTTAATCCGGTCCCATGGTGTGACAATTTGCAGGAATCCTCCTAGGATCTGTAGCAAAGATCCTGTAAGCAGGTAAGGTAGGGTCTCCGATCACAATAATCATGATTCCTTGCAAGTTCAGAAATAGTTGATTTGTAGCTTAGGCTAACACCACTAAAATCATTACTTAGAAATTGTGGAGTTAATGAATAAGCATCCATGTGCACAAAATAGAACTGAAGCACTATTTTCGAAGTGTGGTTATAGTCCTAATGTTACCTGTAACAATATAAATGACAGAACAAGTGATCACTGTAATCAAGCAGTAAACTCTAAATGAAAGAGGCTAAATTTAATCTGAATCAGAAGGTAAGAAATAAAGTCAAGGTTACAGTCCTTTTACACAGCAAGCAAGATATCAGACTTAAATGAACGTTCAGGAGCACACAGGTTAACAGGTGGATACAAACAATCCATTGTTGTTCTATAAGATAAGCAATGCCTGTTGCAGGTATAGGAGGAAATTAAAATGACAGAATGCAGAGAGACAAGCTTGTATATTTGTTGAAGAGGTTGCTGAAAAAGTTCCTGAGTAATCCTTATACGGCTAGTGTCCGTTTAGATTCACAGCGTAACCAATTGAAGGGAAGCCAGAAGGGAGAGATCGGCAGTCTTTGTCACTGCTACAGGTTGGTGTGATGAGAGCATGCAGGCAAAACTCAGCTGATAGGAATTACACGATCTGCCCTGGAAGTGTGCTGAAGTCGTCCAAAACTGGATACAAATGTTGCAAATAGTTGCAAAAAATAGAATTCTTTGCAGGAACTGGAGTATTTGTGCATAAGCAAATACAGGTTTAAAGGAGGATGAGGCCTAGGAACTCCTGACTGAGCAACAATAGAGTCAAGGAGGCCTATTTAACAATGGTCTGTCAGACCTGATCCGACAGTGCAGATCAGGTCCGACAGACCTCGCTGAATGCGGAGAGCAATACGCTCTCCATATTCAGCATTGCACCAGCAGCTCTTGTGAGCTGCTGGTGCAACGCCACCCCCTGCAGACTCGCGGCCAATCGGCTGCCAGCAGGGGGTTGTCAATCAACCCGATCGAACTCAATTGGGTTGAACTGTGGCGATCTCTGTCCAGCAGGCGGACAGGTTATGGAGCAGCGGTCTTTAGACCACTGCTCCATAACTTGCATTTCTGGCGAGTATTAAAACTCGCCAGAAACACGGACCCTCAAGCTCCATTCGGAGCATGATAAATGGGCCTCTATATGAATCATGCAAGTTTAATTTTGACTTTCCTATTCCTTTAACCAAGACTACTTCATTTAACCTCAGAAGTTCCAAAATTTTGTGGATTAGGGTGCACAGAGATTACTTTATGAAATGTATGTTAAAATGACAGAAAATATTTATTTTGTATTGCTACAAAATTATTATTATTATTATAGTTTATTTATAAAGCACCAACATATTCTGCAGTGCTGCCCATTGGTACAATTGATATAAGTAAAACAATGATATAATACTTGTAAGAGACAAGACAAAATTTGACAAACTACAGGAGGAATCGAGGGCACTAGTCCCATAGGAATGTACCATCTAGAAGGGTGATAAACAGGAGGTGAGGACTGCAAGGGTGAGAATGACTTTGATAAGGGTAATTATTAGTAAAGTTGAATTAATTTGTGTAATGAACTGGTATGTATAATGTAACAGTATTTCAGAAAAAAATCTCAGCTGCAGAACATGGAAAAATACTGTGCTAAATAATAATACTATTATCAAATGTTCTTCATTCTCTTGGTATCTTTATTTTAAAAGCAAGAATGTAAGTTTAGATGCCGGCCCATTTTGGTGAACAACCTGGGTTGTTCTTGCTGATTGGTGGATAAATTCATCCACCAATCAACAAGTGCTGTCCAAGGTTCTTGACTTTCTTTTTCAAATAAAGATATCAAGAGAATGAAGAAAAATTGATAATATGAGTAAATTAGAAAGTTGCTTAAAATGTCATGCTCTATCTGAATCACGAAAGAAAAACAAGTTATTGAAAAAGTAACAGCAGGAGCAAAATGATGACAAGCTACAACTGCAGGAATCTTTAAGAAGTGTGAATCGAAACTGGTTAGTATGCTGAAGTGAGGGGGCGGAGCCAGAGCCCATTCTCGGAATTACAGAGGTACAATAATACTTGCTGTTTATGAATGAGGAGTTCCTCCAAGAGACGATGTCTGAGCTAGGTGACAGAATCCGTTCTAGGTGCTGCAGCAATTTAGAGAAGTTGCCAATCTTGTAGGGGATTTTCCTCCTGGAAACAAAGTTTGGGGGCGGAGCTAATGTCCATGATCGGAATTACCAATTTTCCTATTATAGGCAAATATGTGCAGTAGAAGGTGTATACACCATAGGTTGGTAAGTCCTAGGTCAGACGTAATAAGTTGCAGCAAAAGAAATGATCCAAGCTGACTGCAGTAAACAAAATACAATAGCTGACAGGCAAAACTGGCTAGGTAGTGAGACGAGCTGCGGAAAAAGGTAAAACAAACTTTTTCTGGAAATGGAAGCAGAGCAAAAACTGTGTAGAGAGTCAAACGGTTAGCTTCTTTTGTAATCCAAGGTTTTAACAAGGTGTCAGGAACAACAATAACTAGAGAGATATAATCAGCAAACAGTTGCCTGTGGGAGTTTAGGAATGAAAGATTCAGAGTATCCACAATCACAAAATTCTAAGCACCTGAGAGAAGGTGCGTGCAAAATTTAAAGGAAAAGTGGGAGAAGAAAAAGTCTCTGACAATTTGTTACCGAGGAGAAGAATGTCTGATAGCACGAGGAAGTGCGTTGAAAAGGGGTTGGTGCGGCACGCGAGAATTCCTGCAGTCTAGCATGGGAAAATAAGATGATAGAAGATGCAAGGAGCAGGTTATTGTCAGATCTTACGAGGTGGGCTAGAGTAGGTCAGGGTAAGAATATTCAATTTAATTCTGCTGTGAATGGAGAGCTAGTGAAGGACATCACAGAGAGGTGCAGCGGGTACAGAAGGCAGGAATGCTTGATTTGCCTGGTAGAGGCATTTATGGTGGATAGAAGGGAGAGAGGCTGTATAGAGGAAGGCCATTTAGTAGGTTATTGCAGTAGTCAAGTCAGGATATTACAAGGGAGTAACATGTCAGTTAAGTCTTCACATTTAAAAAAAACAAATTTTCATCCTTTTAGTGCAATTATTTTTCAATAGCCAAACCATTTGACTTATTTGGAGGAGCCAATCTGGGCTTTAGTCTGCAGACAACAAGGCTAACCACTAGAGGGTGTGCAGCCATGAAAAATTTGGTTAGTTTCCCCAAATATGTGTTGGCTGCGCTATTCTGTATTAATTTTATTTTAAACTAAATGAATACTGAATATTGTTAGAACATTTACATTTCTTTTTGTTTTCGTAAAAGTTTACTTGCAGCTAAATTTCGTCAGTATTTATTCATTTTCTTAAAATCTCAAGTTGTATTCATTTGGATATCCGTTTCATGGAAACAAAATAAATATCCCTGTTTCGTCATAAATGCAGGTCTACTAGCCACTGTCATAAAGCTAGTATAAACTGAATTGTTTTGCAGTTGTTATCTAAAAAAGCCATTAAGTGATAGATATGTTGCAGATTTAGCCTAGAGAATTCAGCAGTTGCATTTAAAGTTAAGTTAACTTACATGGAAAGGGGCAAAATAAAAAATTAAAATAGATTGAAATATATAGAAAATCAGGAATTAACAAAACTATTTTGCCATTCATTGTAATTTCATCATTTTCAAAAGGTTACTGAAAAAATTGATTTCCAAAATCAAATGTTCTAACTCAACTTACTCTAACATAAAAAAAAAAATACTATGCATGATTGTCTATGAGTACGGCTCCACTGAGCTGAAATGCATCAGATCTAATTGCAATGCCACTGGTTTTACCGCACTGATGTTTTTTTAACTTTTGCTGCTTTCAACTTTATACAATAAATGATTACGTTTTATGGTCCCTGCTGGAACTGTTTCTTCTTTGTGATGATTGTGATATGCCTACACAATCAACTATGCCTGTTAAACTTTTTAAACAGTAACTTTAGATAGAGAGATAGATGATAGATCAATAGATAGATAGATAGATAGATAGATAGATACATATGCAGATTGATAAATGGTAGATATATAGATAGATAGATAGATTGATAAATAGATAGATAGATTGATAGATAGGTAGATAGATGATAGAGAGACACTTAGAGGTCTCCCAAAACGGACACATACAATAGCCCATTCACACCTCTTAAGGCTATACTAAAGCTCCATCCATGTAAACCCTTTGTTCATTCTGCAAGGAAAATATATAGTTGCATTTTTTTAATTTCCCCTTATGTCATCAAAACAAGGTTTTATTATATTTCATTTTTAATATTTGATTGCAAGATTCACTTGCACTATTGATATTGTCAGAAACAGAACTGGCATACATTTTGAACTCATGGGGACCAATTTATCAAAGTGCGAGCAGACATGATACGATGTAGCGTGTCATGTCCGCTGCTCATTGATAAATGCCGACAGCATACACTGTCAGCATTTATCATTGCACAAGCAGTTCTTGTGAACTGCTTGAGCAATGCTGCCCCCTGCAGATTCGCGGCCAATCGGCCGCTAGCAAGGGGTGTCAATCAGCCTGATCGTATAGGATCGGCAGATTGAAGACCGCAGCCTCAAAGGCAGCGGACAATTTATGGAGCAGCGGTAAATGACTTTTTATAAGTAACGAACCTCTATATACGCTAAGTCCAAACTAATTTATGACTGAAAATACATCGAGAAACACTGTTTTAGAAAGATACAAAACAGCAAGGCTGCGGGGTCATGAATTTAATTTTAAAATAAGTTAAAATCCCGTAAAAAAAAATATATTTTAAGTGTTTTGCATAGAAACTTGCAGTCCTTATCTTATTTGTAGTTAATGCCAAAATGGAAACAGGCTTTGTGAAAGTGGCAAAGTGACCATATAGCAAGAGAAAAAAGAGTGCAAAGTCTGCCCATACTAACAACATAAAAGATGCATTTCAATTGGTTTAGCGAGGGTGAAGATGGAAACGGATTGCAATAGTTAACTATGAAAGCCATGACTAAGCCATTGGCATCTATTTATCAAGCCGTCAACTTACCTGCATTCGACGGCACCAATACGCTCGCCTAAGATCGCCTATCATCGCTGCCGCGGACCTGAATACGCTCTCCAAAATGATCAAAAAAGCTGTCAAAAAGCCACGCACCAAGTACGGTGCGATGAGCAGTGGACTGTTGTCAACTAACAGTCATCGATCTCGCTGCTCTTCGGCTTTTTTACAGCTTTCTTGGTACCCTGTCACTAAACACCCACACTATACTAACCGCAACTAAATAAATTGTTTACCCCCTAAACCGCCGCTCCCGGAGCCCACCGCAACGAAATAAATTGTTTAACCCCTAAACCGCCACTCCCGGAGTCCACCGCAACTAAATAAATTGTTTAACCCTTAAACCGCCGCTCCCAGAGCCCACCGCATATAAATAAATTGTTTAACCCCTAAACCGCTGCTCTCGGATCCCACCGCCACCTACATTATACTTGTTAACCCCTAATATGCCCCCCCACACCGCCGCCACTATATTAAATGTATTTACCCCTAATCTGCCCCCCTACACCGCCCCCACTATATTAAATTTATTAACCCCTAAACCTAAGTCTAACCCTAACCCTAACACCCCCTAATTTAAATATAATTTAAATAAATCTAAATAAATATTCCTAGAATTAAATAAATTATTCCTATTTAAAACTAAATACTTACCTATAAAATAAACCCTAAACTAGCTACAATATAACTAATAGTTACATTGTAGCTATCTTAGGGTTTATTTTTATTTTACTGGCAAGTTTGTATTTATTTTAACTAGTTACAATAGTTATTAAATAGTTATTAACTATTTAATAACTTCCTAGTTAAAAAAATACAAATATACCTGTAAAATAAAACCTAACCGAAGTTACAATTACATCTAACACTACACTATAATTAAATTAAGTCCCTAAATTAACTGCAATTAAATAAAATTAAATAAAATTATGTAAAGTACAAAAAAACAAACACTAAATTACAGAAAATAATAAAATAATTACACGATTTTTAAACTAATTACACCTAATCTAATCCCCCTAACAAAATAAAAAAGCCCCCCAAAATAAAAAAAGCCCTACCCTACACTAAATTACAAATAGCCCTTAAAAGGGCCTTTTACGGGGCATTGCCCCATAGTAATCAGCTCTTTTACCTGTAAAAAACAATTACAACCCCCCAACATTAAAATCCACCACCAACCCTACTCTAAAATCCACCCAACCCCCCCTTAAAAAACCGAACACTAACCCCTTGAAGATCACCCTACCTTGAGAAGTCCTCAACGAAGCGGGGCAAAGTACTCCTCCACACGGGCAGAAGTCTTCATCCAGGCGGCATCTTCTATCTTCATCCATCCGGCGCGGATCGGGTCTATCTTCAAGACATCCAACGCGGAGCATCCTCTTAATCCGGAGTCTTCTTCAACAATGACGGGTCCTTTAAGTAACTTCATCCAAGATGGTGTCCCTTCAATTCCGATTGGCTGATAGAATTCTATCAGCCAATCGGAATTAAGGTAGAAAAAATCCTATTGGTTGATGCAATCAGCCAATAGGATTGAACTTCAATCCTATTGGCTGATCCAATCAGCCAATAGAATGCGAGCTCAATCCTATTGGCTGATTGGATCAGCCAATAGGATTGAAGTTCAATCCTATTGGCTGATTGCATCAACCAATAGGATTTTTCCTACCTTAATTCCGATTGGCTGATAGAATTCTATCAGCCAATCGGAATTGAAGGGACGCCATCTAGGATGACATCACTTAAAGGACCTGTCAATGTTGAAGAAGACTCCGGATGAAGAGGATGCTCCACGTCGGATGTCTTGAAGATGGACCCGCTCCACGTCGGATGGATGAAGATAGAAGATGCTGACTGGATGAAGACTTCTGCCCGTCTGGAGGACCTCTCTGCCCGGCTTGGATGAAGACTTCTGCCTGTCTGGAGGACCACTTCGTCTGGCTTTGTTGAGGACTTCGGCTCGGTTGGGTAAGACGTCTCAAGGTAGGGTGATCTTCAAGGGGTTAGTGTTAGGTTTTTTTAAGGGGGGATTGGGTGGGTTTTAGAGTAGGGTTGGTTGGGTGGGTGGTGGGGTTTAATGTTGGGGGGGTTGTAATTTTTTTTTACAGGTAAAAGAGCTGATTACTTTGGGGCAATGCCCTGCAAAAGGCCCTTTTAAGGGCTATTTGTAATTTAGTGTAGGGTAGGGCTTTTTTTATTTTGGGGGGCTTTTTTATTTTGTATGGGGGATTAGATTAGGTGTAATTAGTTTAAAAATCTTGCAATTATTTTATTTTCTGTACTTTAGTGGGGTGTTTTTTTGTACTTTAGATAATTTATTTAATTTTATTTAATTGTAGTTAATTTAGGGAATTCATTTAATTATAGTGGTAGTGTTAGGTGTAATTGTAACTTAGGTTAGGTTTTATTTTACAGGTAAATTTGTATTTATTTTAACTAGGAAGTTATTAAATAGTTAATAACTATCTAATAACTATTGTACCTAGTTAAAATAAATACAAAGTTGCCTGTAAAATAAAAATAAACCCTAATATAGCTACAATGTAACTATTAGTTATATTGTAGCTATCTTAGGGTTTATTTTATAGGTATTTAGTTTTAAATCGGAATAATTTATTTAATGCTAGGAATATTTATTTAGATTTATTTAAATTATTTTTAAGATAGGGAGTGTTAGTGTTAGGGTTAGACTTAGGTTTAGGGGTTAATAAATTTAATATAGTGGCGGCGGTGTAGGGGGGCAGATTAGAGGTTAATAAGTATAATGTAGGTGGCGGCGGTGTAGGGGGGGAAGATTAGGGGTTAATAAGTATAATGTAGGTGGCGGCGGTGTAGGGGGGGACGATTAGGGGTTAATAAGTATAATGTAGGTGGTGGTGGGCTCCGGGAGCGGCGGCTTTGGGGTTAAACACTTTATTTAGTTGCGGCGAGCTCCGGGATTTAGGGGTTAATAAGTATAATGTAGGTGGCAGCGGTGTAGGGGGCATGAAGATTAGCGGTGTTTAGACTTGGGTACATGTTAGGGTGTTAGGTGTAAACGTTCCCATAGGAATCAATGGGATATCGGGCGGCGGATTGAAAACCAGGTATGCTGGGCCGGAATAGTGCCGAGCGTACCTGGTAGACTTTTGATAACTAGCAATAGTAGTCAGATAGTGCCGAACTTGCGTTCGGAACATCTGTAATGACGTAAGCATCGATCTGTGTCGGACTGAGTCCGGCGGATCGTATGTTACGTCATTAAATACTACTTTTGCCGGTCTGTAGGGTTTGATAACTAAGGCGAATCAGGCTCGCTACAAATACGCTGTGGAATTCCAGCGTATTTATGGTTGACAGATTGATAAATAGATGCCAATAAAAACAAGATAAAAACAAGACTTTAATAACACAAAAACTGTTTGTGACAGTCACAACTTTGAGAGTGGTTTACAATCAAATATTAAAAATAAAACATATTATCACGCCAGTTGTAGATATTGGTGTCCTTAAGTGAGTTTTCCTGCAGATCCCTTTAGCTGTGCATGATATCATGCAGTCATCACATCTACATACAGTATGTATATGTCCTTATACATATGTAAATGTGTGCCCTGTTGACTGTAGGCAGCCTCTCCAATAGGAGAGCTATAGCTTTAATTAATTGATACTACATATGTTAACAAACCTCTAGCATGTCTCAAGTTGCCATTGCCACATACTGTATGTGCAAACACATAGACTGTTTGGAAATAACTGTGATGCTCGAAAAGTGCTTCTGAGGACTTATCAAGTGCCTAGAGGTGCCAAATTTGATAAGCCAAATATTTTCTCAAAGAGCTGTTGAAAAGTGAGATTTGAGTATATGACAACCGCTAGTGAGAATCAGCCGAAAATATGATATTGTGATTGTGCCTAATCAAATGAAAATTAGCCTTTTTGTGCCTGAAAAGGAGCTGAAAACACAGCTCCCAATTGTGATCACGGCCCAAATGGGGCCGATTTATCACTGCCCAAATGGGGCCATATACCCCTGTTTCTGCTCAAACCTTCATGCTTTCCGCTGCTCCTTAACTTATCCACTGCCTCTGAGGCTGCGGACATCAATCCGCCTGATCGCATATGATTTTCAATTGGCCACAAATCTGCAGGGGGCGGCATTGCACAAGCCGTTCACCAGAATGGCTTGTGCAATGACAAATGCCGATAGCGTATGCTGTCATCATTTATCGATGTTTGGCGGACATGATCGCTACAGCGAACCATGTCTGCCAGACATTTGATAAATCAGCCCCAGTATTTATATATATATTATACACAGATTCAAAAACCCCAATGAGCTGGTGCTCAAACAACAAGCCAAACGTAGTAGACAGTCACAGGTGTGGTTACCAACAGTGATAGGAGCTGCCAAGCACTAAATACCTCTGATAACAGGATTCCCCTAGGATAAGGGTAAAAACTTACTTCCAGCTTCTTGAAGTCAAAACCTTTCAATGTCACAGCAGCTGCCACTGCAGCCGTGAGTGACACAGGGATTGCTTCTCCAGCCGGAATGTTACCTCCTTAGCCTCTCGGGGGTTGCTCTGTGGTGCTTCCCGTCGGCTCACCTCTGTCTGCTCAATTATCGACACCTGTGCAGGACTTGTCTCTCTCTCCTGCACCAAGTGATAGGTGCCGCCTCTGTATTCACCTCTTCCAATCACAGGTGTTAGATGGAAACTGTGTCTCAGTGATAGTGAACCCAGAAAGGTGCTCAGCTCGGTAGGCTTCTGTCTTTATTTGTATCCAACATACTGTTAGTACTCAAGGGGTCTGTATGTGAAGGTAGCCCTACTTCACATGAGTTTCCTACAAAGTTTACTGTTTTGGGATCTTTATTGCTTTTTAGTATTGATTTTCGGGTTATTCACTGGTTGTTTGTTACTAGGATCACTATCAGAGTAATCATTGTCTGAATGACTGGTACCTCCTGTATCAGACCCCCCAGATTAGAATCTGAGTTGTCGCTAGTAGTTTGATCACCTTTCCCTAAAAACATTCTTCTACTCCTACCTTTTGTTCTATTTCTAGAAGATCTTTGCCAGAGATACACCCTATTTTGCAGGTAATCTTGTTGATCTCTATTAAATTTATCGTGCTTGGTTTCAATAAGTTCTTTTTTTAGTGTTGCTATAGTTTCCTTCAGTATAGTATAATATTCTTTATATTTTTCCTCAACTGTGTGTGTATCTAAGTCATTCTGTAATTTTTCTATATCTTCCCTCACTTTCAATAATTGGGAGTCCTTGTATTCAATAATCATGTTCATAAGTTTGAAAGAACAATCCGATAAACAGTTGTTCCAATTTTCAATAAATATTAAATCCTCCACTGCAAAAGTAGGGAACTTCCTAATCCTGAGTCCCCTTGGGACAATCCTCAATCTGATGTATCTTTCAATGGTCCATTTGTCCCATTTCAATTTTATTTATTTCTACATCAATCCCTCCAATGACTGAAAATGACCACTCAGAGAGCTTGTGACTACTGTGTCACTAAAAATACGTTTGAAATCATTCTCTAGTTCGTCTAATTCAGCCACTGAAATCTGAGAGTAATACCCACTAATGGTTGTTCCTTCACTTCTAATGGAAGCTTCCATATTTAAAGGGCCATAATACCCAAATGTTTAAACACTTGAAAGTGATGCAGCATAGCTGTAAAAAGCTGACTAGAAAATATCTCCTGAACATCTCTATGTAAAAAAGAAAGATATTTTACCTCAAAAGTTCCTCAGTAGCCACCTCCCATTGTAAAGGATTTCTAAGCAGCATATTAGTATGTCTGTCCCGGGACAAGTGAAAGGATGAGCATCGTGCACTCTCATATTATTTCACCAATCAGGTAAAGGAAGCTTACTATGAAATCTCATGAGAGTTAAGTCAAATCTCATGAGATCACAGTAAGAGTTCAAGACCTCAGCACTGCTGATGCTGATTGGCTGCTGTTCATTTCTTCATTTTTTTTAATTTTTTACCTGCAGCTGGGAGCAGCTGAGTATAACTTTTTACACAGAACTTACTCTGCTGAGCTGAGGAGATTGTGAGGTAAAATATCTTCCTTTTTTACATAGAGATGCTCAGGTGATATTTTCCTGTCAGCTTTTTACAGTTATACTGCATCAGTTTCAAGTGCTTTTGCATATGAGTATTAAGTCCCTTTAAGAAATTCAATATCCTCAGAAGGATTAATAAATCTATGAAAAAAGATTGAACAGACTATTTCTGTATGCTTTATATTTAAAAAGATGTACATGAATATACTTTACCTATGTGTTTAATTGTCATTTACTTTGTAATATTTTTTTCTGCATTATGTACACAATATTATACATATATTGCAAATTTAGACATAGTGCATTACTGTGACTTCAATATTATTGTTTCAAACAAAGCAAGCAAATGTTTGTATAATGTAGCCCATATAAGGGTTAATATGACTTGAGGGAGTTAATCCTAGTGATGTTCAATTGGTCAAATTCTATCCAATAAGCATTATGCTAAGGGTATATGTTTTAATCACACATTTGTTTTAACTATGATTAAGGCTACGGCCGAAACATGTTAGACAAGCTAGTACCTTAAATAGCTATTGCACTTTACTTTGTTCTCATTTTATGGAAACTTCAATAAATTTGGACTTTTAACTAAGAAGGTGTAGTGCTGGCTTAACTTTAACTATCTTTATATATGTATATATATATATATATATATATATATATATATATATATCTATATATATATATATTTTTTTTCTTTTTCACTTTAGCTACAAAAAATGATTTATTATATCCTGTTACAAACAGAGCCTATCAGCATTCTGTAAATGTTAAACTATTTGCAGTGTTCCCTGGAGCATTGTCTCTTATATTGACTTATACAAAAAGAAAATGTGCTTTTTTATAAAAACTATACTTTAACAAGACACTTGGTTATTGCCTTATTGTAAAATAAATTATTCATTTCACAGATCGTACAGTAGAACATTAAGGGGTTATATGAGATCAATTAAAGCAAAAGGAAAAATATTAAATTCAATAATCTACTCAATAATTAAAATGTTATTAAATAAAAAAATTTTTTTCTTTATCTCTGTTTCGGAAATTGAAATTTAAAGACGTCAAATGCATTTTTTTTAACCTGCTGTTAAAGCAGAATGAAAATATACTGAAACGCTTTTAAAAAAAAACGTAACAAAGAGCTTTTGTAAAATTAATAAAAAGTCTGCGTTTTTTTTTTTTAAGTGAATGATGAGACTTTAATTAAATAATGCACCGCCAAAGGCAAAAAATTGAAAAGAAGGTATTTTCACTCTTCTATTTTTTTTTTTTTTTAAATCAATGTTCCCAAACATAATGATTTTTATAACAGTTAAAACACCCATTCTATTATTCTAACCTTGCTACACCAATAGGTGCCTCTTCTATTAATTGTGGAACCTTCATTACTCTATAAATCTTACCTCTCACTAACTTCCTCCTTTGTTAACCTTACAAGTCACCAACACAGAATTATACATATTGTGAAACTAATGCTAAAATGTTTTAGTAGCAATTTTCATTCAAAGTGGATGGCGACTGAGCTACCTATATGATACTAAGAGGTCAGCAGCTCTGTAATCTGTTTTTCCTGTGGGGCTTCTGCACATGGTCTGCCTTCCCTTAGACACCCTAGGAGATTATTGGTCAGACAGAACACATGGGGGTTCACACTAAGCTCAGAACAAAGATATCTCACCCTTCACAATGGAGTGAGCCACAGTCTGTACATACTATTATTATTATTATAAGTTATTTGTAGGCTACCAATATATTTTGCAGCACTATAAACATGGGTGTAATATGCAAGGTAACAATTATGGGAGACAATGGGATATAGGGCCCTGCCAAGAGTTGTACTGTTAAACAACAGTTCCACAAGATGGGGCCAATCTGTAGAACTCCTGTAAATGGGAATGTGAAGAGGTAACAAGCGAGGAGGAGAGAAGGAGGTCATGAGCAGAGCTAGGGGAATGGGAGGGATGGTATCTGGATATATGAAGTCGGAGTTATAAGGGGGAGTAGTGTTATTGAGAGCCTTGAATGTCAGAGTCAGGATTTTGTGTTTTCTTCTAGAGGTTAGAAAAAGCCAGTGAACGTACTGGCAAAAAGGTGAAGCAGATGAGAACAATGTATATGCAAGATCAGTCTGGCATCAGTATTTATTATGGATTGTAAGGGAGATAGATGGCAGTTAGGGGGGCTGTAGATGATAGAGTTGCAATAATCAAGGTAGGAAATGATGAGAGAGTGGATTAAAGTTTTAGTTGTGTCTTGTGTAAGGTATTGGCACATTTTGGAGATGTCTATAAGGTGGAAGTGACAGGAAATGACCAAAGGCTGTATCTGGGGAGTGAAAGAGAAATCTGAGTCAAGTGTGACCCCAAAAAATAGGGCATGCAGGGTTGTGGCAATGATTTTATTATCAACATTTGTAGAAAGTTGGGGGGGTAGAGATTTTGGAAGGGGGGGGGAGATAAGGAGCTCAGTTTTGGAGAGATTTAGCATAAGGTAGTGAGAGGATATCAATGATGAAATATTAGAAAGACAGTTAGTGATACAAGTTAGTAAGGAAGGGGAGAGAACTGGTGCAGAGAGGTGGATTTAGGTATCATCAGCATACTATTGATATTGAAACTTGTGGGGCATACTGTAACAACCCACCTGGGATTTTTGTGTTGTATTGGAACCCAGTTGCAGCGGAACAGCACTTCCTTACAATTACGATCTTCAGGAGATCCTGGGAGTGGATACAGGATCCTGAAAGTTCAGTCGTGACATGGGGGCCTTTGTTAGGAAAGGAATGAAAGGGCAAAGGCAGAGACAAAGTAAAAATCAATCTGAGGTCAGGGCAGGCAGCAGACAAGCAGGGTCAATAAGAGGAGGTCAGGAACTCAGCACCATCTTAGTTTTTCTAAGAGTCTCTGGAATGCTCTCCTCCATCAGACCCAGACTGCTCCTCCCCTCCTATGCTCAAATGCAGGGTCCACGTGGCGGCCGCCATTCTGTCGCGACAGCACATCCGCAGCAAAACTCAGCAGCAAGAAGGAGACGGGAAGACAGTTGCAGGCTGGCGATAGGAGGCCCGGGAGGCAGAGACCTTTACCACACCACCTCTAGGATGCCACCAGAAGCCAGGGGCGGGTAAGTGTTCGGCAGTGCAAGGACACATACTATGCTTTCTTTCTGGACTGTATTTGCCTCTAATGCTAGTGGGTAAAGTAAAAACTCAAATATTTAAAGGACACCACTGGTGTGATCCTAACAGCATGAACATCCTAAAGGAAACCTAAATTTAAGGGCCCTTGTCTTACAAAGGCAAGCTTGTGCAACCAACCTGAGTCAGAAACATCTATAGCAACCCTATGGGGCCCAGTAAACTTAGTGCCTCCCCTTATAAGCTGTAATAAAGTTGCTACACACTTCACCTTCCAAATCCTTATGGGGGGAGTTTTAACCCATATTGTCAATTCACATTCACTAAGGTACCTTGCACTAGCATTTTTCTAGAAGCTTTCTGTGAGCTTTTGCCGGTCAAACTTGCTATAGGACATGTTCCTCTCAGCAAATACAGAAGTATGAGTTTACATAAATGTGAATTGTATGCAGCTTTTACTTAAATGGAGATCTAAAGTAACAAATTTAAATGCACAGAACACACTGGTACCTCCTTATTTTTGCCAAGGTACTGAGTTGTTTCCTATCCGCCCTTGTGGAGGTTGATTTTCTTTCCCTCTATCCATCAAAAATGATGTTTTGATAAGAGGTTTTTTATGCACACAGAGGAACATCCAATGCCCCAGGAACAATAGTTTACACCTATTTGGCATTCATAGCACCCAAAAGCTAGAGATGCTTCATAACTCAAACTCTTACACTCAATCAATGTGCAAATTGTTTGCAACCATTACATACTCATTATAAATGTTCTTTCCTGGAAGTACTCATGACTCATAATATCTGTGTCACTATTGCCTCTTTGAAAGGCCTTAGAAGGGCAAATTCCCTCAAATATATGGCTAAAAAAAGTGCCCCAATTGCCCCCAAAATACAGTGTAGTGCAGTTTTTATGCAGTTTTTATGCAGTTTTATGGGTTAAAGGGAAGGGATGTGGGGCACTGAAAAGTACCTTTAAATTGCGATCCATGAGGACTGTGATAAAACTGCAAATATATATGTATATGAATATATATACAGGTAGCCCTCAGTTTACGCCGGGATTAGGTTCCAGAAGGAATGGTTGTAAATCGAAACCGTCATAAACTGAAACCCAGTTTATAATGTAAGTCAATGGGAAGTGAGGGAGATAGGTTCCAGGCCCCTCTCAAAATTGTCATAAGTAACACCTAATACATTATTTTTAAAGCTTTGAAATGAAGACTTTAAATGCTAAACAGCATTATAAACCTAATAAAATGACCACACAACACAGTATATATACTTAAACTAAGTTAAATGAACAAAAACATTTGCTAAACCACATTATAAACCTAATAAAATAATCACACAACACATACTTCACTTGCATTTTTCTGCAAACGGTTCTTTCTATGCATTCCAATCTGGACTGATTTATAGACAGGAAGATCTTGTTCCTTTGAAATCTGCTTGATAGCTCAGGTCTGGTTAAACTGATTAATTTCAGCTTGCTTGGCTTTGCTGCAACACAGGTGGACAGCTCCACCTACTGGCTATTTTAATAAATGCACTGCTTCTCAATGCTTTTCAATAGCAGTCACATGACTGGAAAAAAAGCTTGTTATTCTGAAACGGTGTAAATTGAACCGTTGTAAAACGAGGGTCACCTGTACATATATATATATATATATATATATATATATATTTATGTGTTCATATGTGTATATACACATATAAATACATAAATATATATGTATATATTCATATACATATATATTTTAAATGTGCTGCCCATTGCTGCGCAAATTACCCTGTTCGCTTTCTGTGCTGTGTATGACGGCATCAGAACGAGGCTCTTATTGGAGCCTATGGTCACTTCTCATGCCAGCACACAAATGAGTGCACTGGTTTTACAAATGAAGAGCAAATATTGCACTTGTGAAGACGCAATTTTGCACTCCACTTGTAATCTAGCTCATTGTTTGTTATTGGTATTCCTGTGTCTTACATTTGAACATATATATCATTGCTGGGTAAGGAACATATATATCATTGCTGGGTAAGAAACATTTATTTTTGTGTTGGGTTTGTTAAAAGGGACAGTCTAGTCCAAAATAAACTTTCATGATTCAGAAAGGGCATGTAATTTTAAACAATATTCCAATTTACTTTTATCACCAATTTTGCTTTGTTCTCTTGGTATTCTTAGTTGAATGCTAAACCTAGGTAGACTCATAGGCCTCTAGTTATCAAGCCGTCAACCTCAAATACGCTGGAATTCTGCAGCGTATTTGTGGCGAGGCTGATTCGCCTAAGTTATCAAGCCCTACACACCGGCAAAAGTAGAATATAGTGACGTAAGCATCGATCCGCCGGACTCAGTCCAACACAGATTGATTCTTACGTAACTCCAGATGTTCCAAACACAAGTTCGGCACAATCTGACTACTTTTGCTAGTTATCAAAAAACTAGCAGGTACGCTCGGCATTTTTCCGGCCCAGCGTACCTGGCTTTCAATCCGCCGCCCTGGAGGTGGCGGATCCCTTAGGAATCAATGGGAGTCTGACCATAGCGAAAGTTCATGTTCGCTGCTGCCCGACATCCCATTGATTCCTATGGGAAGTGTATACACCTAACACCCTAACATGTACCCCGAGTCTAAACACCCCTAATCTGCCCCCCTACACCGCCGCCACCTACATTAAACATGCTAACCCCTAAACCGCCACTCCGGGACCCCGCCGCCACTATAATAAATGTATTAACCCCTAAACCGCCGCTCCCGGACCCCGCCACAACTATAATAAATGTATTAACCCCTAAACCGCTGCTCCCGGACCCCGCCGCCACTATAATAAATGTATTAACCCCTAAACCGCCGCTCCTGGACTCCGCCGCCACCTACATAATACATATTAACCCCTATCCTGCCCCCCCTATACCACCGCCACCTATAATAAATTTATTAACCCCTATCCTGCAGATCCCGGACCCTGCCGCAACTAAATAAATTGTTTAACCCCTAAACCGCCGCTCCTGGACCCCGCCGCCACCTAAATTAAACTTATTAACCCCTAATCTGCCCCCCCTACACCATCGCCACCTATAATAAACTTATCAACCCCTATCCTGCCCCCCCTACACTGCCGCAACCTATAATAAAATTATTAACCCCTATACCTAAGTCTAACACTAACCCTAACACCCCCCTATCTTAAATATTAATTAAATAAATCTAAATAAATAAAACTCTTATTAAATTAATTATTCCTATTTAAAACTAAATACTTACCCATAAAATAAACCCTAATATAGCTACAATATTACTAATAATTATATTGTAGCTATTTTAGGATTTATTTTTATTTTACAGGCAAATTTAAATTTATTTTAACTAGGTACAATAGCTATTAAATAGTTATTAACTATTTAATAGCTACCCAGATAAAATAAAGACAAATTTACCTGTAAAATAAAAACTAACCTAAGTTTCAATTACACCTAACACTACACTATCATTAAATAAATTATTTCTATTTAAAACTAAATACCTGTAAAATAAACCCTAAGATAGCTACAATGTAATTAATAATTACATTGTAGCTATCTTATGATTTATATTTATTTTACAGGTAACTTTGTATTTATTTTAACTTGGTAGAATAGTTATTAAATAGTTATTAAATAAATTAAATAAATTAAATTAATTAACTACAAGTAGCTACAATTAAATAAAGTACAAAAAATAAAAAAAACTAAGTTACAAAAAATAAAAAAATATTACAAGATTTTTAAGCTAATAACACCTAATCTAAGCCCCTTATAAAATAACAAAGCCCCCCAAAATAAAACAATGCCCTACCCTATTCTAAATTACAAAAGTTAACAGCTCTATTACTTTACCAGCCCTTAAAAGGGCCTTTTGCGGGGCATGCCCCAAAGTATTAAGCTCTTTTGCATATAAAAAAAAATACAACCCCCCCAACATTAAAACCCACCACCCACATACCCCTACTCTAGACTGGCTGAAGACGGCTTTTAAAAACTTTGGAATTTTTCTGGATGTTACTGTCAAGAAAACTGTACAAATGTAATAGGCATTAGAGAATAGTGATGTGTGGGATGGAACAAATCCAGTGCACATTAAAAAAAAAAATATTGCCTTCAAGTATCTGTTTCTAAGTATAAAGTAAGTGTTTGCAAATTGTATTTAAAGTGAAGGTAAAGTTTTACCTATCTCTAAACAATATAATGAATTAGTCACAGTTTAAACAATATAATCACTAACTTATTTTCCCCAAACGGTTACATATTTATATAATTAACATGTTGTATATTTCCCTACCGTGCCATTCCTGACTCCTCCCATCAGCCATTTCCTTATTTCTGACTGTATGATGTATAGAGCGGGGCCCACGGGAGCGTGCTTGTCTTACAAGACTAAGAACAAATGCTAAATGCAGAATTTCAATTGGTTGCTGAAAAACGTGACCTGCAAGAACAAACAAAAAGAAAAGAAAACACTGGGTTGAATTTACGGATAGATAAAAGGTAAGTATAAATGGGAAAAACTCACTTTATACTTCAAATTTAAAAAAATGATGAATGAAAGTACCATTCATTTAGGGGGACAAGTAAAAATAGATAATGATATATGGTGAACTTTAAATGTAGGTAAATTCTGGGAAGGATAAGACTCTTAAGCGCTACTGCTTAATTACCCGATATGGAAAGATAGTCTTACTATGTAATTTGAATCAATAAATTCTGTTTATTTTGAACACAATATAGATACAAACAGTTAGATCTAAAAGTTTGAAATAAAAATATAGTCTAAATAACTGTTAGTTAAAACAAATATTTAAAACAGATAGTTAAAACAAATAGGTTGGCCAACCTAAAAACATGAGTCGGATGAATCAATATAATATGCTATAATCTCATAGATGTATTGAATAAGCAAGTTGATATATTTATATATGTCTGGATATATTTGAGCCTAGGTAAAGATTGCAGATATTATTTGTGGATCTGATGTGGCGCAATTTATGATACAATAAAGTATTCACAAAGAATATTTGCAATGTTTAGTGATATTTATTTCAGTGTAAAAATAAAAACATACAAACAATTTTCATCAACAGTATCAGCCTTAAACGTATAAATGATTACATAAAATAATTTAGTAAAATACTGAAAGGATGAAAGTCTTTTTGTAGAGAACCTGGAAATAGCAGTATACTGCTTAAGCTGGTAAGTGTTAAAAGAGTAGAAGTCTTTATTGCGCCAATTGAATGCTTGACAATGAACTGCTTATTAAGCTTCGCTGTTACGTCCTTCGTAAATGTTTACGTGTGGGTGTGTCACTAGGCAAGTTTTTGGAGTCTGCAAAAGTAAAGTTATAGAGCACTGCTTTGTGAGCGATCCGCTTTTTACATGAACTTTCTTAATGTACTCACAGTTACAGGTGTCTTTAGCGTTTTTTTCTGTTCGTCTATCTCTGTTGTTTTTTTGTTTTTTTAAAATATATTTTTTTATTGAGGTTGTGAACAGAGTTACAGAAAATATTGATCCAATGACAGTGAGAATATAACAGAAAAAGATACAGTGTATACCCAAAAACATACAGAAGAAGCAGACAAAATCATTCTGGGCCTGGATTCTGTGCATCTCCAGAAGAATATCAGAACAATAACTGTACAATATAAAATAATATCTGGTATTCATAATGCAAGTATTATAGACAGTGAAATTTACAATCAATATCTAGGAAAAAAAAATACAAGTGTAAGATACGGTTAACCCAGTGATTTTTAACATTTTTTTTGCCGTGGCACACTTTTTTACATTAAAAAATCCTGTGGCACACCACCATTCCAAAATTTTCAAAAAATCACATATTGTAGCCTAATACAGCATATATATATATACACATACATACACACACACACATACTGTATGTATTGTGCTGTTATGCCATGCCTCCTACAAAATACCCCTGCACTGGGAGTAAAAAACAAGCAAAGTTTAAAAAATATGTCACACTGTTGTCAGTCTGCCGTGGCACACCTGAGGATCTCTAATGGCACACTAGTGTGCCACGGCACACTGGTTGAAAAACACTGGTGTAACCAACATAAAAGTAACGGATAATGAAACCTCATTTTTATATTGTATATATAATAAGTATGGTCACCACATTGCCGTTCAAGAAATTATTTAATCTAAGAGAAAGAAAATGTTTGGGGCAATTGGGAATTAGTTTTTGTTTGGCCACTTATGGACCAAGTTAGCGGGGAGGGGATAAGGAAGTTCAGAGGGCCAGAGCCGCTCAGAGTGGAATGGGGGAGGAAATGGGGAGCGGAGCCTTATAAGGTACCAATATAGTAAAGTGCAGGAATTCAGTAAAAGATATATTATACCATCGGAAGAGCAGACTTCAAAGGGACAACCTGTTGTATATTTAATTAATAGGGAGGGATCTAGTTTACTCAGGGTGTAAGAATAATAAACGAGATGAGGTGTATCTATAACATATTATATTCTCATAGAACCCCGTACATAGTGGAGTTTTAGGGTCTATTTAAAAGTTATATGTAATACTCAGTTTAATGTGAAGTGGCTAAGTTGTTCCCCTGTAAAAGCTATTAAGGCAATAGATGTAGATGGTAGGTATGTAAGTTATACAGGGATTAGCTACAGCATCAAGACAGATCTTGAGTGGGTATATATGATGCTTCAGGTCTCAATTGCTAAAGATACCTATCTGTACTGGGTCTAATGCAGGGCTGGAAAGCTGGAACCAAAACCCAGCTCGCATGGGAAAAACATATTAGAACAAATCTCCATAATAATAAGCGGGGCTCTAATATCTATGTTGCTAGTTAGGTGAGGATTATCTTTGGTTAACCAAATGCAACCATTTATATATAAATAAAGACAACAGCTAGGTATTCTCTGCATAGTAAACTACCCTATCCTGTAGCCTTAGGTATTCCACAGGCTGTTGGCAGTCATATCCTTTGTAACATTAAACTGTTCAACTGTGCAGAGTCCCGTAAAACAGACCCACTTGCCGAGTGTGCAGAGTCCCATGAGACAGACCCACTTGCCAAGCAGGTAGACAGTAGCACCTACCTTCCGGATCTAAAAGTCATTTGGTAGTCTGACTGGAGCGTATGTGGAATATTTTCTAAGGAACCCGTATTTCTCACAGTCCTATCTAGAAACTGCCCCAAAGATATTGTGGGTTATCGTGGGTACGTAACTGCACAGTGGAGCTTACAGAAGGGAGTCTGTTTGCTGCCCAGCAGATCTCATTATTAAGTCCAGTTGATGACATAGTCGGCATCTGGTGGCTGGGTTAAATGTTACCTGAAATATGTTAGTATGCACAGAAGTAAGGGGATACCTAATACAGAATAAAATAAGTTTTTGGTGCGTTGATCAATCAGAGACAGTACAAGGGAAAACAGTCAACTTATAAATGAATCAGTCGCAAACATATTTAAACCGTCTTAACATTAGGAGCATATATTAGGGGCATACAGTAAGTTGGAAGTGTAGTAGGGGAAAATCTCAGATACATTGAGGCTTTATCTCCTACTAACTGCAGAGTTCTCCGCTGCTTTATCCGATTCCAACTGCTTGAGGGGGGCAGCGGTGAGGGCTCTCAGTATTAGCAAAGTCCAGACTTTTTGCGGGCATGAGATTAGGTGCTACCTGCCTATCATATCTCCCAAGTGATGTAGTTACTGCTGGCAGGTTAACAGAGGACCCTCTCTCCCAGCCCAATTTAGATCCCAGCCTGATATTACCTATGAACCTTGTTGGAATATCGTGAGGAGCATGCTGCAGTCCCCCAGATGATCCGTCCTTAGAGAAGACCTGCATTGTGTCTGGATGTGTTAAAGTTTCTGCTCCAAGGCTGTCAGCACTCATAACGTAGGTCGTGTCTCCAGAGATAGGGATAAATTGTGCCAACTCCCCTGAATCAGATCCATAAGCTAGAACGCTCACTCGGAGCCGAGCTGTGGTGGTGCGGGGAGTTACTGCAGCTGTAGATTTCTCGGCTTGGATGCGCTGCTTGTAAGAACGGAGAGTCTCCTCTGTTTCTGGTTCCGCTGGTGTAGTCAGATTAATGCAGGGGCCCGGAGAGTGTCTCAAGCTATTGCTCCTAATATTCACTGGTAGGTTGCCAGGGGGAGCCACCACATTATCAGGAATCTCAGGAATTGTAGTGTAGGCCCTGTCCCGTGGTATGGGATCCAGGTATGTGGCTGAACATTCCGACCGTGGTATGAAGGCCCATAATAGAGATATGAGGTCCCCTTTCAGGCTCTTATAATGCCTCTCTAGGCACTGTTGGGTGCGACGATCCCACAAGTCTAAGGCTTCCATGATAGCGGTGCGATTTGAGTGTGGGTATCCTCTGCTGGCTCCACATGGCTCAGCTTAGAAAGCAAATACAATTTTCCTAGTAACGTATTCTCAGGATGACTTGTCTTACTTTTAGGAGGATAATGAAATAAGTTGGCAGTCTACTGCACTATAATAAAGGCTCAGACCCTCTATGTGCAGCTTAAAATGTATAATTATATCCAAGGGCCCAGAGTTCCATGAAAACACGTCTGTCTGCCTCTGCAGTTGGCTCCGCCCCTATCTCTGTTGTTTTTGATTTTCGTGTTGTCCCTTTTTTTTTTTTTTGAGTGCCTTTTGTCCACACTGTGTGTTTGTGGTGGAGTGAATGCTGGAATAATTGCAATGGTGTGTGGTTACTGTTACCACTCCTAAATCTTCCAAATAGCAGGGAGTTAGCTCCGTACTCTCTTTGTTACAGAGTACTTCCCTTTGCAGGTGTCAGCAGGTTCCTTCTTGCTGACTGTTATTAAGTGTGCTTCTGTTATTTCTTGGCGGTCCGAAAAAAAGGACTAAGTAGTTTGCGGTTTATTTGTGGAAATGCTTAATGTTCCTTTCAAGCGTTATGTTTGTAGATCAGATCAGATGTTGGCTTTGCGGTCCACTACAAAAGTGAACTTAGGAGTTAGCAAACACGTTTCAGCTGTTTAAAACAGCCTTTTTCAAGCATGTCCTTGCCATTGTGTGTGTAGGGTTTTTATACCCCATGTTGTGATTCTATTGGGTTCCATCTGTTTCATACGGTGCATCCTATTGGTTGTTGTGTGGATACTTTTGATTAGTTCCTGATGTATCTTATTCCTCATTTAGTTGCCACATTTGTTTTTGACAAGAGTGTAACAATGTATCTCTTATGTTTTGTGATAAGTTTAACTTGATATTTTGGATGATCGTAATCAGTATTGTTTTCAATTATTCCAATATAAATATAAACATTTTTGACAAACATATGTACTAGGGATGGGCGAATGTTTCTAAAAATTCGATATTTAAAACGAATTTTGATACATTCATTCGTTCCAACCGAATTTCAAATGTTTATATAACATTCTAACATTCTATTTTCGAATTTTAATTTTCAAATTTTTCAATAAAATTAGAAAATATTTGTTCGAATAATAGAATGTTTAGCTATGTAATTCATTCAATTTCGAAATGTAATATTCGATTTTGAATGTCACATTCGAATTTGAAGTAGTATTTCTAGTCTAATACTGTGTTTTAAATGTAATATTCGAATTCGAATGCTACATTCGAATTCGAATGTCACATTCAAATTTGAAGTAGTATTTCTAGTCTAATACTGTGTTTTAAATGTAATATTCGAATTCGAATGTGACATTCGAATTCGAATGTCACATTCGAATTCGAAATAGTATTTCTAGTCTAATACTTTGTTTTTTAAATGTAATATTCGAATGTCACATTCGAATTCGAAATAGTATTTCTAATTTGCATCTGTGCTTAATAAATGTAATATTCAAATTCGAATGTGAAATTCGATTCGAATGTGACATTCAAATTCGAAATAGTATTTCTAGTCTAATATTGTGTTTTATAAATGTAATATTCGAATTCGAATGTGACATTCGATTCGAATGTGATATTCAAAATAGTGTTTCTAGTCTACAATTGTCTTTTATAAATGTAATATTCGAATTCGAATGTGACATTCGAATGTAACATTCGAATTCGAATGTGACATTCGAATTCGAATGTGACATTCAAAAACTGTAAATAACATTTGAAAATCGAATTTTTAAGAATATTCGTTCTTATCAACATTCTATTATGTAAATCGAATTTCTACAATAACATTCGTTCTAACATTCAAATTCGGATATAAACACATTCGCCCATCGCTAATATTTACATTACTATAGTCTTATCCGAAAATCTTTCCTTATGGGGTTGGTGAGTCAGTCAGTGGATGTTTTTGCTTATGCATTTTAGATGTTTTCTTTCAAAAGGGTGTTTGTTTGTTAGTTCAAAAAAGGTTAAATAATCCAATTTCAGGATAGTGTTTACGTTTAGATATGGGATGAAATATATTTTATTTAGGATTATTTTGTTTGATCTTTCACAATCGTTTGTTGAAAGATACATAGAAAAGATCATACAAGAACATATATAGAGGAAGTTCACAATTAGAAATATTACAAATATGCCAAATTAAATGAGTATGTTTCTTTCAACAAACGATTGTGAAAGATCAAACAAAATAATCCTAAATAAAATATATTTCATCCCATATCTAAACATAAACACTATCCTGAAATTGGATTATTTAACCTTTTTTGAACTAACAAACAAACACCCTTTTGAAAGAAAACATCTAAAATGCATAAGCAAAAACATCCAACCCTGTATATAATTTTACTACGTTTTATTAAAATTGTACACTGACTCACCAACCCCATAAGGAAAGATTTTCAGATAAGACTATAGTAATGTACATATGTTTGTCAAAAATGTTTATATTTATATTGGAATAATTGAAAACAATACTGATTACGATCATCCAAAATATCAAGTTAAACTTATCACAAAACATAAGAGATACATTGTTACACTCTTGTCAAAAACAAATGTGGCAACTAAATGAGGAATAAGATACATCAGGAACCAATCAAAAGTATCCATACAACAACCAATAGGATGCACCGTATGAAACAGATGGAACCTAATAGAATCACAACATGGTGTATAAAAACCCTACACACACAATAGCAAGGACATGCTTGAAAAAGGCTGTTTTAAATAGCTGAAACGCGTTACTAACTCCTTGCTACCTTGAAGATTTCCACAAGTTCACTTTTGTAGTGGACCGCAAAGCCAACATCTTATCTGATCTACAAACATAACGATTGAAAGGAACATTAAGTGTTTCTACAAATAAACCACAAACTACTGCTAACTCCTTGCTACCTTGAAGATTTCCACAAGTTCACTTTTGTAGTGGACCGCAAAGCCAACATCTGATCTGATCTACAAACATAACGCTTGAAAGGAACATTAAGCGTTTCCGCAAATAAACCGCAAACTACTTAGTCCTTTTTCTCGGACCGCCAAGAAACAACAGAAGCACACTTAATAAAAGCAGTAGCGCTTAAGAGTCTTATCCTTCCCAGAATTTACCTACATTTGAAGTTTTCGAGATTACTTCTTTTAGACTCAATAGCTTTTACCCCCACAGTGCATAGTTTATTAACCCATCTCACCACTATATAGTGAACTTTACCTTCACTTTAGTTAAAGGGACCCATGAATTTCAAAATATGAGCACAATAATATACAGAGCATTTATTATTTTTGATAATATTTTGGTTATCTTAAATTATTTTTAAAAATTAGAAACATCCATTTTATTTTGGTGATCGTGCAGGTAATTCTCCTCCCCCACACTCTTGTCTTTGATAACTAAAATGATACAATAGTTAATGACAGAGATGGCACAGGCTCCAATTCAATAATGAAAGTTCATCATTTATTACTTTAGTTACAGTGAAATTGAGGTTTTAACATCACCAACAGTGTCAGTAAACAACAGCATTCATCAAACGTGTTTCCTTCCCATACTGCACTTCATCAGCGATACTCAGCTGTTCCCTAGTAGCCTTTAAATAGTCTAGACCATTAACCCTTTCTCTGCATGTGAAAAAACTTTAATATAAAATAAAAGCGATGCAACTTTGACTTGCAAAAAAGCCTCCTATACATTATGTAGCAACATGTATACATTCCATACAGAAGTTTTTTCACATTATTCCTCATTATTACCATATATTATTTAATAAAAGATATTAAACAACATAGAATAAAAAAATTCACACTCATTACATGCATGATGTCATAAATATTTTTTTGTAAAACAGAAAACAGTAGCAATAATACACTATAATTTTTTATGATATTAATTCTTCTTATTATCAATGGGAATATTAGAACACTACAGGTATAAATAGATAGATAATAAAAAATAATTTGTACCAACAGGTGCCCAACATAATAAAGTGTTATATAGTTTTCTATATTTAGTCTTTATTTTGTATTTAATATTATTATTACAACCTGTTGTTTATTATTTATTTGTTTTATATTGTGATGTAATGTTTTTAGTGCCACGTCTCTCAGTAACATGCTATTCAGCACCAGTATGTTGTATATGATATGACTACATTATTTAAGCATATTTAGTACTAAAATGCATGTCACAGATTTCCAACCACACAACGGGGCCTATATATCAAGCTCCATATGGAGCTTGATGCTCCGTGTTTCTGGCGAGCCTTCGCCAGAGACACAAATTATGAAGCAGCGGTCTAAAGACCGCTGCTCCATAACCTGTCTATAAGAAGATAGAGAAGGCGCCACATAATTCTGTGTGATATGTCAGGAAGATAATTCAAACTCTGATACACTCACATTTTGTGAAGCACCAAGATGTGGTGCAGGCTGGGCAAACCGGAACCTTAAAGTTGTCCGGTAAAACTCTCCTCTTAAGCTCCCAGGAACCAGGTCTCAGTCCCTCTGCAATGGGTAATGAAATTGTAAATTTGTAACCCTTAGGGATCCGCCTCGCTGTTCCCACCTCCAAGTGTTGGACGATTAGAAGCAAAAGAAGTCCAAAGTAGCAAGTTGCATAAAAACAGGTGTTTATTAACACAAAAACACAGCAACGTGTTTCTCAGTAACCTATACTGTTTCTTCAGGCTGATAAAAAAACATTTCAAACTTGCTACTTAATATACATCAATGTAGCCAATACAAACGGCTGTTAGAAGTACACACCCTTTTTCGTTGATTAGTCACATGATTACCATAGGGTGGTGTGTTACAATAGGATACATAAAACATCAAACATCAAATACGATATAAATAGTTTAACATAATATACAGTGCATCCTAAAATAATATAAATATATGCAAGACAAAAGGAAATAAAAATGATAAATATATGCGAGACAAAAAATAGTAAGTGTCTTCATATCCATTCGTAACAATGTATAATTATACAGGATAGTAAATGTTGTCAAAGTATAATTTGACAGTACTTTCAATACATATTCGGTAGTCAAAACACGGTAAATGTCAAAATAACTATCCCAGGTACTAATAGATCAGATCTCTTATATATGGGATAGTTATTTTGACATTGACCTTTTGTATTACCGTGTTTTGACTACCGAATATGTATTGAAAATACTGTCAAATTATATTTTGACAACATTTACTAAATTGTGCTTATAGAGAAGAAAATAAATTGGGACTTTAATACATCTCATGATGATAATATTAGCCATGATCATATCCTGTATTGTTTGCAACCATTACATATTCATTATAAATGGTCTTTACTGGAAGCACTCATGACTCATAGGCCTCTATTTATTAAGGTCTGTCGGACCTGATCCGACAGTGCGGATCAGGTCCGACAGACTTCGCTGAATACAGCGAGCAATACGTTCGACGTATTCAGCATTGCACCAGCAGCTCACAAGAGCTGCTTGTGAGCTGCTGGTGCAACGCCGCCCCCTGCAGACTCACGGCCAATGGGCCCACCAGCAGGGGGGTGTCAATCAACCCGATCGTACTCGATCGGGTTGATTTCCGGCAATGTCTGTCCGCCTGCTCAGAGCAGGTGGACAGGTTATGGAGCAGCGGTCTTTGTGACCGCTGCTTCATAACTGCTGTTTCTGGCAAGTCTGCAGGCTCGGCAGAAACACGGGGCATCAAGCTCCATTCGGAGCTTGATAAATATGCCCCATACAATCTATTCCCTCTTTGAAAGGCCTTAGAAGGGCAAATACCCTTAAATATTGGACTAGATTACAAGTGGAGTGCTAATTTATCGCAAGCCCATAAAAGCAAATTTGCCCGTTTACGGGCGTACAATAAATAACCAGCTATTACAAGTGGCTGGTTATTGCTACCGCAAGCTTGTGGTAGCAATTAGAGCTCCAAAAATTAAACAGAGATCTGGTTAATTTTTCAAAAGTGCCCCAATTGCCCCCAAAACACAGTGTAGCGTAGTTAAAGAAAAAAAAAGTAGCAACTTTATTTTTTTAAATAATAACTGCACAAAGCTTGTTTAGTGAAAACAAAATGTAAACAGTATTTCATAGCAGTGTTTCTTTTAACATGGAAGGATACATTTAATTAAAATAATTTATGAGCATATATAAATGTATTAATTCATTAATATTTAGGCACTTAGCCTCATAGCCTTTTTATTTCTTATGTATTGAAAAAAAACACAAATAATATGGATAAAACTATCAATTTATATTTTTATCAGATAAAGTAGCCCTATTTCATTATTTAATTATTTTCCACAAATGAGTTATCATTTCAGAATAAATCTCAATTAAAATATTCCAATAGTGATGTTTAAACAAATAACCTGCAATTGAATCATAAAGACTTGACAGAAAAAGCCATAGCGGCCTATTTATGAAAGGCCTGTCGGACATGATCTGACAGTGCGGATCATGTCCTGCAGACCTTGCTCAATGCGGAGAGCAATACGCTCTCCCCATTCAGCATTGCACCAACAGCTCTTGTGACCTGCTGGTGCAACGCCACTCCCTGCAGATTCGGGGCCAATCGGCCGCTAGCAGGGGTGTCAATCAACCCGATTGCCAGAAACACGGGCCCTCAAGCTCCATACGGAGCTTGATAGATAAGCCCCATAATCTCTAGCAATTATTTGTTAAAATAAATTTCAATTTTGATGAACTAGTGCCCGGTTTTTAATAATCCTATTAAAAACAGGGACACTTTCATTCATCAAACTTTACATTTCACTGGTTTTGTTAAACCCGCCCATCGCAAGCCTCTTCCCACATCAGAAATGACGATCCCAGCCTTCCTAAAATCACGGAGTTGCTTCAGGCAATGATTCCCCTGGGGGGGAGCCTTGATTGGAGGATGCCGGAATCATCATTGCTGATGTATGAAGAGGCTTTCGATGGGCTGGAGAAGCGCTGAAGCAGCTTTCAAGAATAAAAGGTAAGTATTTTAATAAAACCAGTGAAATGTAAAGTTTGATGAATGAAAGTGCTCCTGTTTTTAATAGGATTTTTAAAAAACGGGCACTCATTCTGCAAACTTTACATTCACTTTAATTTGAATGTACACTAATTCCATTCTTTCCGAATTTCATGTTCGATATTTCAAATATGTTTGTTAATATTTTTTTTATCAAAATGATAACAATCAGGCATGGTTTAAAATTCTTATAATATTTAATCTCCATTTAACCCCATCAGCACTATCAATGAAGGATAATGTTTGCCTATCACTAAAATCCTACTTTATACCTGTTGCACAGGCAATGAGAAGAAAACATGATACTGAGACACAACAAAAAAATGGTATGTCACATAGCACACATAGACAGCATGTGTAGTGTGTTATTAGCTGAGTTAAACATAGGCATTACAATGGTAGCACTGTAGTAAAGAAGAAAATTGGAATGTCATATAGACATTCAAAGAAAACTGGCCGAAGTGGTCCTTTAAATATTTTTTTCAATGAGTGGGAGAAGATGTTGCACAAATCCATGTCACCAGAGTGTTCTTTGTTCTACCTTTTAAAAGTATTGTGCACATTAAAAAAGATTTTTCTGTGTTACGATGCTTTGGTTAAAATGATTAACTGCTCCCTAATACCAAACTGTGTATTATTAAAACTTGTGTAATCTTGTAATATAGCCCAACAATTTAATTTAAAATAGCTAACGTTTACTGTCCCTTTAAAGAAAAATTAAATTGCGTACTGAACCTCTATAGCTCATTGGTGGATGGGGACAAGTCTTGCATGAATCCCCAATCAAAAGTCACTTAAACACACAATGCAATGTGTATATATATTGTGACAGAGCAAAGGGAATTGTGTATAATGGAATATTTGTTTCCACACAAATTATGCAATGCTGTTGGTGGTATTAAGAATGTATTATGTAATTGTGTACTTTGGGCCAGTAATCCACTCCACAGTGTTGGTGTTGTGGCAAAAAATTGCAGATGAGGAATCCAGTTCAGGTTTTCCCTGCAAGCTAAGGTTTTTGTCACCTGCAAATAATTATGGTCAAGTATCTACTGTTAAATAGTGTGTGCTGGGACTTTTATTTCAAACCTGTATGAGAAATACAGAATATATGGAGTTGTGCTACTGTTTAGAGGTTCTAGGCCTGTGAGTTATAAATATATACACACAGACACACACATATACACTATATTCATGTGAGGTCCACTATATAAAGAATTTTGATATTCTAAATAGCTTACATGGTTCTATTGCATGGGCTTAAATGGCTTATATGCAAATCCTAAAGATTTTGTGTGATTTGTGTAGAAGTACATTTTTAACCTTACGGTTGCCACTAGGTGGGGCTATAAAGGTCAGGCCGTAGAGCAGTGATGGACAAAACACTGGTGACTAACTCCTGTGTTGACAGTGTCTTTTTAAAACTTTGGAATTTATCTGGATGTTACTGGCAAGAAAACAGACAAATGTCAAAGTCATTAAAGAATAGTTATGTGGGATGGAACAAATCTAGTATGCATTAAAAAATGTATATTGTCTTCAAGTATATGTTTCTATGTATAAAATAAGTGTTTGTAAATTGTATTTAGTTAAATGGACCCATACATTTTAAAATATAGGCACAATATTATACAGAGCATTTTTAATTTTAGTTGTAATATTTTGTTATCCAAAATTATTTTTAAATATTAGAAACATCCATTTTATTTTGGTGATCTCTATTCGGAGTTTGATAATTCGGCCCCATTATGTATAGTTGTTGTACTAGTTAGGAACACTGCTCTACATATCTGTCATTGTTATAACAATCCTCAATCAGTTGGAATTAGAGAGGACCAATAATATGTCTGACCCTTTGAAATATGGGGCTCATGCTTCTCTTTGGGGCCTTCAGCACCCTCATTAGGGCTAGATTACGAGTGGATAGCTAACTATCTCTCACGCTCGCATGCTAACTCTGCTTGACTTTGGATTTTTTTCACGTGTCGGATACTGCTTCATTACAAGTTGAAAGTAAAAAGTTTTCATTCAGGTGCTAAACTGATATGCACAAAAAAAATCTGAACTTACAATTTTGCCATCATGTTATTGTATTTACCCATAAATTTCAATAGAGCACGAAAAGTGGAAAATACCTCATAGTTTTTTTTCAAATGCATTAACCAGACATGACATTTTGGTATTTCACATTTCAATGTTCTTCACATAGCAGAATATGTTCTGTTTATTCATAAATAAATATTTCAATATATATATATATTTTTGGTAAAATATATCTCTCTTTTGGTAAAATATATATCTCAACAGCGCTAAAGCAGACGGTAGTTATGAATATTTTACATTCCATTGTTCTGCATTTAGAAGAAAATGTTCTTATTGTTTTTAAATATATATTTCTATATGTATGTATATACAGATATATATATATATACAAATATATATATATATATATATATATATAAATTTTAAAATATAAAAAAAAAATCTTCTATGTAAAGAACATTTGAATGTAAAGTATATATATTGGAAACATAATAAAACAAATTTTAAAATATTATAATTGAATAAAAAACATATTTCATGTTTTAAGATACTTAACTGGAAAGGGCTCAAAAGTGTATACATATATATTTGTGTATATGTTGCGGGTAAACTTAGATATTAGTTAATCCTAGGGCTACCCGGGTAAAATAGACATTACCCAAGCAGCTGTGGCTAAAGCCCGATAAATGATCATAAATCCCCTTAGAGTGCGGAGTCATGGCATCAACCATATGTAGCATGCACTGTAATTCCCCATCTTCACTATGTTTTTGCCTCCGCCTAACATGGGGGGCAAAGCCCTTCTTGTAAACCTCATTCCTGAAGGTTCACTTGGGGTGGCTGCCAGAGGATCATCAGGGCACTTTCCTTGAACCTCCTAGGCGGAGGAAAAATAAAAAAGTGTAGATGGGGGAATTATAGCACATCGGGTTTTACCCACAGCTTGGGTCCGTTTTACCTGGAGTAATCCTAGGATTACCCGGATTTCTTATATATATATATATATATATATATATATAGACAAGCACTCCAGAAATCCAGTTCCAATGCCCAGGGTGCAGCAGATAAGTAAATAGAAAATAATGAAGAGTGCACTCGCCAGGACTTTTCAGAATTTTAATTCCAATATGTGAAAGTTTTCGGGGGATTAGCCGCTTCTTCAGACATACATATTTTTATTTTGTATGTCTGAAGAAGGGGCTAATCCCCCGAAAACGTTCACATATTGGAATAAAAATTCTGAAAAGTCCTGGCGAGTGCACTCTTCATTATATATATATATATATATATATATATATATATATATATATATATATATATATATATATATATATATATATATTTATATATACACACACACGTGTGTATATATGTGTTTTTATGTATATATATATATATATATATATATATATATATATATGTATTTGTATTGATTATTACATACCGCATGCCATTTGTAATCTAGAAACTGTGCTTTTACCAACAGTAAATGTAAATATTGTAAAAAACAAATATGTGTTAAATATTAAAAGTGACAATATAAGTAATAAGCAATTGTGCCCAGTATGCTCATCATGCCTACATACAATTTTCATTTACATAGTTAAGCAATGGTGAGGATGGATTCAGATTGAAATAGGTTAATCTCACACATGCAAATGAGCATTTCTCTTCCACAGTGAACAAAGGGGTTCATTCAAAAGTCCTTTACATTAACCTTAAGAGGTGTGAAAGGGCTATTGAAAGGATTAAACCTGTGGCTCCTGGTCTGCATCTAGTTTCCCTGTGCCCCCAGAAGGCTCTGGATACCTTCTGCTGTTATTCCTGAAGATCTACTGCCTGCAAGGGCTAGCTCTTTGACTTGCCAGCTGTAGGTAGTTTCACAATCAGCACAGGTATAAAAGGCTGCCTCACAGGCCACTGCCTGCCCTAACATTGTGGATCATTCTTGCTTTTAGTGCCTCTGACCTGAAGCCTGTTTCCCTGTTGCTTGGTGATTATTCTGGTTCCTGAATCCGGCTTGCCTCCTGACATCTCTTTTGGACCTCCCTTGGATTTGTTGAAGGATTGGACAGCTTCTCTGGTATTCTGAACTTGCCTTATTTTCCTTTCCTTAAGTACCTTCCAGATTCTTCTTTCTTGTTTGGTAACTTATTAGACTGATTCCTGGTATCTTACTCTTGACTTGCCTTCTGACTTCTCTCTGGTTACCAGTCTGTCTCTGCTACCAGTGTATCCAGTAACTCTTCTTTTATCATCTGTATCCTGCTCCTGTACACAAACCCTGCAGAGGGCATCTGCAGAGCATTGGTAACCTGCTCCAGTATTCATGCCCAGCAAAGGGCATATGGAAAGCTCTGCTATCCTTTTCCTGCCCAAGCCCTGCAGAAGGTTCTTTGCCACGCACTGGTATCCTCTTCCAGAATTTATGCCCTGTAGGGTGCATCTGCTAAGCTCCGCTATCCTGATACTCCATCTCTGATAAAGTGCATGTAGGCAAGCGCAAAAACGCGTCACATAATATGGACCACCACCTTGTACCCTATGGCTCAGATCCAATAAACTAAGGAGTTACATACTATCGGACTCAGCATTTTCTTCTTCCTTGCTTTATGTATCCAGCTCCCATACCCTAGTCATGCAGAGGACATCTGAAAAGCACTGATATCCTGTACCAGTATCCATGTCCTGTAGAGGGCATCTGCCAAGTTCAGCTATCCTGCTCTTGTACCCAAGTCCGACAGAAGGCTCTTGTTAAGCATGGGTGTCCTGCTTCAGTACCTTGCCCTGCAGAGGGTGCCTGCCAAGCGCCTGTATCTTTTTTAAGCACCCTAGCCCTGCAGTGGGTATATGCCAAGCACTGGTATCCTGTTCCAGTACCCTATCCCTGCAGAGGGCATCTGTCAAGCACTGATACCCTCTTCCAGTATCCACACCATGTAGAGGGCATCTACCAAGCTCCAATATCCTGCTCCTGTAGCCAAGCCCTGTAGAGGGCTTTTTCCAAGCACTGGTACCTTAGGACCAGGCAACAGGGCATCGACCAAGTACCTGTATTCTGCTTTTGTCTTCGGACCTCAAGTGGGCACTCCAGTCTTGACTTTAGAATGGGCACTCTTGTGTTGGCTCAAGTGGACACTCCATTCTCAGACTTAGAGTGGGAACTCCTGCCCTTGGCCCTCAAGTGGGCACTCCAATCCTTGGATCTCTAGTGGGCACTCCTGTTTCTGGCCCTAGAGTGGGTACTACTTCTGACTCCAGCTCAGGTATGGGTGTTACTGCTGCCTAAGACTGTTTACAATTTCCTGTACAATAAAACCTGTGTGGTCTGTTGTCTCAACCCTGCCTAAATGGTGTAGTATTGTAAAGAAGGCCATACCACTAGCCCTTTTTAGTGTTCATGATGGGACTAAGTCTGTCACCTCAAAACATAAACTCTAAACTCCTAAACCTACTCCTATGAGTGGGATTAACACAACATTTGCTCAGCACTGGGGTGAAAAAAGACAGCACTGAAAGGGTTAAACTGAGAAGGGAAATAACTTGACAGTGTCTGCACATGCCTTATTGGCTGCTTAAAGTCCCTTTACAATTGAATTTGGTTACTGATGAAATGTTGAGGTAAAATATCTTCCTTTTTTACATAGAGATGTTTAGGTGATTTTTTCTAGTCAGCTTTAACAGATATATTGCATCATTTTAGCATTTGGGTAACATGTCTTTTTAATTTCTCCATAAATGAAAAGTTTGCTTGTGATACAATCTTTGTTGATGTAGTTTGTATTTTACTTGTATTCATAAAGAGGGCTATGAACTTGTTTACAATTAATCTTGCAATTGCTGTAATGAATTTACATGCAATAAAATGCTTGCAGTTGTTTACATAGGATTTTCTTATGGTTTCTAAAACAAATTTTGGCAGATGATGACCTCAATTGCATAAGACAATTTCAATTAAGCAAAACGTTTGTATAGCTTGCGAACTGTCATTTACTAAAACTAATTTTTTCAATTAAACAGATGGTGATAAAAAAGAAATTGATGAACATATACTTGTTTGCCCGCTTTGCTAATTTACATTTCTAAATTATTCAGGTAGTACTGCAATTAAGTTTTAATAGCTTTTAGATAAATGAATATCTCAGAAAGAAGGAAGAATTGTGATTCTGTTTTTTGAGAAGTATTGTCCTGCTGCTGGACACCGTGAATTAATATTATAAACTATTCACCAGTCTCAAATGGCTCATGAAAGTCATACAAAAGAAAAACCTCTGATTGAAGTGCTGGCTTTTTATCTATGTTTCTGCCATCAAAACTAAAAGCATCCTATTTATTTAAAGTGACACTCAAGTCAATTTAACTTTCACGATTCAGGTTGAACATGCAATTCAAAAAAAAAAAACTTTCAGTTTTTACTTCTATTATGTGCACATTTTTTATATACATACTTTCTGAGGCACCAGTCCCTATTAAGCATGTGCAAGAGTGCACTTTATGTACATATATGCGTTTTGTGATTAACTGATGACTGTCGCATTATCCAAGGGAATTCAATTTTAAATTTGCCAGAATAAAATCTACTACTCATTTGAAATTCAAAGTAAGTGTCATGATAATAATCCTTTTACATGTATATTATATAATCAATTTGATAACTTGATAACTCATTCTGTCTCCTATGCCTTCCAGTTATAATAATAAAACAATAAGAAGTATTCAGTAGGGCTTACAAGAAAAGGTAAATAATTTCACTTCCTGATATATTTTACTGTAGCTTGCTATTAAAGTATGTAAAACTTTAGACACTTAAATATAAAATAACAAGTGGAGTACTTCATTCCAATTTTTTAGCAGTCAGTTTTATTCTGTGTTAAATGGATATCCTAAAAATCAAGAATTGCTGGACCCTCGTAGTGCAATTAACTGAATTATTAGTACAAAATAACTATTTAGAAAGTAATGACGCTCTCTGGAATACAAAATTTCACATGGGAGAGAGAAGGTAACTGGAGAACCCCTGGGACTGATATAAAGGTTCTGTCTACACGAATTCCAAATTAAACAAAAGTTTCTTTCATGTAATTAGCAAGAGTCCATGAGCTAGTGACGTATGGGTTATACATTCCTACCAGGAGGGGCAAAGTTTCCCAAACCTCAAAATGCCTATAAATACACCCCTCACCACACCCACAAATCAGTTTTACAAACTTTGCCTCCCGTGGAGGTGGTGAAGTAAGTTTGTGCTAGATTCTACGTTGATATGCGCTTCGCAGCAGGCTGGAGCCCGGTTTTCCTCTCAGTGTGCAGTGAATGTCAGAGGGATGTGAAGAGAGTATTGCCTATTTGAATTCAATGGTCTCCTTCTACGGGATCTATTTCATAGGTTCTCTGTTATCGGTCATAGAGATTCATCTCTTACCTCCCTTTTCAGATCGACGATATACTCTTATATACCATTACCTCTACAGATTCTCGTTTCAGTACTGGTTTGGCTTTCTACTACATGTAGATGAGTGTCCTGGGGTAAGTAAGTCTTATTTTTTGTGACACTCTAAGCTATGGTTGGGCACTTTTATATAAAGTTCTAAATATATGTGTTTAAACATTTATTTGCCTTGATTCAGGATGATCAATATTCCTTATTTCAGACAGTCAGTTTCATTATTTGGGATAATGCATATGAATAAATAATTTTTTCTTACCTTAAAATTAACTTTTTTCCCTGTGGGCTGTTAGGCTCGCGGGGGCTGAAAATGCTTAATTTTATTGCATCATTCTTGGCGCGGACTTTTTTGGCGCAAAAAATGTCTTGTAATTTCCGGCGTCATACTTGTCGCCGGAAGTTGTTCGTGTTTGCGTCATTTTTTTTACGTTTTGCGCCAAAAATGTTGGTGTCACCGGATGTGGCGTCATTCTTGGCGCCAAAAGCATTTAGGCGCCAATAATGTGGGCGTCTTTTTCGGTGCTAAAAAATGTGGACGTCATTTTTGTCTCCACCTTTTTCTCACATTATTTAAGTCTCATTTTTCATTTGCTTCTGGTTGCTAGAGGCTTGTTCATTGGCATTTATTTCCCATTCCTGAAACTGTCTTTTAAGGAATTTGATAGATTTTGCTTTATATGTTGTTTTTTCTCTTACATATTGCAAGATGTCTCAGATTGACCCTGGATCAGAAGCTACTGGAAAAACGCTGCCTGATGCTGGTTCTACCAAAGTTAAGTGTATTTGCTGTAAACTTGTGGTAACTGTCCCTCCGGCTGTAGTTTGTGATGAATGTCATGATAAGCTTGCTAATGCAGATAGTATTTCCATTAGTAATATTCCATTACCTGTTGCTGTTCCATCAACATCTAATACTCAGGATGTTCCTGTTAATATAAGAGATTTTGTTTCTAAATCTATTAGGAAGGCTATGTCTGTTATTCCTCCTTCCAGTAAATGTAAAAGGTCTTTTAAAACTTCACATTTTTCAGATGAATTTTTAAATAAACATCATCATTCTGATTTGTCTGTTTCTGATGATGATTTTTCTGGTTCAGAGGATTCTGTCTCAGATATTGACACTGATAAATCTTCATATTTATTTAAAATGGAATTTATTCGTTCTTTACTTAAAGAAGTTTTAATCGCTTTAGAAATGGAGGAATCTAGTCCTCTTGATACTAAATCCACTAAGCATTTAAATTCGGTTTTTAAACCTCCTACAGTTATTCCGGAAGTTTTTCCTGTCCTTGATGCTATTTCTGAAGTAATTTCTAGGGAATGGAATAATCTGGGTAATTCATTTACTCCTTCTAAAAGGTTTAAGAAATTGTATCCTGTGCTATCTGACAGATTAGAGTTTTGGGACAAAATCCCTAAAGTTGATGGGGCTATCTCTACTCTCGCTAAACATACTACTATTCTTACGGCAGATAGTACTTCCTTTAAGGATCCTTTAGATAGGAAGATTGAATCCTTTCTAAGGAAAGCTTATTTATGTTCAGGTAATCTTCTTAGGCCTGCTATTTCTTTGACTGATGTTGCGGTAGCTTCCACTTTTTGGTTGGAGGCTTTGGCACAACAAGTGTCAGATCATAATACTCATAGCATTGTTAAACTTCTTCAACATGCTAATAACTTTATTTGTGATGCCATCTTTGATATCATTAGAGTTGATGTCAGGTATATGTCTTTAGCTATTTTAGCTAGAAGAGCTTTATGGCTTAAAACTTGGAATGCAGATATGTCTTCTAAGTCAACTTTGCTTTCCCTTTCTTTCCAAGGTAATAAATTGTTTGGTTCTCAGTTGGATTCTATTATTTCAACTGTTACTGGGGGGAAAGGAACTTTTTTACCTCAGGATAAAAAATCTAAAGGTAAATATAGGGCTGCTAATCGTTTTCGTTCCTTTCGTCAGTATAAGGAACAGAAGCCTGATCCTTCCCCTAAAGGAACGGTTTCTGTTTGGAAACCATCTCCAGTCTGGAATAAATCCAAGCCTTTCAGAAAGCCAAAGCCAGCTCCCAAGTCCACATGAAGGTGCGGCTCTCATTCCAGCACAGCTGGTAGGGGGCAGATTACGATTTTTCAAAGAAATTTGGATCAATTCGATTAACAGTCTTTGGATTCAGAACATTGTTTCACAAGGGTACAGAATTGGTTTCAAGGTAAGGCCTCCTGCAAGAAGATTGCAGGAGGCCTTACTCGCATTCCAATAAACCCAGTGAAGGCTCAAGCATTTCTGAAATGTGTTTCAGATCTAGAGTTGGCTGGAGTAATTGTGCCAGTTCCAGTTCTGGAACAGGGTCGGGGGTTTTACTCCAATCTATTCATTGTACCAAAGAAGGAGAATTCCTTCAGACCAGTTCTGGATTTAAAAATATTGAATCGTTATGTAAGGATACCAACATTCAAAATGGTAACTATAAGGACTATTCTGCCTTTCTTTCAGCAAGGGCCTTATATGTCCACAATAGATTTACATTTATCTGCATATTCTGATTCATCCAGATCACTTTCAGTTTCTGAGATTCTCTTTTCTAGACAAGCATTACCAGTTTGTGGCTCTGCCGTTTGGCCTAGCAACAGCTCCAAGGATTTTTTCAAAGGTGCTCTGTGCCCTTCTATCTGTAATCAGAGAGCAGGGTATTGTGGTATTTCCTTATTTGGACGATATCTTGGTACTTGCTCAGTCTTCACATTTAGCAGAATTTCATATGAATCGACTTGTGTCATTTCTTCAAGAACATGGTTGGAGGATCAATTTACCAAAGAGTTCATTGCTTCCTCAGACAAGGGTAACCTTTTTAGGTTTCCAAATAGATTCAGTGTCCATGACGTTGTCTCTGACGGACAAGAGACGTCTGAAATTGGTTTCAGCTTGTCGAAACCTTCAGTCTCAATCATTCCCTTCGGTAGCCTTATGCATGGAAATTCTAGGTCTTATGACTGCTGCATCGGATGCGATCCCCTTTGCTCGTTTTCACATGCGACCTCTTCAGCTTTGTATGCTGAACCAGTGGTGCAGGGATTATACAAAGATATCACAGTTAATATCTTTAAATCCGATTGTACGACACTCTCTGACGTGGTGGACAGATCACCATCGTTTAGTTCAAGGGGCTTCTTTTGTTCTTCCAACCTGGACTGTGATCTCAACAGATGCGAGTCTGACAGGTTGGGGAGCTGTATGGGGGTCTCTGACAGCGCAGGGGGTTTGGGAATCTCAGGAGGCGAGATTACCAATCAACATTTTGGAACTCTGTGCGATTTTCAGAGCTCTTCAGTCATGGCCTCTTCTGAAGAGAGAATCGTTCATTTGTTTTCAGACAGACAATGTCACAACCGTGGCATATGTCAATCATCAAGGGGGGACTCACAGTCCTCTGGCTATGAAAGAAGTATCTCGGATACTTGCATGGGCGGAATCCAGCTCCTGTCTAATTTCTGCGGTTCACATCCCAGGTATAGACAATTGGGAAGCGGATTATCTCAGTTGCCAGACGTTACATCCGGGCGAATGGTCTCTTCACCCAGAGGTATTTCTTCAGATTGTTCAAATCTGGGGACTTCCAGAAATAGATCTGATGGCCTCTCATCTAAACAAGAAACTTCCCAGGTATCTGTCCAGATCCAGGGATCCTCAGGCGGAGGCAGTGGATGCATTGTCACTTCCTTGGAAGTTTCATCCTGCCTATATCTTTCCGCCACTAGTTCTTCTTCCAAGAGTGATCTCCAAGATTCTAAAAGAGCGTTCGTTTGTTCTGCTGGTGGCTCCAGCATGGCCTCACAGGTTTTGCTATGCGGATCTTGTTCGGATGGCTACTTGCCAACCTTGGATTCTTCCGTTAAGACCAGACCTTCTATCTCAAGGTCCTTTTTTCCATCAGGATCTCAAATCATTAAATTTGAAGGTATGGAGATTGAACGCTTGATTCTCAGTCATAGAGGTTTCTCTGACTCTGTAATTAATACTATGTTACAGGCTCGTAAATCTGTGTCTAGGAAGATATATTATCGAGTCTGGAAGACCTACATTTCTTGGATCTCTTCTCATCAATTTTCCTGGCATTCTTTTAGAATTCCTAGAATTTTACAATTTCTTCAGGATGGTCTGGATAAAGGTTTGTTTGCAAGTTCTTTGAAAGGACAAATTTCTGCTCTTTCTGTGCTGTTTCACAGAAAGATTGCTAATCTTCCTGATATTCATTGTTTTGTACAGGCTTTGGTTCATATAAAACCTGTCATTAAGTCAATCTCTCCTCCTTGGAGTTTGAATTTGGTTCTGGGGGCTTTACAAGCTCCTCCGTTTGAACCTATGCATTCTTTGGATCTTAAATTACTTTCTTGGAAAGTATTGTTCCTTTTGGCCATCTCTTCTGCTAGAAGAGTTTCAGAGTTATCTGCTCTTTCTTGTGATTCTCCTTTTCTGATTTTTCATCAGGATAAGGCGGTGTTGCGGACTTCATTTAAATTTTTACCTAAAGTTGTGAATTCTAACAACATTAGTAGAGAAATTGTGGTTCCTTCATTGTGTCCTAATCCTAAGAATTATAAGGAAAGATCATTACATTCTTTGGATGTAGTTAGGGCTTTGAAATATTATGTTGAAGCTACTAAAGATTTCCGAAAGACTTCTAGTCTATTTGTTATCTTTTCCGGTTCCAGGAAAGGTCAGAAGGCCTCTGCCTTTTCTTTGGCGTCTTGGTTAAAATCTTTGATTCATCATGCTTATGTCGAGTCGGGTAAAACTCCGCCTCAAAGGATTACAGCTCATTCTACTAGGTCAGTTTCTACTTCCTGGGCGTTTAGGAATGAAGCTTCAGTTGATCAGATTTGCAAAGCAGCAACTTGGTCTTCTTTGCATACTTTTACTAAATTCTACCATTTTGATGTGTTTTCTTCTTCTGAAGCAGTTTTTGGTAGAAAAGTACTTCAGGCAGCTGTTTCAGTTTGATTCTTCTGCTTATAATTTCAGTTTTTTTCATTATAAGATTAAAACTTTATTTTGGGGTGTGGATTATTTTTTCAGCGGAATTGGCTGTCTTTATTTTATCCCTCCCTCTCTAGTGACTCTTGCGTGGAAGTTCCACATCTTGTGAATTTATTATCCCATATGTCACTAGCTCATGGACTCTTGCTAATTACATGAAAGAAAACATAATTTATGTAAGAACTTACCTGATAAATTCATTTCTTTCATATTAGCAAGAGTCCATGAGGCCCACCCTTTTTTGTGGTGGTTTTTGATTTCTTTGTATAAAGCACAATTATTCCAATTCCTTATGTTTATGCTTTCGCACTTTTTTCTTATCACCCCACTTCTTGGCTATTCATTAAACTGATTTGTGGGTGTGGTGAGGGGTGTATTTATAGGCATTTTGAGGTTTGGGAAACTTTGCCCCTCCTGGTAGGAATGTATATCCCATACGTCACTAGCTCATGGACTCTTGCTAATATGAAAGAAATTAATTTATCAGGTAAGTTCTTACATAAATTATGTTTTTCACTACAATTTAACTTGCTTTTGTCTATATTTTAGTATATATTACTTTTATGTTAGTTAAAATAAGCGTATTGTGAATTTTGAGCAAACTTCACCTGCATACAGCTGGCGAGACAAATCAGTGAGACCAGCTTGTTTAAAATGCTAACAATATTTAACAAGACTTGTCAGAGAGCTTAAGACATAACTTGGGAACTCCCAAACTGTTCAGCCTAAGGAACTGCTCTGTCCCTCCCACTTTCTGAAGCTGTCCGTTTTAATTTGCAATGCAGCTAATTTAATGTGCAATGTAATTTGTAAAAGCTACACAGAAATATACAAAGTATGATCCTAAGTTATTAAAGTTTCACAGAAACTTTCAAAGCATAATCAGAATGTGTAAAATCACTGTTAGATCAAAATTTAAATGTATTAAAAATGAGAAAGTGCAAAGCTTAAAGGGACATTCCGGTCAAAATTTAAATGCAAGGTAAATTACATCTTTGGATAGAAACATATTTGCAATATTTATGTATTGGGAAAAAATGCTTCTAGTAAAAGTTATTATTGTTTTAGAGTTAACATTTTTCTCTGCACGTGCATGTGAAGCATAGCTAGATATTCTCAGTGCACCAGCATTTTAATACTGCATCTTCTCAGAGCACCAGTGGGGCTTGTATCATGTCAGCAATTAACAAATGAAGTCATTACCAGCTGGTACAAGCACATTAGGCTGTCTAAACAAGTGCTGTGTTTAAAATGCTGGTGCACGGTGCATACTTAAATACACGTTTGAAACAGCTATAGCTTTTATTAGAACTATTTTTGCTAATACATGTATATTACAAAAATGCTTTTATTCAAAACTGAAATGCATCCATGTGAATTCCAATTTTGGCTGGAATGTCCCTTTAAATGCAATAATACTGAAAAGACCCAATCTGAAATAGTAATATAAAATACAATGCACAAAGTGTAAGTGTAACAAAACTCTCCTATCATGCAGTGCTATATTGCACTGGGCTCTCTGCTTCACATACATAAATGAGAGAGATCTCACAGTGAGTTCGGCCATTTTTCTTTTGAAAATTCAGTGTGTTCAGCCTTTGTGAAGTAGGAACTACAGTTTCTCTAAAATATCAGTGTCTTAGAGATGGTTTAGAACACATGAATGTGTGTATTATTCCTTTTAGAGTGCCAATGTATAAGACATGTTTCACTACTGCATACACTTTTGTCTTTCTGAGCTTTTATTTTTTTAAAGTATCAAAAGGAGAGGACTTGAGACAATTTGAAATCATTTTTAGAGACTTGCCATTGAAAAGATAATTATTGTACTATCCTTGATTGCATGTTATCATCATGTTTGTTATCGTTTCACTATTTTTAATAAATTGAAATTTTGCTTATAATTTATGACATAAATAATCTGGTCAGATAATGAGAAGTTTAAAATGCAGGTACACGGGACATTCTCAACATATGTGTTTTTGAAACAGTGTTAACTTTTACTAAAAGCAAGTGTATTGAAATAATGTTTCCCATGACAATTGTAATGGAGTCAAGCAGTTTTGACCACTTTGTTCTGTAAATTACTCTATGGGCATTTACCATTGGTCTGGCAGACATGATTTACGGCCGGACGTCACTGCAAGAGGACAGAATATGCCCCCTGATTGCTGGTGGCCAATGAGATCAGATTGGGAGGACTTCAATCTGCCACCTTATATATGGCGGACAGGTTAAGGAGCAACAGTCATAAGACCGCAGCTACTTATCTATTGTTTTAGGCTCACCTGAAATGACGGGCCTCCGAAGCAGCAATAACTGCTTGGTAAATGAAATATACATTTTATGTAACCATATATCTATGTAACCAAACCAGCTAAGAAACAGACACTTTAATGAATTGGCTTTTAGACTCATATTGAAAAACTCAGCTTTAAATGTTGTCTTCACAGATCTGCTTCTGACCAGTTGTGCTACTTACAATTGCTAGGAGTGTGAAGGCTCACTCCCTTAATGATGCAAAGGACATCTCTGGACTTACTAACTGCATAACTTTGGATACTGAATGTCATGATTAAACTTTTAGAGCTAGATTACAAGCACAATCAATAATGCTTCATTTTTTTTTATTGCTCAAACAATAGTCTAGTGCACGCTAACATCTGTATGTTGGATAGCGCAGGTGCACTAAATCCCTCACATAAAAGGCTTTATGAGGGGATGCAGTAAAATTCAAGTAGAAATTTCTCAGAAAAAAAATCTACTATTCATTTGAAATTTTCAGACTAGGTGCTAGTTCATTGTCTTTTATCATGCACTTGCTGATTATGCAAATCTACTGTATTTACTGTTTCTGTAAATATAAAAGACTTCACACACAAGTACATACAAATACACATATATAGGCCTCTATTTAACAAAGTCTGCCGGACCTGATCCGACAGTGCGGATCAGGTCCGCCAGACCTCGCTGAATACGGAGAGCAATACGCTCTCCGTATTCAGCATTGCCCCCTGCAGACTCGTGGCCAATGGGCCGCTAGCAGGGAGGTGTCAATCAACCCGATCATACTCGATCCGGTTGATTTCCGGCGATGTCTGTCCGCCTGCTCAGAGCAGGTGGACAGGTTATGGAGCAGCGGTCTTTGTGACCGCTGCTTCATAACTGCTGTTTCTGGCGAGTCTGAAGGCTCACCAGAAACAAGTGCCCAGAAGCTCACTACGGAGCTTGTTAAATGGGCTCCATTGTGTGTGTGTGTTGTTTATATGTATATATATATATATAAACCAACAACGTTTTTTAAATTATGGGGAGGTGAAAAGTGAGATTAAAAATCATCCACTATGCAGAAGATGTAGAGAAACAATTTGTTTGTCCCACAGAAAATCTCAATGCAACAAATAATTCTGTGTAAAATATACAAATGAGATTTACAATATCTCACCTTTTTGCTTCATCCTTCAATGAGCTATTTTCTCTACATCTTCTACTTAGGGAAGGATTTGAATCTCTCTTTTCAACACCTTATATTTTTAAAAAGTTGGTGGTTTTTGCTAGGAAATCGGCTTCACCCAACAGCAGTTCAGACCTACTCCTAGGTGATGAGTGGCAAATACCATAAAACAGCTGTCCTGGGATGGTTCATAATTGCTGTTCTTACCCTGGCTAAGCATAAAAGCTGTATATACATCAATGCTATGGCTTAAAAGGAAACAACCTAAATGTAGATTAAAGAAAAAATGTGAGGTGCTAAAGAAACGTCTGATTGTTAATGCAGAGAATTGTAAATTTGAAAACATTCAGTCACATCTGATGGACCCTGAGAAATTGTGAAATGCAGTATTTTTCTCAGAAGAAAAATGCACTGTGGAAATATTTATAAATGCTGGATGTTAGTCTCACTATTTTACTAAGAGGATGAAAAACAAAAACAGTCTAGTGGCTATTCAAGTAAACACTCTGCTGTGATGAGGGAGCAAAACATTAGAAGGGACCAAGTCATCATTTACATAAAGGTTATGAAGATAAACTAACGCACTTAAAATATGGATCAATGTTCAGAATTCAGCGGAATTTAAACCCTTACTTAAATTAAGGCCTAACTTAGAGGACAGAAACAATTACATGAACTATAACAACAAGATGGAGACCACAATCAAAATATACTGAAACCTTTTATCTTTGCAGTGTCCCTAGAAAAATAAATTCATATTTCTCTTTTATTTGAGAATTGCATCTCTGAGGGACCTTGCGGTACTGATAAGATGTATTAGATCATCTCGACAGAGCTGGGAGGTTTAGATCATTAGTTCTTTAGACTCCAGAGGTCGTTAGAAAAATAATATTGGGATTCCCCAATTCCCCACAGATTATGTTTATGCCACACACACACATATATATATATATAATTATCTCTCTCTCTATATATATATATATATATATATATATATATATATATATATATAAAATTCAAACATTAAACAACTAACAAAACTCACTTTTAAAATGCATAAAATACATGTTCAGAAATAAAATATTATCAAAGTGTTTGTTAATGATTGTAATAAATTATTTTCTATGTAAAACCAAACTTATAATAATAATAAACAAAGCTTTTCACATCTTCTAAAAATTACTAATAATCAAACATTCAGTAAAATAAAGCATATTCTTTCTAATTAGAAATAAAAAATAATATAAATAATATAAAGGTTAAATGAATCACCTCTATACGCTTTTGAATTGATTACATTAAAATATTCATTGTAAATCCTGAAATTCATGTCACCTTCAATGCCTGTACATGAGTCTGAATATTTTTAAAGGCCTGAATAGATTTCTTTGTGACAGGCACCTGATTAAATATGGTGCAGAAACATGTTGAAATTGCTAATTAAGTTTTGTTGGGACATTTTATTTCTGTTCAGTACAGCTACATCCCACACATAGAAAAATACATTTTACAGAAGTAATAATACAAGTCATGATTCCAAAGGGCTTTTATATATTATTTTATAGTAAAAATCAAGTAACTATAAAATATATTCAAAGTACATTTTTTGTCTTTTTCTTTCCTTATTTTAAAACTCTATATAAAAACGTATTGCAATGTAATTTAAACATGTTTATAAAATCCTTGTTATATGCAATATATGGATTTCTTTATACAAATAAGAATACTCACACATGCACATATATGTATAATGTACATATACCTACCATATAGTCATAATACAAAATGCACTGATATCATTCTTTTAATATAGCATTTATCAATATACCAAAATAGCTTATGGACATAATCTCAACAAGTTCAGGAGACAAAGTGGTGCATTAAAATATAACTTTTAATGTATCAATTTAAAAGAAACAATTATGCAATATAGGGCTAGATTACAAGTGGCGCGCTAATTTATTGGGCGCCTGTAAATGGGAAAATCTTTAGACTACCCTAACGCATACACATTTTTCATATTTTATTTCCCTTTTCCAATACTAATATATACAAATATCTCTGTTAGTAATTACATATTCACAATAAAGAAAATTCCCCCTTTGAAATATTGGCTCTGTTTCAAAAGTTTGAAACATTATTATTTTAATCATATGTTTTATACAGAATGTCACTGATGGTAGATTGATATGTTAAGGATTGTTTGGAACTATTAGTATATTTTAATTTCTGACGTATAATTGTTTCTCTAAGAACCACTTAACTTAAATTTTAAACTACATGAGTTTGAACCTTTATATCTAAGAATAATTTTGCAATGGAAACTGCAGCTTTATTTTGTCAAATGAGTATATTGTTTTAAGTTTATCCATTTCACTGATTTCCCTGTCCCCCAGAACAAAATAACCCTTGTTAACCAATCACAAACTAATATTCAGATATAGCATAAACTCTGTTTGTACATGTGTACAATTTAGTTACTATAGCAAAGAATGCTTCTCCTATCATGATTTTTGAAGCAAAACTGATAATCCACCTTTTATAAACATGTGACTGCTGAGAATCTTAGGGGGGGGAGGGTGAAGTAAACAAAAACCTACATAAATTGCTTAAAAGTATTGACCTACATCTCCGTAGGAGAAAGTGAAACAAACACATTTTTAGATGTATTTTAAAGCAAAAGGTAGCAAAATAAATAATGACTATACAGAATATTGCAATTATGTTTCAATTGCTATAATAAAACATTTTATGCATTGTTGAAATGTCAAGTTTAATGCTCCTTTTATTAACATTCTTAACATAATCTAAACAAATTGTGAAAATGTATGTAGTGTTAACCTAATGGAAGTTGAATGGTTAATTCTGGTTATTTAAACTCACCACAAGAGGGCTAGAATTATCGCTGATGAAATGCCGTATCGATAAACAGGAACCTAGGCATCGGTCTGGGGGGCAAGTAGGCTATGGAATTGGCAAACAATTTACAACACACAGATGAGTTTTGGACCAAAGTGATACATGTAAAATACAATACTTGAATGCCTTCCGTATGTCCAAGTATTTAAATGTTTTGGACAACCTACCCTTTTGTGACATCATATGTGCTTACGCGGCTATTGGTTCGTGTCAACCGCCATCTTCCAATGATGTTCTAAGGGGTGTGTCAGAATTTCGATCTCATTGTTAAATTGGCAAGACTCATTTATTTAGCAGCTGCCAAATATGACATATATTAAAGGGACATAATACTCATATGCTAAATCACTTGAAACTGATGCAGTATAACTGTAAAAAGCTGACAGGAAAATATCACCTGAGCATCTCTATGTAAAAAAGGAAGATATTTTACCTCACAATCTCCTCAGCTCAGCAGAGTAAGTTCTGTGTAAAAAGTTATACTTCACCTGCTCCCAGCTGCAGGTAAAAAAATAAAAAAAAATGAAGAAATGAACAGCAGCCAATCAGCATCAGCAGTGCTGAGGTCATGAACTTTTACTGTGATCTCATGAGATTTGACTTAACTCTCATGAGATTTCATTGTAAACTTCCTTTACCTGATTGGTGAAATAAGATGAGAGTGCACGATGCTCATCCCTTCAGATGTCCCAGGACAGACACACTAAAATGCTGCTTAGAAATCCTTTACAATGGGAGGTGGCTACTGAGGAACTTTTGAGGTAAAATATCTTTCTTTTTTACATAGAGATGTTCAGGTGATATTTTCTAGTCAGCTTTTTACAGCTATGCTGAATCACTTTCAAGTATTTAAACATTTGGGTATTATGGCCCTTTAAGTAATCGCTACTATTTTATTGTTCTCTGCTATTTGCTGAATACACTTAGAACAGCATTCTAGCCGGTATCAGTTTGTGTGTAGTGGATTAGTATCTCCTTGTGTTCATGTGTTTTTTATATCCATATTCATGTATTACACATTATGCAACATTGTATTCTGTTCTCACATAGATGCACAATATTACTTGTTAAAAGTAATATTGTGTATCTATATGACAACAGAATACAATGTTGCATAATTGAAAAAGGCCCGTTTATGGGCCAAAACGTGTCTGTGTGTTGTAAATTGTTTGCCGATTCCGTAGCCTACATGCCCCCAAGACCAATGTCGAGGTTTATGTTTATTGGCTGGGAATACTTGGGGGACATGGTTTAAAGGAATGGCTGATGTGTTTGTTTGTTCTTTCCATGAGTGTATGTTGCTAGGGCTATGACTAATTTACTCTTACTTGGGGAACTGTTTGTTTCCGATTAGCCAACGTTTTTGGTAGAATTTTTTCATATAATATTTCATATTCCCCTGTATTTTTGGCCTATTATCCAGTTACAGAGATTGTCTGAATCAGAGCTTATATATATTTTAATAGACATTAATGTTTTATTTTATCAATTGAGTTTAAAGATTGTGCGCCTACAACTCCAATTCTCTTTCTTTTCTTCACTGTCTAATTTTTTTCTGGTTTATAATGTATATAAGTACATAGGGAGAGGCAGCACCACATAGAAGAATCTCATCATTGAGCCCTCTAATTGGGTAATCTTTACATACACAGTGCCAGCAATTCGCCCTTTTGTTACGAAATACCGTATTGGGCAGGAAACTCGTAGGATGTGCAATGGGGTTTGTTAGCTGACTTCTTAGCTTTGGCATTACATTGCATGTTTGTTTCTTTTAAATGGATGCATTAAAAGTTATATTTTAACTCACCACGTTGTCTTCTAAACTTTTTGGGATTATGTCCATAAGCTGATTGCAATTTTAGAGCAGATTGGTGGCTCCTATTACCCAAACCTGACATCATCACTCACACGCAGCAAGCGCATCCCAGGAGGGAAACTGCAAGACGCCGATCAAACACATCTGCACCGGGGGATATATACTCCAATGCCAGCACACAGCTGATGGCCTACAGAAGTGAGACTTTACAACGAGGACCGGTAAATGAAAACATTTCTATGTTATTGTGGCGTGGGAACAAAAATTGATTATCCAGGGTTTTTCTACAGGACAGTAAAGAACACCAGTACAGGTTACCCAGAAATCATTTTGAAAACAGCATTCACCCCACATACATTAATATGACCATATAAACAAAAAGGTTAAACAGTGGATCACTATATATAACCCTATATTATAGAACTTACATATTGATACATCCTAGCGCAATAACATCACACAGTCAAAGCTTAGACAGCATGTATGAATTGGCAAAACTGATTCTTGAATAATATCCAAATACCTATATATACAGTAATGGCCAAAAATATCGGAACTCCTGCATTTCTGTCAGATAATGTACCACTTCGCCTAGAAAATTGTTGCAATTAGAAATGTTTAGGTTTTCTCATGTTTATTTATTTTGTTTGTATTGGTATGACACAAAAAAGTGGAGGGAAAAAAAAAGCCAAATCTGACACATTCCATGCAAAACTCCAAAAATGAACTGGACAAAATTATTGGCATCCTCAAAATAACTGAAATAAATTGCTTCCTGTAACCATCAATGAGTTTCTTATATCTCTCTACTGAAATTCTGGACCACTCTTCTTTCCCCAACTGCTCCAGGTCTCTCAGATTGGATGGGTTCCTTTTCCCAACTGCTGTTTTGAGATTTCTCCACATGTGCTCTATGGGATTGAGATCTGGATTTATTGCTGCGCAGTTCAGTACTCTCCAGTGCTTTGTCTTAAACTATTTTTGGGTGCTTTTTAATGTGTGCTGCTGTAAGACCCATGACCTCTAGTGGAGACCCAACTTTCTGACACTAGGCCCTACATTGCACCACATAATTTGGTAGTCTTAAGATTTCATAATGCCACGCACACAGTCAAGACATCCAGTGCCTGAAGTAGGAAAGTAACCCCAAAAAATCAGTGAACCTCCACCATGTTTGACTGTAGCAACTGTGTTCTTTTCTTTAAAATGAATGATGGGCTTTACCAAAAAGCTGTGATTTTGTTTTGTCTGTCTACAGCACATTCTCCCAAAAGAATTTTGGCTTCCTCAGGTAAGTTTTGTCAAACTCCAGTCTGGCTTTTTTTTATGTTTCTGTTTCAGCAGTGGGGTCCTCCTAGGTCTCCTACCATAGCGTGCCTTTTCATTCAGATGGTGATGTATAGTGTGAGCTGAAACATTTGTACCCTTTGCCTGAAGGTCAGCTTGAATTTGTCTAGAAGTGGATCATGGTTCTTTATCCACCAATTGAACAATCCTTTGTTAAATCTTTGATTAATTTTTCTCTTTTGTCCTCGTCCAGGGAGATTAGCTACAGTGCCATGGGTTGTAAACTTCTTGACAATGTTGCGCACAGTGGACACAGGAACATTAAGCTCTCTGGAGATGGACTTGTAAACTTGAGATTGTTAATGCTTTTCCACAATTTTTGTTCTCAAATCCTCAGAAAATACTTTGCTGCCCTCTCTCTTCTCCATGCTCAGTGTGGCACACAGACACACAACAGAAAGGTTGAGTCAATTTTTCAACATTTTAACTGGTTGCCGGTTTGATTTCTATATTGTCAGCACCTGATAATTGATACAGGTGAGTTTAATTACAAATTACTGGAGCATTACAAACTTGGAATGCAATTATTTATTACAATTTTTAGTAGGTGCCAATAATTTTGTCCAGTCTATTTTTGGAGTTTAGCGTGGAATGTGTCAGATTTGGCTTTTTTTTCTCTAAAGAAAAAGACAAGATAATGCTTAAACATTTGTAATTGCAAAAATTTTCTGGGCGAAGTTGTGCATTATCTGACAGAAATGCAGGAGTGCCATGACTGTATGTGTATATATATATATATATATATATATATATATATATATATATATATAGCAATAAGAGATATGAGTTGAGGACAGGAGTCCCCAATTCACCCTATGGCGCAATTATACAGAGGTAGAACCGCCCTGAAAATACTACAGGACCCCTATATACTTCACACTAGCTGAGGGTGCCTAGTAGCCTGGTCCCAGAGAAAAAGAGGCGTCACTCACAAATGGGCTAGGCGCCTCCTGTAGTATGGATCAGGTGTGTAGTTGATCTCTGGTAATATGCAGAATCTTGTCACAGGTATTACAACCAGACTCCGTATGGATACTCCAAGGTCCAATGCTCTTTTATAGGAAGGAGACTTTCAACTCCGGTGACCATATAGATGGAAAAAGCCAGAAAAACAGAGCATAGTGTAATACTGTTTAATAATAGTATTTAAAAGCACAACATACAAGTTTCCACTCACATTTAGAGTCCTCAACACATGAGGTATGAATACAGCATGTAAAAATAATCCACAGCATCCAATGTAGTTAGACAACTGAATCCAAATATATCCAGTTCAATCCAGGGAACTAGAACCAGCACTCGATCCAGTATACACACAAGGATACAGTCTATCTTAAAATATACCTTACGCATTTCGAAGGGGTTAAAAATGTATTTCCCTTCTTCATCAGAGGTAACAAACTTAAATCTAAACTCACCTTATATAGCCCATATTATAATTCATGCTACATGCATCAAAGCGCTCGTCGGTCTGACACGCAGATAGTATTTCCGGTCTCCGTGAAGCGCAAAACGTCACTTCCGGTTTAACGCTACCTAACTTCCAAAGCTCAGCATGTTACACTGATGGTTGCCATAGGTACCAATGGTTATCCACGGACACCCATTATTCAAATAGGAGACAGAATGATCTTGTGTGTCAGACCGAGTACTGAGCAGTATAAATTGCCATCATTGCAAAAACATTTCATGTACATGTTCATGTACATCTAAGAAAATGTGTTATGTGATAATATGTTATAATATAAGTTAAAACCTATTTTAACATAAAAAGCCCCTCTATTGGGGATATCATGATTATATGCAAATAATAAATAAATATTTAATACATAATAAAACAAGAATAATAAGTCTTATTATACTCTCCTAAAAATAAATTATCTATATATATATATATATATAAATATATATATATATATATATATATATATATACACACATAGATTGAAACTATATTACCTAAAGAGCTTTAAACTGATAATAATAATATTTATTACCAGAAAATGTGGGGGTAAAGAGAAAAGGAAGAAGTAGAATTTTCTATATCAATCCACTACTCTTAAAAATATGTGTGTATATATTAAAAAAACCTTAGATTCATAAAAATATATAGTGACATATACCAGCTGATTTATATGATCAATATTAAAAATATATCCACACCCAAACACAATAATAAACCAAACCGGAAGTGACGTTTTGCGCTTCACGGAGACCGGAAATACTATCTGCGTGTCAGACCGACGAGAGCTTTGATACATGTAGCATGAATTACAATATGGGCTATATAAGGTGAGTTTAGATTTAAGTTTGTTACCTCTGATGAAGAAGGGAAATACATTTTTACCCCTTCGAAACGCGTAAGGTATATTTTAAGATAGACTGTATCCTCCTGTGTGTATACTGGATCGAGTGGTGGTTCTAGTTCCCTGGACCGAACTGGATATACTTGGATTCAGTTGTCTAACTACATTGGACGCTGTGGATTATTTTTACATGCTGTATTCATACCTCATGTGTTGAGGACTCTAAATGTGAGTGGAAACTTGTATGTTGTGCTTTTAAATACTATTATTAAACGGTATTACACTATGCTCTGTTTTTCTGGCTTTTTCCATCTATATGGTCAGCAGAGTTGAAAGTCTCCTTCCTATAAAAGAGCATTGGACCTTGGAGTATCCATACGGAGTCTGGTTGTAATACCTGTGACAAGATTTTGCATATTACCAGAGATCAACTACACACCTGATCCATAATACAGGAGGCGCCTAGCCCATTTGTGAATTCTGCTACATCCTTACCTCATATGATTGAGGGTCTTAGAAGTAAGTGCACATCCATTAGGGGAGACAGCGATGAAGAGCTGCTGATTTTTTACATCATTTATATACAGGTGGCCCTCGTTTTACAACGGTTCAATTTACACCGTTTCAGAATAACAACCTTTTTTTCCAGTCATGTGACTGCTATTGAAAACCATTGAGAAGCAGTGCATTTATTAAAATAGCCAGTAGGTGGAGCTGTCCGCTTGCTTGTGTTGCAGCAAAGCCAAGCATGCTGAAATTAATCAGTTTAACCAGACCTGAGCTATCAAGCAGATTTCAAAGGAACAATATCTTCCTGTCTATAAATCAGTCCAGATTGGAATGCATAGAAAGAACTGTTTGCAGAAAAATGCAAGTGAAGTCTGTGTTGTGTGATTATTTTATTAGGTTTATAATGCTGTTTAGCAAATGTTTTTGTTCATTTAACTTAGTTTTATTATATATTCTGTGTTGTGTGATTATTTTATTAGGTTTATAATGCTGTTTAGCATTTAAAGTCTTCATTTCAAAGCTTTAAAAATAATGTATTGGGTGTTACTTATGACAATTTTGAGAGGAGCCTGGAACCTAACTCCCTCACTTCCCATTGACTTACATTATAAACTGGGTTTCAATTTACAACGGTTTCGATTTACAACCATTCCTTCTGGAACCTAACCCCGGCGTAAACTGAGGGCTACCTGTATATATATATATATATATATATATATATATATATATATATATATATATATATAGTGTGTGTGTATGTGTGTGTGTGTGTGTATATATATATATATATATATATATATATATATATATGTAATTACACATATATACGTTTATTCTGACTTTATATCCTCTGGACACTTACTTGTCATTTGATCTGTTTTACCTTCTTTTATATTGTGCTATTATCCTTTTTATTGTAGTGCTTATAGTTATATTGTTGGGGTATTACCTCTCTCTCTTTTCTGGCACTTTTTAATGATACATAATTTTTAAATTGAATTGATGTATGTATACTAGCTGATCTCTTGCGCCATCTCACATTCTTGGTTGTATTTGTCTTGTATTGGAAGTGTTAAGGGACGCCTCTTTTTCTCTGGGACCAGGCTGCTAGGTACCCTCAGCTAGTGTGAAGTATATAGGGGTCCTGTAGTATTTTCAGGGTGGTTCTACCTCTGTATAATTACGCCATAGGGTGAATTGGGGACTCCTGTCCTCAACTCATATCTCTTATTGCTTTGTATTCTGTTTCCTGATTCCTACGGCAGCACATCTATACAGCTGACTATATCTATATACTGTTATATTCTGTTATATACTCTATTAAATATGAACATGAGCGAATCTATAGAATTTGAGTATGGGGCCTACTTGACCCCATAAATAAAGTTAAGAATTTGTCCATAGGTGAAGACAATGAGATCCTTAATCATAATCTTAGTATTACTAACCCCAAGCACTTATTTGAGAAACTGGAAAAGCTCACTAAAAACAATTACTAAATTGGCATGATTGCACAAATTTGGAACGCTATATAAAATATAAAATTATACCGAAAGGTCTGAAATTTGAGAAAGTTGCTATCATGGATCCTGCAGAAGTAGAGCTATTATCTGAATGGGATAGCAATCTAGAAGAGATCTCATTTAAACTCATGGACATCTTAATTAGATATAGACAAAAACAAGTCGCTACTACCACCACCCAAATTAATGATATAAGGGTGAGGCTAAATAATTTTAAAGGGGATCTTTACTATAAGGAATTAGATATAACTAATTAAAAGAAAATAGAATTATTTGAAGCAAAAGTAGAAAATAAAAAAATAACTAAATTCCTAAAAGATTATAAATTGAAGAAACTAAGGCCTAGATTTAGAGTTTGGCGGTAGCCGTGAAAACCAGCGTTAGAGGCTCCTAATGCTGGTTTTAGGCTACCTCCGGTATTTGGAGTCACTCAAAAAAGGGTCTAACGCTCACTTTTCAGCCGCGACTTTTCCATACCGCAGATCCCCTTACGTCAATTGCGTATCCTATCTTTTCAATGGAATTTTTTCTAACTCCGGTATTTAGAGTCGTGTCTGAAGTGAGCGTTAGAATTCTAACGACAAAACTCCAGCCGCAGAAAAAAGTCAGTAGTTAAGAGCTTTCTGGGCTAACGCCGGTTCATAAAGCTCTTAACTACTGTACTCTAAAGTACACTAACACCCATAAACTACCTATGTACCCCTAAACCGAGGGCCCCTCACATCGCCGCCACTCGATTAATTTTTTTTAACCCCTAATCTGCCGACCGCCACCTACGTTATCCTTATGTACCCCTAATCTGCTGCCCCTAACACCGCCGACCCCTATATTATATTTATTAACCCCTAATCTGCCCCCCTCAACGTTGCCTACACTTATTAACCCCTAATCTGCCGAGCGGACCGCACCGCTATCATAATAAAGTTATTAACCCCTAATCCGCCTCACTAACCCTATAATAAATAGTATTAACCCCTAATCTGCCCTCCCTAACATCGCCGACACCTAACTTCAATTATTAACCCCTAATCTGCCGACCGGAGCTCACCGCTATTCTAATAAATGTATTAACCCATAAAGCTAAGTCTAACCCTAACACTAACACCCCCCTAACTTAAATATAATTTAAATCTAACGAAATTAATTAACTCTTATTAAATAAATTATTCCTATTTAAAGCTAAATACTTACCTGTAAAATAAATCCTAATATAGCTACAATATAAATTATAATTATATTATAGCTATTTTAGGATTAATATTTATTTTACAGGTAACTTTGTATTTATTTTAACCAGGTACAATAGCTATTAAATAGTTAAGAACTATTTAATAGCTAAAATAGTTAAAATAATTACAAAATTACCTGTAAAATAAATCCTAACCTCAGTTACAATTAAACCTAACACTATACTATCATTAAAATAATTAAATAAAATACCTACAATTACCTACAATTAAACCTAACACTACACTATCAATACATTAATTAAATACAATACCTACAAATAACTACAATGAAATAAACTAACTGAAGTACAAAAAATAAAAAAGAACTAAGTTACAAAAAATAAAAAAATAATTACAAACATAAGAAAAATATTACAACAATTTTAAACTAATTACACCTACTCTAAGCCCCCTACTAAAATAACAAAGACCCCCAAAATAAAAAATGCCCTACCCTATTCTAAATTACTAAAGTTCAAAGCTCTTTTACCTTACCAGCCCTGAACAGGGCCCTTTGCGGGGCATGCCCCAAGAAGTTCAGCTCTTTTGCCTGTAAAAAAAAACACATACAATACCCCCCCCCCAACATTACAACCCACCACCCACATACCCCTAATCTAACCCAAACCCCCCTTAAATAAACCTAACACTAAGCCCCTGAAGATCATCCTACCTTGTCTTCACCTCACCAGGTATCACCGATCGGTCCTGGCTCCAAAATCTTCATCCAACCCAAGCGGGGGCTGGCGATCCATCATCCGGTGGCTGAAGAGGTCCAGAAGAGGCTCCAAAGTCTTCATCCTATCCGGGAAGAAGAGTAGATCCGGACCAGCAACCATCATCTTCCAAGCGGCATCTTCTATCTTCATCCGATGAGGACCGGCTCCATCCTGAAGACCTCCACCGCGGACCCATCTTCATCCGGCGACGTCCAACTGAAGAATGACGGTTCCTTTAAGGGACATCATCCAAGATGGCGTCCCTCGAATTCCGATTGGCTGATAGGATTCTATCAGCCAATCGGAATTAAGGTAGGAATATTCTGATTGGCTGATGGAATCAGCCAATCAGAATCAAGTTCAATCCGATTGGCTGATCCAATCAGCCAATCAGATTGAGCTCGCATTCTATTGGCTGTTCCGATCAGCCAATAGAATGCGAGCTCAATCTGATTGGCTGATTGGATCAGCCAATCGGATTGATCTTGATTCTGATTGGCTGATTCCATCAGCCAATCAGAATATTCCTACCTTAATTCTGATTGGCTGATAGAATCCTATCAGCCAATCGGAATTCGAGGGACGCCATCTTGGATGACGTCCCTTAAAGGAACCGTCATTCTTCAGTTGGACGTCGCCGGATGAAGATGGGTCCGCGGTGGAGGTCTTCAGGATGGAGCCGGTCCTCATCGGATGAAGATAGAAGATGCCGCTTGGAAGATGATGGTTGCCGGTCAGGATCTACTCTTCTTCCCGGATAGGATGAAGACTTTGGAGCCTCTTCTGGACCTCTTCAGCCACCGGATGATGGATCGCCAGCCCTCGCTTGGGTTGGATGAAGATTTTGGAGCCAGGACCGATCGGTGATACCCGGTGAGGTGAAGACAAGGTAGGATGATCTTCAGGGGCTTAGTGTTAGGTTTATTTAAGGGGGGTTTGGGTTAGATTAGGGGTATGTGGGTGGTGGGTTGTAATGTTGGGGGGGGTATTGTATGTGTTTTTTTTTACAGGCAAAAGAGCTGAACTTCTTGGGGCATGCCCCGCAAAGGGCCCTGTTCAGGGCTGGTAAGGTAAAAGAGCTTTGAACCCTAGTAATTTAGAATAGGGTAGGGCATTTTTTATTTTGGGGGTCTTTGTTATTTTATTAGGGGGCTTAGAGTAGGTGTAATTAGTTTAAAATTGTTGTAATATTTTTCTTATGTTTGTAATTATTTTTTTATTTTTTGTAACTTAGTTCTTTTTTATTTTTTGTACTTTAGTTAGTTTATTTCATTGTAGTTATTTGTAGGTATTGTATTTAATTAATGTACTGATAGTGTAGTGTTAGGTTTAATTGTAGGTAATTGTAGGTATTTTATTTAATTAATGTAATGATAGTATAGTGTTAGGTTTAATTGTAACTTAGGTTAGGATTTATTTTACAGGTAATTTTGTAATTATTTTAACTATTTTAGTTATTAAATAGTTCTTAACTATTTAATAGCTATTGTACCTGGTTAAAATAAATACAAAGTTACCTGTAAAATAAATATTAATCCTAAAATAGCTATAATATAATTATAATTTATATTGTAGCTATATTAGGATTTATTTTACAGGTAAGTATTTAGCTTTAAATAGCAATAATTTATTTAATAAGAGTTAATTAATTTCGTTAGATTTAAATTATATTTAAGTTAGGGGGGTGTTAGTGTTAGGGTTAGACTTAGCTTTAGGGGTTAATACATTTATTAGAATAGCGGTGAGCTCTGGTCGGCAGATTAGGGGTTAATAATTGAAGTTAGGTGTCGGCGATGTTAGGGAGGGCAGATTAGGGGTTAATACTATTTATTATAGGGTTAGTGAGGCGGATTAGGGGTTAATAACTTTATTATGATAGCGGTGCGGTCCCCTCGGCAGATTAGGGGTTAATAAGTGTAGGCAGGTGGAGGCGACATTGTGGGGGGCAGATTAGGGGTTAATAAATATAATATAGGGGTCGGCGGTGTTAGGGGCAGCAGATTAGGGGTACATAAGGATAATGTAAGTAGCGGCAGTTTACGGAGCGGCAGATCAGGGGTTAAAAATAATATGCAGGGGTCAGCGATAGCGGGGGCGGCAGATTAGGGGTTAATAAGTGTAAGGCTAGGGGTGTTTAGACTCGGGGTACATGTTAGGGTGTTAGGTGCAGACATAGGAAGTGTTTCCCCATAGCAAACAATGGGGCTGCGTTAGGAGCTGAACGCGGCTTTTTTGCAGGTGTTAGGTTTTATTTTTAGCTCAAACAGCCCCATTGTTTCCTATGGGGGAATCGTGCACGAGCACGTTTTTGAGGCTGGCCGCGTCCGTAAGCAACTCTGGTATCGAGAGTTGAAGCTGCGTTAAATATGCTCTACGCTCCTTTTTTGGAGCCTAACGCAGCCTTTATGTGGACTCTCAATACCAGAGTTATTTTTATGGTATGGTGCGGCCAGAAAAAAGCCGGCGTTAGCTACGTGGGTCCTTACCGACAAAACTCTAAATCTAGCCGTAAGTTATGAGGAACTAATCAAATCAGTACCAGGTTTTGATAATATAAGGGAGGGACCCACACAGGGTCCAAATGAAAATTTGAATGATATGGAGGATCAGGTATTCCATGAAACATGGAAAAATGACCCCAAGGAAGGGTGCTCAAATTGGGATTGGACAGACATCTATTCACCAGACTATAAGGAAGATGGTACAGTGTGGGGGGAGAACCCTAATATTGAACCACATAAAAATATTCCAAATAAAAATATTAATAAAAATAAAAATATCAATAAGAGTAAAAGTAAAAATGATAATTTGGGGGGAACTACGACTATTTCTAAAAATATTCCAATTACCATTAAGAATAGAGCTCCATCTAATAGAATACCAAATAAACAGATTAACCATATAAAACGTATGGGGAATGATTTGAGAATACAAGGACATATAAATACACTCAGACAGAAGAGACACCAGAATTTTGAAAATAACAGAAAAGGCAGACAAGACCAACAGACTTTTTAGGGCTACATATCAGGGACTATCACCAGAGTCCACAACGACAATACCGAAACTACCCACCCACCCCGTTATGGAGAAAACAAAGTTAAAAAGAGGTTTAGAAATAGATATAGGGGATGCAGAGCAGGAAAACTGGTACGAGAAAGAAAATTTAAAAAGAAACAGAATGAATCCAGAATGGGATTATTAAAAAGTGTCAAAATATTTAACCTGACTGACAAGACTTTTTCGGAAAATGCTCTTAACTTATTCAGAAAGGGTCTATCTTTTGCACCTACTAGGGGGCCAAATCCCTTCTCTTTATATATTGATTTGCAAAAATTTGCAAGGAAACTTACTCTGGATAGGCATTTTGCAAAAATATGAAAGGATTTATCAGTAAAAACAAGGAGTGGGGCAAAAACTACCCTTGATAAGGAAGACCTTGAAACTGTACGGGTCCTTGAGGAATTAGGAAGTAATAATGACCAGCCTCTGATTGACATAAATGTAGAACAAGGGAATGATAAAATAGTGTACAAACAATTTACAAACCTTAAACTACCATCTACATTTTATCCTATTGCGTCAAAAGGACACTATATACCGGTATTTGAAAGCCTGGTGGGTCAAGAATTTGATGAATATTGCAAAAAATATAGAATCAAAAAAGATAACTTAAGTAGAAAGGATAAGGAAGAACTTAAAACTCTGCCTGAAGATGCCAAAATTGTGATCAGGGAGGCGGACAAGGGCAGGGGGGTCGTAATTCAGAACAGGGATGAGTATGTGAAAGAAGCTAAGAGGCTTCTAGATGACTGCAACACATACTAGAAATTACAAAATAATCCCACCAAAACATTTTTTCGACAATACTCCCATTTATTGGATAATGCTAAATATAATGGGATTATAAATGAAGATGAACTCTTGTTCCTTGATAGAAGGGAGCCTAAGACAGCTCTCTTTTATCACCTTCCAAAGGTTCATAAAGATTCAAAGAATCCAGCTGGTAGGCCCATAATAGCAGGAATTGATTCACTTACATCTCCACTGTCTGAGTATGTGGATCACTTCTTGCAGCCTATAGTACCAAAAATCAAATCCTTTATCAGAGACACACCTGATACCATAACAAAGATTACTAAAGTCAAATGGGAGGATGATTATATATTGGCCACAATTGATGTTATGGCCCTTTATACTAATATCCCTCATATATTGGGGATTGAAGCAGTGGGACACTGGTTGGAAACTTTAACTAACTTGACAGATATTAAACAATCATTTTTAAAGGAAGCTATAGGTTTTATTTTAGAGAAAAATTACTTTCTATTTGAGAATGAGTACTATGTACAGGTTGGCGGTACAGCTATGGGCACTAAATTTGCTCCTAGCTACGCCAACCTGTACATGGGATACTGGGAAGAACAATATATCTGGCAGAATAATCCTTTTCATATTAAGGTGGTTACTTGGTTAAGATTCATAGATGATATTCTGTTGATCTGGAAAGGGGAGGAGGAAGAACTTCTCCAATTCTTTGAATATCTAAATACCAACAATATGAATCTCAAATTTACTGAAAAACATAGTAAAGAGGAAATAGAGTTCCTAGATCTCTTGCTATTTCAGGACCATGGAGTGATAAAAACCTGTCTATTCACTAAAGAAGCAGATAGTAACGGGTACATCCATGCTTCTAGCGGACATCACCCATCTTGGATTAGAAATATCCCAGTGGGTCAACTAGAAAGAATAAAAAGGAATTGTACAGATTACAGTGATTTTGAGAAAGAATCAAAGAAGTTGTCTAAAAAATTCATGGAGAAAGGGTATAAAGAAAAATGGATAGATGGAGCCCGTAAAAGGGTGGAAGACAGGTCTATCAGAAAGGAGATGATTAATCCTGAAATAGTAAAAAGTGAGAGAAATCAGAGAAATGGAAATACGAGTTTTATATCAGTTTATAAAGAGGGATCAGAAGGGATCAAACAGATCCTGAAAAAACACTGGTATATTTTACAAAAAGATGATCTTCTAAGGGATAAAATAGGGACGAAACCAAATTGTATTTTTAAAAGAAATAAAAGTCTGAAAACCATTGTAGCACCTAGTCAGTTAAAGGAGCTAAATAATAAGGACAACTGGCTAAATAAATGATCAGTGGGATTTTATAAATGCAACAGACTTAACTGCATCTCCTGTGATCATATGTACCATGGTAATAAACCTTCTAGAATCATTGATTCCACATCAAATGGGAAACAATGCAAGATTAACAAGCTGGTAAATTGTAGGACCACCTTTGTAGTCTATTTACTTCAATGTAGCTGCAATCTCCAATATATAGGCAGAACTACAAGGCCATACAAGAAGAGACTTTATGAACATGTCAATAATATCAAAGAAGGTCTTAAATCACATAATCTATCGGACCATTATAGACTAAAACATGTTAAAAACCCAGGTTGTCTCAGGGGCACTATTTTGGAGCATGTGGTTGTTGGACAAAGAGGGGATGATAGGGAAACCCTATTAAGACAGAGGGAAACCTTCTGGATTCATGCCTTTAAAACGAGAACCCCTGCAGGGCTGAATATAGATATTGATATTGCAGCCTTTTTATAATACTGCTCCTATCCCCCCTGTGTAGGTAATAAGTAAGTAATAAAAAGCATAAAATAAAATAAAAATATATAGATATTAAAATGCTAGACTATAACAAGATAAAATTCTGTTTGGGTTTTGGAGCCCTATTTATTTATTTTTAATGTGGGCAGTGTGTCTATGGAACTTTATGTTTTTAGAACATTTTGTTCTTTGTCAGCAGTTTGGTTTATTATTGTGTTTGGGTGTGGATATATTTTTAATATTGATCATATAAATCAGCTGGTATATGTCACTATATATTTTTATGAATCTAAGGTTTTTTAATATATACACACATATTTTTAAGAGTAGTGGATTGAAATAGAAAATTCTTCTTCTTCCTTTTCTCTTTACCCCCACATTCTCTGGTAATAAATATTATTATCAGTTTAAAGCTCTTTAGGTAATATAGTTTCAATCTATGTGTGTATATATATATATATATATATATATATAGATAATTTATTTTTAGGAGAGTATAATAAGACTTATTATTCTTGTTTTATTATGTATTAAATATTTATTTATTATTTGTATATAATCATCATGTCCCCAATAGAGGGGCTTTTTATGTTAAAATAGCTTTTAACCCCTTAAGGACCACAGCACTTTTCCATTTTCTGTCCGTTTGGGACCAAGGCTATTTTTACATTTCTGCAGCGTTTGTGTTTAGCTGTAATTTTCCTCTTACTCATTTACTGTACCCACACATATTATATACCGTTTTTCTCGCCATTAAATGGACTTTCTAAAGATACCATTATTTTCATCATATCTTATAATTTACTATAAAAAAAATTATAAAATATGAGGAAAAAATGAAAAAACATAATTTATGCTTACCTGATAAATTCCTTTCTTCTGTAGTGTGATCAGTCCACGGGTCATCATTACTTCTGGGATATTAACTGCTCCCCTACAGGAAGTGCAAGAGGATTCACCCAGCAGAGCTGCATATAGCTCCTCCCCTCTACGTCACTCCCAGTCATTCGACCAAGGACCAACGAGAAAGGAAAAGCCAAGGGTGAAGTGGTGACTGGAGTATAAATTAAAAAATATTTACCTGCCTTAAAAACAGGGCGGGCCGTGGACTGATCACACTACAGAAGAAAGGAATTTATCAGGTAAGCATAAATTATGTTTTCTTCTGTTAAGTGTGATCAGTCCACGGGTCATCATTACTTCTGGGATACCAATACCAAAGCAAAAGTACACGGATGACGGGAGGGATAGGCAGACTCTTTATACAGAAGGAACCACTGCCTGAAGAACCTTTCTCCCAAAAATAGCCTCCGATGAAGCAAAGGTGTCAAATTTGTAAAATTTGGAAAAAGTATGAAGCGAAGACCAAGTTGCAGCCTTGCAAATCTGTTCAACAGAGGCCTCATTCTTGAAGGCCCAAGTGGAAGCCACAGCTCTAGTAGAATGAGCTGTAATTCTTTCAGGGGGCTGCTGTCCAGCAGTCTCATAAGCTAAACGAATTATGCTACGAAGCCAAAAAGAAAGAGAGGTAGCGGAAGCTTTTTGACCTCTCCTCTGCCCAGAGTAAATGACAAACAGAGAAGACGTTTGTCGGAATTCCTTAGTTGCCTGCAAGTAAAATTTTAGAGCCCGGACTACATCCAGGTTGTGCAGTAGACGTTCCTTCTTTGAAGAAGGATTTGGGCATAAAGAAGGAACAACAATCTCTTGATTGATATTCCTGTTAGTAACTACCTTAGGTAAGAACCCAGGTTTAGTACGCAGGACTACCTTATCCGAATGAAAAATCAAATAAGGAGAATCACAATGTAAGGCTGATAATTCAGAGACTCTTCGAGCCGAGGAAATAGCCATTAAAAATAGAACTTTCCAAGATAACAACTTTATATCAATGGAATGAAGGGGTTCAAACGGAACGCCCTGTAAAACATTAAGAACAAGGTTTAAACTCCATGGTGGAGCAACAGTTTTAAACACAGGCTTAATCCTGGCCAAAGCCTGACAAAAAGCCTGGACGTCAGGAACTTCTGACAGACGTTTGTGTAACAGAATGGACAGAGCTGAGATCTGTCCCTTTAATGAACTAGCAGAAAAACCCTTTTCTAAACCTTCTTGTAGAAAAGACAATATCCTAGGAATCCTAACCTTACTCCAAGAGTAACCTTTGGATTCACACCAATGTAGGTATTTACGCCATATCTTATGGTAAATCTTTCTGGTAACAGGTTTCCTAGTCTGTATTAAGGTACTAATAACTGACTCAGAAAACCCACGTCTTGATAAAATTAAGCGTTCAATTTCCAAGCAGTCAGCTTCAGAGAAGTTAGATTTTGATGTTTGAAGGGACCCTGTATCAGAAGGTCCTGTTTCAGAGGTAGAGACCAAGGCGGACAGGATGACATGTCCACCAGGTCTGCATACCAAGTCCTGCGTGGCCACGCAGGTGCTATTAGAATCACTGATGCTCTCTCTTGTTTGATTCTGGCTATCAATCGAGGAAGCAACGGGAAGGGTGGAAACACGTAAGCCATCCTGAAGTCCCAAGGTGCTGTCAGAGCATCTATCAGGACTGCTCCTGGATCCCTGGATCTGGACCCGTAACGAGGAAGCTTGGCGTTCTGTCGAGACGCCATGAGATCTATCTCTGGTTTGCCCCAACGTCGAAGTATTTGGGCAAAGACCTCCGGATGAAGTTCCCACTCCCCCGGATGAAAAGTCTGACGACTTAAGAAATCCGCCTCCCAGTTCTCCACTCCCGGGATGTGGATTGCTGACAGGTGGCAAGAGTGAGACTCTGCCCAGCGAATTATCTTTGATACTTCCATCATAGCTAGGGAGCTTCTTGTCCCTCCCTGATGGTTGATGTAAGCTACAGTCGTGATGTTGTCCGACTGAAACCTGATGAACCCCCGAGTTGTCAACTGGGGCCAAGCCAGGAGGGCATTGAGAACTGCTCTCAATTCCAGAATGTTTATTGGCAGGAGACTCTCCTCCTGACTCCATAGTCCCTGAGCCTTCAGGGAATTCCAGACGGCACCCCAACCTAGAAGGCTGGCGTCTGTTGTTACAATTGTCCAGTCTGGTCTGCTGAATGGCATCCCCCTGGACAGGTGTGGCCGAGAAAGCCACCATAGAAGAGAATTTCTGGTCTCTTGATCCAGATTCAGAGAAGGGGATAAGTCTGAGTAATCCCCATTCCACTGACCTAGCATGCACAGTTGCAGTGGTCTGAGGTGTAAGCGTGCAAAGGGTACTATGTCCATTGCCGCTACCATTAAGCCGATTACCTCCATACATTGAGCCACTGACGGGTGTTGAATGGAATGAAGAGTGCGGCAAGCACTTTGAAGTCTTGATAGCCTGTCCTCTGTCAGGTAAATCTTCATTTCTACAGAATCTATAAGAGTCCCCAGGAAGGGAACTCTTGTGAGTGGAACGAGTGAACTTTTCTTTTCGTTCACCTTCCATCCATGTGACCTTAGAAATGCCAGCACTAACTCTGTATGAGATTTGGCAGTTTGAAAGCTTGAAGCTTGTATCAGAATGTCGTCTAGGTATGGAGCTACCGAGATTCCCCGCGGTCTTAGTACCGCCAGAAGAGCACCCAGAACCTTTGTGAAGATTCTTGGCGCTGTAGCCAATCCGAATGGAAGAGCCACAAACTGGTAATGCCTGTCTAGGAAGGCAAACCTTAGGTACCGGTAATGATCTTTGTGAATCGGTATGTGCAGGTAAGCATCTTTTAAATCTACAGTGGTCATGTACTGACCCTCTTGGATCATAGGTAAAATTGTCCGAATAGTCTCCATCTTGAACGATGGAACTCTTAGGAATTTGTTTAGGATCTTTAAGTCCAGGATTGGTCTGAAAGTTCCCTCTTTTTTGGGAACCACAAACAGATTTGAGTAAAACCCCTGTCCCTGTTCCGATCGTGGAACTGGATGGATTACTCCCATTAACAAGAGCTCTTGTACGCAGCGTAGAAAAGCCTCTTTCTTTGTCTGGATTGTTGACAATCTTGACAGATGAAATCTCTCTCTTGGAGGAGAGTATTTGAAGTCCAGAAGGTATCCCTGAGATATTATCTCTAGCGCCCAGGGATCCTGAACATCTCTTGCCCAAGCCTGGGCGAAGAGAGAAAGTCTGCCCCCCACTAGATCCGATCCCGGATCGGGGGCCCTCAATTCATGCTGTTTTGGGGGCAGCAGCAGGTTTCCTAGTCTGCTTGCCCTTGTTCCAGGACTGGTTAGGTTTCCAGCCTTGTCTGTAGCGAGCAACAGCTCCTTCCTGTTTTGGTGCAGAGGAAGTTGATGCTGCTCCTGCTTTGAAATTACGAAAGGAACGAAAACTAGACTGTCTAGTCTTGGCTTTGGCTTTGTCCTGAGGCAGGGCATGGCCTTTACCTCCTGTAATGTCAGCGATAATCTCTTTCAACCCGGGCCCGAATAAGGTCTGCCCTTTGAAAGGTATATTAAGCAATTTAGACTTAGAAGTAACATCAGCTGACCAGGATTTTAGCCACAGCGCCCTGCGTGCCTGAATGGCGAATCCTGAATTCTTCGCCGTAAGTTTAGTAAGATGTACTACGGCCTCCGAAATGAATGAATTAGCTAGTTTAAGGACTCTAAGCCTGTCCGTAATGTCGTCCAGAGTAGCTGAACCAATGTTCTCTTCCAGAGACTCAATCCAGAATGCCGCTGCAGCCGTGATCGGCGCAATGCATGCAAGGGGTTGCAATATAAAACCTTGTTGAACAAACATTTTCTTAAGGTAACCCTCTAACTTTTTATCCATTGGATCTGAAAAAGCACAGCTATCCTCCACCGGGATAGTGGTACGCTTAGCTAAAGTAGAAACTGCTCCCTCCACCTTAGGGACCGTTTGCCATAAGTCCCTTGTGGTGGCGTCTATTGGAAACATTTTTCTAAATATCGGAGGGGGTGAGAACGGCACACCGGGTCTATCCCACTCCTTAGTAACAATTTCAGTAAGTCTCTTAGGTATAGGAAAAACCTCAGTACTCGTCGGTACCGCAAAATATTTATCCAACCTACACATTTTCTCTGGTATTGCAACTGTGTTACAATCATTCAGAGCCGCTAACACCTCCCCTAGTAATACACGGAGGTTTTCCAGTTTAAATTTAAAATTTGAAATATCTGAATCCAGTCTGTTTGGATCAGAACCGTCACCCACAGAATGAAGTTCTCCGTCCTCATGTTCTGCCACCTGTGACGCAGTGTCTGACATGGCCCTAATATTATCAGCGCACTCTGTTCTCACCCCAGAGTGATCACGCTTACCTTTTAGTTCTGGTAATTTAGCCAAAACTTCAGTCATAACAGTAGCCATATCCTGTAATGTGATTTGTAATGGCCGCCCAGCTGTACTCGGCGCTACAATATCACGCACCTCCCTCTGAGCGGGAGATGTAGGTACTGACACGTGAGGCGAGTTAGTCGGCATAACTCTCCCCTCGTTGTTTGGTGAAATTTGTTCAATTTGTACAGATTGATTTTTATTTAAAGTAGCATCAATACAGTTAGTACATAAATTTCTATTGGGCTCCACTTTGGCATTGCAACAAATGACACAGGTATCATCTTCTGAATCAGACATGTTTAACACACTAGCAAATAAACTTGCAACTTGGAAATACAATTCAAATAGAATAATATTAAAACGTACTGTGCCTTTAAGAAGCACAGAAGATCTATGACAGTTAAAAATTAAAAATTTAAACAGTTATAGCCTCAATCCTTGTAAACAACACAACTTTAGCAAAGGTTTAATCCCATTAGCAAAGATAACAATTTCTGAAAGCAGGAAACAAATTACAGAATAAAAGTTTTTATTTCAGTCAAACTATAATTCTCACAGCTCTGCTGAGAGAAATTACCTCCCTCAAAATAAGTTTTGAAGACCCCTGAGCTCTGTAGAGATGAACCAGATCATGCAGGGAATACAATGAGTTGCTGACTGAAATATTTGATGCATAGTAAAAGCGCCCCTCCCCCACACACACAGCAGTGAGGGAGAACAGAAACTGACAGAAAAAACAGATTTAAGCAACTGCCAAGTGGAAAAATGGTGCCCAAACATTTATTCACTCAGTACCTCAGCAAATGAAAACGATTTTACATTCCAGCAAAAACGTTAAACATAATCTCTAGTTATTAAACAGCTTTATGTCTTTCTTACAGTGTAATTCTAGTGAAGTACCATTCTCCCAGAATACTGAAGTGTAAAGTATACATACATGACATTATATCGGTATGGCAGGATTTTCTCATCAATTCCATTGTCAGAAAATAAAAACTGCTACATACCTCTATGCAGATTCATCTGCCCGCTGTCCCCTGATCTGAAGTTTACCTCACTCCTCAGATGGCCGAGAACAGCAATATGATCTTAACTACTCCGGCTAAAATCATAGCAAAACTCTGGTAGATTCTTCCTCAAACTCTGCCAGAGAGGTAATAACACACTCCGGTGCTATTTTAAAATAACAAACTTTTGATTGAAGATATAAAACTAAGTATAATCACCATAGTCCTCTCACACGACCTATCTAGTTGCTGGGTGCAAGAGAATGACTGGGAGTGACGTAGAGGGGAGGAGCTATATGCAGCTCTGCTGGGTGAATCCTCTTGCACTTCCTGTAGGGGAGCAGTTAATATCCCAGAAGTAATGATGACCCGTGGACTGATCACACTTAACAGAAGAAAAAACCCACTTTTTCTAACTTTGACCCCCAAAATCTGTTACACATCTACAACCACCAAAAAACACCCATGCTAAATAGTTTCTAAATTTTGTCCTGAGTTTAGAAATACCCAATGTTTACATGTGCTTTGCTTTTTTTGCAAGTTATAGGGCCATAAATACAAGTAGCACTTTGCTATTCCCAACCCACTTTTTTTCAAAATTAGCGCTAGTTACATTGGGACACTGATATCTTTCAGGAATCCCTGAATATCCCTTGACATGTATATATTTTATTTTAGAAGACATCCCAAAGTATTGATCTAGGCCCATTTTGGTATATTTCATGCCACCATTTCACTACCAAATGCGATCAAATAAAAAAAATTGTTCACTTTTTCACAAATTGTTTCACAAACTTTATGTTTCTCACTGAAATTATTTACAAACAACTTGTGCAACTATGGCATACATGGTTGTAAATGCTTCTCTGGGATCCCCTTTGTTCAGAAATTGCAGACATATATGGCTTTGGCATTGCTTTTTGGTATTTAGAAGGCCGCAAAATGCCACTGCGCACCACACATGTATTATGCCCAGCATTGAAGGGGTTAATTAGGATGCTTGTAGGGAGCTTTTAGGGTTAATTTTAGCTTTAGTATAATGTAGTAGACAACCCAAAGTATTGATCTAGGCCCATTTTGGTATATTTCATGCCACCATTTCATCGCCAAATGCTAACAAATAAAAATAAAGCGTTACATTTTTCACAATTTTAGGTTTCTCACTGAAATTATTTACAAATAGCTTGTGTAATTATGGCATAAATGGTTGTAAAAGCTTCTCTGGGATCCCCTTTGTTCAGAAATAGCAGACATATATGGCTTTGGCTTTGCTTTTTGGTAATTAGAAGGCAGCTAAATGCCGTTGCGCATCACACGTGTATAATGCCCAGCATTGAAGGGGTTAATTAGGGAGCTTGTAGGGAGCTTGCAGGGTTAATTTTAGCTTTAGTGTAGGTATCAACCTCCCACATGACACATCACACCCCCTGATCCCTCCCAAACAGCTCTCTTCCCTCCCCCACCCCACAATTGTCCCCGCCACCTTAAGTACTGGCAGTAAGTCTGATGATTAGTAAGTCTGATAAGTAAGTCTGATAATTCTCCTCTGTAGGATCCCCCCTTAGCCCCCAACCTCCCTGATCCCCCCCAAACAGCTTTCTAACCCCCCTCTAGGCCTTATTATGCACCATATTGGGTACTGGCAGCTGTCTGCCAGTACCAAGTTTGAAATCAAATATGTTTTTTAAAACATTTTATTATTTAAAAAATTCTATTTTCTGTAGTGTAGCTGCCCACCCTCAACCCCCAACCTCCCACCCTCCCAGATCGTTAAAATTTGTAATGTTCCCACCCTCTCTCCCACCGTGTACCACTTAACATTTGTTCCATAGTGTAGGGTTCCCACCCGCGCGCACGCGCTCCCGTGCACGCGTGCGCACCCGCGCACCCGCGCGCACTCGATCCCGCCCCCCTTCCCCACCGATGGCCGCACACCCGCCTCCCTGGATCAGCTCCCACCCACCAACGAACATGACCATTGATGGCCGATGCAGAGAGGGCCACAGGGTGGCTCTCTCTTCATCGGTCGGCTAAAAAATGTTATAGCAGGATGCCTCAATATCGAGGCATCACTGCTATAACATGAAAGCAGTTGGAAGTGATCAGGATCGCTTCCACTGCTTTCAAAGACCAACGACGTACGGGGTACGTCCTTGGTCATTAACTGCATTTTTTTGCAGGACGTACCCCATACGTTGTTGGTCGTTAAGGGGTTAACTTATATTATAACATATTATCACATAACACATTTTCTTAGATGTACATATGAAATGTTTTTGCAATGATGGCAATTTATACTGCTCAGTACTCGGTCTGACACACAAGATCATTCTGTCTCCTATTTGAATAATGGGTGCCCGTGGATAACCATTGGTACCTATGGCAACCATCAGTGTAACATGCTGAGCTTTGGTAGTTAGGTAGCGTTAAACCGGAAGTGACGTTTTGCGCTTCACGGAGACCAGAAATACTATCTGCGTGTCAGACCGATGAGCGCTTTGATGCATATAGCATGAATTACAATATGGGCTATATAAGGTGAGTTTAGATTTAAGTTTGTTACCTCTGATGAAGAAGGGAAATACATTTTTAACCCCTTCGAAACGCGTAAGGTATATTTTACGATAGACTGTATCCTCCTGTGTGTATACTGGATCGAGTGGTGGTTCTAGTTCCCTGGATTGAACTGGATATACTTGGATTCAGTTGTCTAACTACATTGGACGCTGTGGATTATTTTTACATGCTGTATTCATACTTCATGTGTTGAGGACTCTAAATGTGAGTGTAAACTTGCATTTTGTGCTTTTAAATACTATTATTAAACGGTATTACACTATGCTCTGTTTTTCTGGCTTTTTCCATCTATATGGTCACCAGAGTTGAAAGTCTCCTTCCTATAAAAGAGCATTGGACCTTGGAGTATCCATACGGAGTCTGGTTGTAATACCTGTGACAAGATTCTGCATATTACCAGAGATCAACTACACACCTGATCCATACTACAGGAGGCGCCTAGCCCATTTGTGAATTCTGCTACATCCTTACCTCATATGATTGAGGGTCTTAGAAGTAAGTGCACATCCATTAGGGGAGACAGCGACGAAGAGCTGCTGATTTTTTACATCATTTATATATATATATATATATATATATATATATATATATATATATATAATTACATATTTATACGTTTATTCTGACTTTATATCCTCTGGAATTGTGACACTTACTTGTCATTTGATCTGTTTTACCTTCTTTTATATTGTGCTATTATCCTTTTTATTGTAGTGCTTATAGTTATATTGTTGGGGTATTACCTCTCTCTCTTTTCTGGCACTTTTTAATGATACATAATTTTTAAATTGAATTGATGTATGTATACTAGCTGATCTCTTGCGCCATCTCACATTCTTATATATATATTTTTTTTTAAATAATGTATTTATTTTTTACTAATTATTTTCTAACAGATCTAATTTCATAAAACTAAGCTTAAAGTATAAATATCATAATCAATAAATAAACAATAAAGAGACAATGCAAAAACAGATAGTATGAATTTCAATTAAGTAGTAGATTTTTTTCTTTCAAATGTCAGTTAGTTACATTTTCCTTCCTAATGCATCATTGACAGCCATCAGCCAATCACAAAATGCAGATATACGTATATCATGTGAATCTTGCACATATTCAGTAGGAGCTGGTGCTTATAAAAGGAATGTGCACATTTATATAATGGAAGTGAATTGGAAAGTTGATTAAAATTGTGTGTTCTATCTAAATCATGAACATTTAATTTTGACTTAAAGGGACAGTCTACAATAGAATTTTTATTGTTTTAAAATATAGATAATCCCTTTATTACCCATTCCCCAGTTTTGCACAACCAACAAAGTTATATTAATACACTTTTTTCCTCTGTGATTACCTTGTATCTAGGAACCTTCTTCCAGCCCCCTGATCACATGACTGTGACTGTTTATTATCTATTGTCTTGCAGTTAGCATTGTGTTGGGCTAAATCTTAAATAACTTTCTGTGCCTGAACACAGTTTTATCTATCTGGCCCACGTGTACTTTCAGTCTCTTTGTGTTGAAATGGAATTTAAAAAGCCTGTGATTAGAGGCAGCCCTCAAAGGTTTAGAAATTAGCATATGAGTCTGCCTAGGTTTAGTTTCAACTAAGAATACTAAGAGAAAAAAGCAAATTTGATGATAAAAGTAAATTGGAAAGTTGATTAAAATTACATGTCCTATCTGAATAATGAAAGTTTAATTTTGACTAGACTGTCCCTTTAACTGTCCCAAACTGGTTCCTGCAAATTAGTAAACAGATATAAAGGATACTAATATTAATGTAATTATAAATATCAGTATCTACTTATGGATACTGATCAAATCTGCAGAGCTAGTTGCACATCTGAGTCTTGTGACTAGCACAGCTGCTTGGATCAGCTGCGGGTTCCGCTCAAGGCTATCAGTATTCCACTGGTTCAGAGCAGCACTTCTACTGGGGGTTAAACACACTAGGACAGATTACAAGTGGAGCGCTAATTAATGCTCCCACTCAAGCGTTAATTGTGATAGAAGTAAACTTTTTTGCGAGTGTCAGGTTGCGCTGGTATTATGAGTTGAAAGTAAACTGTTTTCGGTCTTTTTTTGTTTCTCCAAACAGTTAACCAGAGCTCTGAAGTCACAGTAATCATTCTAGAGTAAATTGTGATACTTTCCACTCGCACTACGAGCCATAAGCCTAATTAGCGGCAACACCCACGACAAATCCCTTATCTCTTGTGCGCAAATATTTGTGCTCCACTTGTAATATGGCCCACGGCAGTGTAGGGTCAATAGTCTTAAAATAACATACTCTAACAAATTAGAGCATGCAATTTTTCGAATGTGATGCCAGACTTACTGTGCTGTCATGTTCATAGTGTATTTTTCTTACACTATAGATATATATATATATATATATATATATATATATATATATATATATATATATATATAAAAATGTTGGACCACTATAGGGATAAATGTGTTGTCTTGCATGGATTAATACATATATATATATATATATATATACAGTGACACGCTACTCCCCCCAAAAATATCATCTTTATATAAATGATAATAGTTAAGGCACAGTATTTTAAAAGACTGTATTTCAAAATGCATTATAGTTAAATATTTCAAATCATTTTTTGTTATGTCATTTATGGGGGCTTTCCCCTCTCTACCACCAGAACTGAGGGAGTTGTCCATATGAGCCAATGAGCACTAGTACAGCGGTATCCTTTGCCATGCTTGTTTCAATTTAAATATATGCAGTTTTTACAAAAAACCCTTTAAATGCAAACATTTTTAGGATGTTTAACCTCTTCAAGCCATTAGAACGTTCCATGCTGTTCTAACAGCATTGAGTTTTAAAACCGTTAGGACTGCATGGAACATTCTAGTTTATAAGGGGTCCTGCAGCCTCCTCCTTTTAGGGATTGGAAAAATCGGACTGGGCAGCAAGGTTCCCCTATTGTCCAATCCCAGCCTTGTAATCACATAATCACATTGATGATTGCGTGATTTCATTTTTCCAGATGGTGGTTACATCAGAACTTAATTTGGATATTAAACACTTGCTACCAGCATGAAGGGTTTAAAGGGACAGTAAACACCTTGTAATTATAATATGTTTTGCTATCAGGCAATACATAATCTTATTAAGTAATTGTGAAGACACTTTAATGCATTAACAGTACACCTTGTCATCTTTAGAGGAGCCAATCTGTAATTGTAGAGAATACACATCTAGCCAAAGTTGATATGCCAAAACATGCTTTACTTTGAAGATCTTATGTCATCATCTCTGCTGGGGCTAATTAGGGACAGATATGTTGCAGGGCTGGGCTTGTGAAGTCTGCCATGTAAACTTGGAGTTCTCAGAACTGGAAAACCCACAATTTTCAGGGTTAAGTTAGAGAAAAGAAGGAGTATAAATAATTAAAGCATATTGCAAAGCTGTAGTACTGTGTGTAATTAAACATTATATAGTAAAATATCAAGGTTTTTAACATCATGTTCTTTGAGAATAGAACACATTTTGCTCCCTTGTTCCTATACTTAAAGAACTTCATCTGACTTTTTCCATACTACTTTAAATTGCATTCCATTATTAATCATCTTTTTTCATACATCTAATAATTTTCCAGACTTTGATTTGAGTGTTTTACAAAGTAATTAATTAACTTTTGTATTTCAATATTAACCCTTTAAGAGTTGTTGTTATTAATTATTATTATTATTATCGGTTATTTATAGAGCAGTTTCCGCAGCGCTAATATTAATATTATTTTCCATTTATATTTTTAAATCATTTTAATTGGTCTCATTAATACCTGGGGAAAAAAAATCTGAAATAATTTTACATTATATGGATACCTTAAATTTGCAGATTACAAGGAATAAAAAAAAAAAACTACTAACATTTACTTTTGACATGTCTTTATTCAACACTAATTACCCAAAAATCAAAGAAATAGAAACCTGTGCAACAAGGATTTTGTGCCCAGCAGGATACCTCATTGAATTGGTCCTACTGAGCATTCACTGTGAAACCTGAATTTATTGGTACACCACAGGAGTTTTATTGTTGTCTTCAAAGATACAGTAGGACTGGCATGCTCTTAGCAAGGAAGTTCTCTGGGGGGAGAGAGACATTAAGTAGAAAAACACATCTTCCATGAATGCCCTTGAGAGACTTTTTGAATTATTCATCCCTATCCAAATTGCATCCGTCTTTCCCATAGTTGCATTGCTTTTCACATACTACTTACTGAGACATTCAACATTTTCACATCCCATTAGTTTAAAATGGATAATATACCAGACACTTCACTACTCTGTTAGCACGGCCGTCGTTCTCCTAGTTTAGAATACAGAAAGAAAATAACAGTTAATTTTGGTAGTTTTGGGAACATTTTTTTTACAGTTTTCAAATATACTTTGTTTGAAATGGACTAGGCATCTGTATTATCTAGAAATATTTTGTTCCTTTGAACATAAGTAATGAACAAACAAATGTACAATTATAAAAGCCATTCAATGAAACTGTGAGACTCAAGATTTCATTTTCAAATCAGAGGTTGATGTAGCAGCTAATGGGGCTAAACTGATGGAATTCAAACCTAGAAATCTCTAAGATGCTTATATAAAAGCTGTTTTCAATATTGCAAAAGGTTAACTGTCCTCAGCAATATAAAATGAGTAATATCATTTCTGTCAAAAACTTTGATTTCCTGATTAGTAATTGATTAAAATGATTCTGTTTGTCTGAGCAAACACATTTGAAACTACTTTCTTATGAAAATGCATTAGTAAGATTTAAATAGAAACAGAAACTTGAATTAAAATAATTATTTAAAAAAATAATTGTTTGTTCTATTTTCATATTTATTCCAGAAATATTTATATTTTAAATAAAATTTAATTATTACAAGGGTCATGACAATATGGTGATTTTGGGACTATGATACCTGAATACGCTAAATGAATTCAATATTAGTATTAAATAAATGAAGGCTTAGATCCTAGTCAAGCTGAAATTATTAGCAAAATAAGAGCAGGTTCCCTTTTTATGCACTAAAATGTATTTGATTATTTTTTTATCTCTGTGTCTCTCTAATTACATACTATGAGTTTTTTTTTTATAAATATATTAGACATTGGGCCAGATTACGAGTGGAGTGCAAAATTGCGTAAGACAGATATTCGCACTCCACTCGTAATACCAGCGCACGCATATCTCGCTTTTTCATTGCATGGAAACTTTGCTTTCACGAGAGCGTGCTTCCATAGGCTTCAATGGGACATGAACGGCACAGAACCTAGCGTAGCAAACGGGTAAGTCACGCAGCGATGGGAAGCAAATTTTAAAAATATATATTTACATATATATTTATGTGTTTATATGTGTATACATATTAACATATAAATATATATGTATAAAAAAATATACATATATATTTCAAGCAAAATCACATTCTCCATTAACCGCAATGTAAAGGCATTTTTCAGTGCCGTATTTTTCTTTCTAACACCCAACATCCTCAAACTTTTAACCATATAAAACTGCTTTGTGCAGTTCTTATTTTAAAAAAAAATAGAGATGCTACTCTTGTTTAATTTTAAACACCAATGCTACAATTTATTTTAAGGGCAATTGGGGGATATTTTTGAAAATGAAATCTGACCTCTGGTTAGTTTTTGGAGCGGGAATTGCAACCCCGAGCTTGCTGTAGCATTAACCAGCCACTGATTATTTAACATGCGCCCGTAAATGGGTAAATTTGGAGAAGAAGTTTCTCCCATCATGGAAAGGGCCGTATGTCATTTATGGGTGGACATTAAATTAGCGCTTCACATTAGATACTACCCATACAACACTGCAAATAGGAAGCAGGAAAGACTGCTATACAGTGGTTCTGAGTTCCACATAGACTGTATTTTTGTTCATAAATATTAATACTTACCTTATACTGTTTAAGGGTATACATTTGGAGAGTAACTGTGTTGATCTTTATTTGTATGTCTATTTTGGATAAAAATACTTAACTATATGAAGCTTTCTTGTTTCCTCAAGTTATGCCTGGAAGAAGGGACTATGTATACTCCATATGCACAGAAGGTATGTGTGTGTGTTCTCAAATGTAACATTCAAAGTTTTGTTAAAAGGGACAGTAAACACCTTGTAATTACAAGACATTTCTGTTGCGTTGCTATAGAATAACATATCAGCCAAGTCTTAATGGTTTTAAAACAAATTAACAGGTTGACTGCAATTATTCATTAACCAAACTCCACCTACTTCCATTTGCCTTATAGGAGGGGCCAATCTGGGTTTTAGTTAGCAGACTACCAGGCTAGTCATGGTCATAAAATTATTATTATTAAAAAAATTTATTTGCAGTTGTTATCAGCTAAAGCTAATTAGGGGCAGATATCTAGCAGAGTTAGCCTTGAGAAGTCAGCAGGTGCATTTCAAGGTATGAGTGTTTAGAAATTGCTCAATTTTCAAAGCCAATTCACTTAAAATGGTGTAAAATGAATAATGAAAATATATTGCAAAGTTGTTTCATTATGCATAACAAATTATTTTATATACAAATTGCAAGGTGTTTACTGTCCCTTTAATCTATTTTTTGTTTGAATTCTTTGCTAACTTGACAAATAAGGGTTAAAAATCTTCTATTTAGGATTATTCTTTTTATATTTTAATTCTATATTATACTACTCTTAAAACCCAACTGAATTTTAATTTAAAGTGAAGGTAAACTTTGATGAATGAAAGCCCAGTTTTTAAAAATACTATTAAAACAGGGGCACTTTTATTCATCAAAGTTTAGAAAGCAGACGTTTTATTTAAAAACTTATCTCTGTGCTTTTCACAGCCGAAACAGCAATGACTAATTCGGCTTCCTCCAATCATGGCATGGCTTCAGGCATTGATACCCCTGGGGGAAAGCCCTGATTGGAGGAAGCCCGATTAGTCATTGCTGACGTGTGAAGAGAGGATCTCTGGGTGGGGGAAGCTGCTCCAGCTGTGAAAAGAAGAAAGGTAAGTTTTGAAACAAAATGGCTGCTTTCTAAATTTTGATGAATGAAAGTGCCCCTGTTTTTAACAGTATTTTTAGAAAACGGGCTTTCATTCATCAAAGTTTACCTTCAATTTAATATTCTTTTTTTCTTTTTTGGAATCAGTTGATGGAATAATAGCTACCGTGGATACTATATATATATATATATATATATATATATATATATATATATATATATATATATAAAAATATTTAAATAATTATTTTTATATGCACTGATAGATATAATTTACACTAAATATCGTCTAGATTATGAGTTTTGTGGTATGAGTGAAAAAGCAGCATTAAAGCTCTTTTTCACTACCGCTGGTATTACGAGTCTTGCAGGTTTAGGGGCACTGCACACGTTTTTGGCCGTAACGCAACGTAGCTACCGCAGCTTTCAAAAAGTCCTTTTTCAATGGGACTTCCTTTGCGCTGGTATTACGAGTCTGCCTGGGAGGCCAAAAAATGAGCGGTACACCCTAAAACTTCAAGATCCATAACGTAAACTGAAAGTCAGTAGTTATGAGTTTTACGCTACAACGCCGTAACATAAAACTCATAACTAAAGTGCTAAAAGTACACTAACACCCATAAACTAACTATTAACCCCTAAACTGAGGCCCTCCCGCATCGCAAATACTAAAATAAAATTATTAACCCCTAATCTGCAGCTCGGGACATCGCAGCCACTATAATAAACATAATAACTCCTAAACCACCGCACTCCTGCATCGCAAACACCACTAGTTAAATATTATTAACCCCTAATCTGCCGCCCCTAACATTGGCACCACCTACCTACATTTATTAACCCCTAATCTGCCGCCCCCAACGTCGCCGCCACTATACTAAATTTATTATCCCCTAAACCTAACCCTAAGTCTAACCCTAACCCTAACACCCATTAATTTTAATGTAATTAAAATAAATCTAAATAAAACCTACTATTAATAACTAAATAATTACTATTTAAAACTAAATACTTAACTATAAAATAAACCCTGAGCTAGCTACAATATAAATAATAGTTACATTGTATCTATCTTAGGTTTTATTTTTATTTCACAGGCAAGTTTGTATTTATTTTAACTAGGTAGAATAGTTACTAAATAGTTATTAACTATTTACTAACTAACTAGCTAAAATAAATACAAATTTACCTGTCAAATAAAACCTAACCTGTCTTACACTAACAGCTAACCTTTACACTATAATTAAATAAATTACATAAATTAAATACAATTAACTAAATTACAAAAAAAAACCCACTAAATTACATAAAATAAAAAAAGAAATTATCAGATATTTAAACTAATTACACCTAATCTAATAGCCCTATCAAAATAAACAAGCCCCCCCCCCCCCAATAGAAAAAACCCTAACCTAAACTAAACTACCATTAGCCCTTAAAAGGGCCTTTTGTGGGGCATTGCCCCAAAAAAATCAGGTCTTTTACCTGTAAAAAAAAAATGGCATTTAGCTATGTTTCCGCCCCAAAACCCTAATCTGAAAATAAAACCCACCTAATAAACCCTTAAAAAAGCCTAACACTACCCCGACATCCATCCTCCGACATCCATCCTCAACGAAGCCGGCAGAAGTCCTCAACGAAGTGGCAGAAGTCTTCATCCAACCGGGCAGAAGTCTTCATCCAGACGGCATCTTCTATCTTCATCCATCCGGCGTGGAGCGGTTCCATCTTCAAGAAATCCGACGCGGAGCATACTCTTCAATCGACGTCACCTTGAACAATGAAGGTTCCTTTAAATGATGTCATCTAAGAATGCGTCCCTTGAATTCTGATTGGCTGATAGAATTCTATCAGCCAATCTGAATTAAAATGTGAAAAAATCCTATTGGCGGGGGCAGAGTTAACCGCCAAAGCTACAGGACGCATTGCTCAGGAGCTCCTGACTTCAACCTCATAAAATGTGATTTATCCCTGATAAAACTATTCTATTCAGCTTGTATCTAAAGGGTAGTGATACAGAGAGAAGCCGGAGATGTGTGGATAAAGAACCGGTGGTTGTGTGCCTCATGCTGAGCTGAAAACTTGTAGCGGGGCTCCCTATCACATGCTGAAGCGCCATTTTGGAAGTGGATGTACTGCTGCCGTAATGGAGTCCCAAGTACTGTATACCGGCATCAGAGATTTGTTGGAGGAGTATGGGAGGAGGCTGTGTGAGAGACTGGATGCCCTTACTGTTAAAATCCAAGCAGCGCGAACACTCAGCGATACCGCTGCTGAGGAACAAGGAGCAGCACCGGAGTCACAGTGTGACGCAGCACCTATGGATCCCCAGCCGTGCTCCCCATCATTGGTGTTTGAGAGTGCGGGTCCCAAGCTGGAGCTCCAATTTCCCCCTGTCACCGCAAATGGATCACGCATACGGGGTGACACACAGTATGGCCACTTGTACATGGGGGTAGGCTCTGTGGTGCACTGCAGTGTCCACACATTGTCACGCACGTTTTTCTCTGGCATCAGCTTGGCGGACTTTTCACAGCAAGTCTGCTGGGAACACTACCAAAGTTTCCAGATACACCGGATGGGCATTGGGTAAAGTGACCGCATGAACTGAGGTGATTTTGGAGGTACAATACCCACCATGACTGCCACGCATCCTGAGGACTCTCTCTGTTACATCCCTCACAGCACACAAATCCAATGAAGTACCCTTCCCTTGCTCCTGTATCCATATACATAAATGACAATAATATTTGATGTAATGGTATATGGTTTTAGGATGACTGTCTCAGTTTATGCTTCTTTACAATGTGTCCCTGGGTTGTGTCAGTACTCTCCCAGCAGTACAAGTCTTTAAGTATTCATATTAAATGTGTGTGCCCCTTGGGAGGGATGGGTATGACCATGTATTTAGTATCTTTAGCATGATGTATGTTTTTTTTTATTCTCTACCGCGTTTTCACTAAAATTTTGGAATACAGGATCAAGCACACATATGTGGAGCAGTGTAAATGCATCTCCCTGGCTAAAGTGTGGATCAGCGTTGTGTAGCACTATTTGAGAGTATGCTCTTTTCCATGCTTGGCTTTGGCAAGTTCTAAATGTATGGTGACCCATTCATATCCTGCTATGAGTTCATTTAGCCAATCAGATTGTATTGATAGATATTATTAGATAATGGGCCCAGATGGGAATTGCTAGGGTTTACCTGGATCCATATAGTATAACATCTTCTCTGATTGTTAAAGTACACCTGCCCCGCACTGCTACTGTTTTAGCTATATCTCCCTAGTGGTCATTGCCCTCACTATAATACCCTATATTAGTTATTTAGTTAGCATTGTCACTTACTTTAGAATTCTGATGGCCCCCTTTTGCCCATATGGGTTGTGCTGAGGAGTGCTCTTATATCAAATATACTTTGGGTTGCATGGCCTATCTGGGGAAGGGGACTCTATCACCAGCCCTGGATCCGACCCCCCCCCCCCTTACTGTGTGGTTAGGGATAAAACAGCTTATCCTCCACACTTCCTATTTGACAGAGTTAAGGAGTCTCTGTCCTGTCTGTGGGGCCTTTACTTTGGATTGTATCTACATATATGTATGAATGGCTCTTCAGGATCTTATTATTCCTAGTTCTATTATGACTATTGTTTTATGTTCTAACACCTCCAAACTGTTCATTCTTGTAACTTTTGTATACATATCAGTTCTTGTACCCATTTAATGTGTGATTGATCCCTTGTCAATATATATATAGAAGCTAGAGGATCTAATGTTACTAACATAAGTGTTTCCTGAGTTCTTTATAGAACGAGATTTTGCTGGGGCGATTGCTGCTCAACAAAGGAAGAATAGTGCTGCTACGTTTGCATGTTTATTCTCTCACAAATACAGTTTGTTGATTGTTTAGACTGAAACTGATGTTATCCACGCCCACTTTGGACTAACTCGTAATTTTTGTTGCTTATATTTCACTCATATCACAGTGGTATATTATGTGTTGTCTAATATCTCTTGAAGATGCTTTTAGCCTGAGTATGCAGTTCTCTTACCTCATCAACTGATATCACTGTGAGCAATTTTTGATTCTGAGAATTCTGTCTTCTACTGAGTACCAGTTACCAGATCCCATAAGTGGATCTACTTTACATTGTTGACGTTTGAATGTCTTGTTATTTAACAAAACAAATGAGGCATCACTAAGGTCAATACCTTGTTCCCATTACTGTTCAGTGTATAAATGTTTGTACTAAGGAATTAATGCCATGTACTACTGCCTGAGATATTGTCCTTCTTACTGTGATTGTAACGCTTATTTCTCTTATTGCCTCAATAAAAATATTAAAAAAAAAAAAAAAAAAATCCTATTGGCTGATGCAATCAACCAATAGGATTGAGCTTCAATCCTATTGGCTGATCCAATCAGCCAATAGGATTGAGCTCGCAATAGGATTTTTTCACCTTTAATTCTGATTGGCTGATAGAATTCTATCTTCCCGGTTGTATGAAGACTTCTGCCGCTTCGTTGAGGATTGATGTCGGGTCTTCAAAAACTGTAAATGGATTTTCTGGGGTTAGTGTTAGGCTTTTTTCAGGGTTTATTGGGTGGGTTTTATTTTTAGATTAGGGTTTTGGGTGGAAAAAGAGCTAACTGCCCTTTTAAGGGTAATGCCCATCCAAATGCCCTTTTCAGGGCAATGGGGAGCTTAGGTTTTTTAGGTAGGATTTTATTTGGGGGTTGGTTGTGTCGGTGGTGGGTTTTACTGTTGGGGGGTTGTTGTTTTTTTTTTTTTTTTACTTGTAAAAGAGCTGATTTCTTTGGGGCAATGCCCTGCAAAAGGCCCTTTTAAGGGCTATTGGTAGTTTAGTTTAGGCTAGGGGTTTTTTTATTTTGGGGGGGCTTTTTTATTTTGATAGGGCTATTAGATAAGGTGCAATTAGTTTAAATATCTGATAATTTCTTTTTTTATTTTGTGTAATTTAGTGTTTGTTTGTTTTTGTAATTTAGTTAATTGTATTTAATTTATGTAATTTATTTAATTGTAGTGTAAGGTTAGGTGTTAGTGTAAGACAGGTTAAGTTTTATTTTACAGGTACATTTGTATTTATTTTAGCTAGGTAGTTAGTAAATAGTTAATAACTATTTAGTAACTATTCTACCTAGTTAAAATAAATACAAACTTACCTGTAATAAAATATATTATGATTCAGATAGAACATACAATTTTAACCCCTTAATGACCGAGGACGTGCAGGGTACGTCCTCAAAAAAAAGGCAGTTAATGCCTGAGAACGTACCCTGCACGTCCTCGGTGTGGAAAGCAGCTGGAAGCGATCCTGCTCGCTTCCAGCTGCTTTCCGGTTATTGCAGTGATGCCTCGATATGGAGGCATCCTGCAATAACCATGTATGGCCATCCGATGCAGAGAGAGCCACTCTGTGGCCCTCTCTGCACCGGACATCGATGGCCGGTATCGTTGGTGGGTGGGAGCCGACGTGGGAGGCGGGTGGCGGCCATCGATGGGCCCAGTGATGTGGAGGGGGGCGGGATCGTGGGCGGGGATGACCGGGGGCACGCACGGGCGCACGCGCGTGCACGATAGGGAGGGGGCGGGCGCGTGCACGGGAGGGAGCGGGTGGGAACCGCTACACTACAGAAAAAGGATTTGCTCATCAGGGTTCTAAAACCTAAACATTAATAAAAATAAAAAGCGAAATCAGGGGTGTTGGGTTAGTATGTGGGAGGGAAGCTACACTACAGAAAAAAAAATGGGGAAAAATAGAAAAAAAAAACATTTTTTTCTGCAAATTGGGTACTGGCAGATAGCTGCCAGTACCCAAGATGGCCCCCAAAAAGGCAAAGGGGGATGGTTAGAGAGATGTTTGAGGGGGGATCAGGGAGGTTGGGGGCTAAGGGGGATCCTAAACAGTAGCATATGTAAATATGCTATACAATTTTTTTTTAAAAAAACAAAGATTCCCTTTATTTTTGTACTGGCAGACATTCTGCCAGTACTTAAGATGGCGGGGAAAATTGTGGGGTGGGGGAGGGAAGGGAGCTATTTGGGAGGGATCAGGGGGTGTGATGTGTCAGGTGGGAGGCTGATCTCTACACTAAAGCTAAAATTAACCCTGCAAGCTCCCTACAAGCTACCTAATTAACCCCTTCACTGCTAGACATAATACACGTGTGATGTGCAGCGGCATTTAGTGGCCTTCTAATTACCAAAAAGCAACGCCAAAGTCATATATGTCTGCTATTTCTGAACAAAGGGGATCCCAGAGAAGCATTGACAACCATTTGTGACATAATTGCTCAAGCTGCTTGTAAATGATTTCAGTGAGAAACCTAAAATTGTGAAAAATTTAACATTTTTTTTAATTTGATCGCATCTGGCGGTGAAATGGTGGCATGAAATATACCAAAATGGGCCTAGATCAATACTTTGGGTTGTCTACTACACTACACTAAAGCTAAAATTAACCCTAGAAGCTCCCTACATGCTCCCTAATTAACCCCTTCACTGCTGGGCATAATACACTTGTGGTGCGCAGTGGCATTTAGCGTCCTTCTAATTACCAAAAAGCAACAACAAAAGCCATACATGTCTGCTATTTCTGAACAAAGGGGATCTCAGAGAATAATTTACAACCATTTATGCCATAATTGCACAAGTTGTTTGTAAATAATTTCAGTGAGAAATCTAAAGTTTGTCAAAAAAATAGTGAAAAAGTGAACGATTTTCTTTATTTGATTGCATTTGGCGGTGAAATGGTGGCATGAAATATACCAAAATGGGCCTAGATCAATACTTTGGGGTGTCTTCTAAAAAAAAATATATACATGTTAAGGGATTTTCAGGGATTCCTGAAAGATATCAGTGTCCCAATGTAACTAGCGCTAATTTTGAAAAAAAGGGGTTTGGAAATAGCAAAGTGCTGCTTGTATTTATTGCCTTATAACTTACAAAAAAAGCGAAGAACATGTAAACATTGGGTATTTCTAAACTCAGGACAAAATTTAGAAACTATTTAGCATGGGTGTTTTTTGGTGGTTGTAGATGTGTAACAGATTTTGGGGGTCAAAGTTTGAAAAAGTGTGTTTTTTTCCATTTTTTCCTCATATTATATAATTTTTTTTATAGTAAATTATAAGATATGATGAAAATAATGGTATCTTTAAAAAGTTCACTTAATGGCGAGAAAAACGGTATATAATATGTGTGGGTACAGTAAATGAGTAAGAGGAAAATTACAGCTAAACACAAACGCTACAGAAATGTAAAAATAGCCTTGGTCCCAAACGGACAGAAAATGGAAAAGTGCTGCGGTCATTAAGGGGTTAAACAACTTTCCAATTTAATTCTATTATCACATTTTCTTGATTCTCTTGTTATCCATTGCTGAAAGGACAGCATTGCACTACTGACAGGAAGCTGAACATATCTATTTAGCCAATCACAAGAGACAAATGTGTGCAGGCACCAATTAGCAGCAGCTCCCACTAGTGTAGGATATGTGCGTATTCATTTTTATTAAGGGATACTAAGAGAATGAAGCACATTTGAAAATGAAAGTGAATTTAAAAGTGTCTTAAAATTAAATGTTCTATCTAAATCATGCAAGTTTAATTTTGACTTTCCTATCCCTTTAATTATAAAACCTGTAAAGGGGAAGATTGCATCTTATAAATAAACATTATGAAAGGAGAAATTAAACACAAATTGTAAGAAACGTGATAATGTACCTTTATATCTGAGAAAAAAAATTCCAATGAATAATGCAGCTGTATTTTGTCAAATGAGTATATTGTTTTATGTTTTTCTTTTAACAGCTGTTTCTGTCTCCCAGAACAAAAGAACCCCTGCTAACCAATCACAACTAATACGCATATTTAGCTTGAACTCTGTTTGCACATGTGCAGTTAAGGAAATAGACTAGGTTATCCGCCCTCTAAAGTGGTTTAGCACTGATCCAACTTAGTTACAATGTATTTAATATGTATATACATAAACAAACATATGTTCCTTGCTAATCTCCATCTAATTGCAAATTGTAAATATATATTTAAATATACAAATTAATATTCACACCTAAACTATCTAGATTGACCACTGCTGTTGCAAATAATGCTTTTTACTATCATGCTTGTTGATGCAAACTGATAATCCACCATAAAAGAGCAAATGACTACATAGAAGGTGATAGAGGAGGGTGAGGTAAACACTAGTTCACAGAAACTTAGCTAAAAGTTTTAGCCCAGGCCTCCCTGGGAAAAAGCACACTTTTCAGATGTATTTTCCAGCAAAATTAAGCAAAATAAATATTGTATATTGCAATAATATTTCACTTTCAATAAAGAGAGATTTTACGCATTGTTGAAATATCACGTTTAATGGCCCTTTAAGAAAGCCTTACAGCAAAATAAGGAGGCCGAAATGAATCCACCCAGCACAGAATGCTGGGAAATCTGACCTGTGCAAAACAGAGTTAGGTTCCAACTCCTTGGATTTGACTTTGTGCTTAAAAAGGTATAAATCCCAACCTTTTTCTTTTATGATTCAGATAGAGCATGCAATTTTTAACAGCATTCCAATTGACTTCTTTTATCATTTTTTAATTCTCTTGTTATCCTTTGTTGAAAAGCAAGAATGTATGTTCAACAGTGTGTTGTGTACATGTCTGCAGTACTATGTGGGAGCAGTTTTGCAATATTTTTATACGTTAGTAAGAGTAGTAGATGGCAGCATTATTTACTTTCATGTAGGGCTTCAGACATGTGTACGCTACTTATTTAGATATCTCTTCAACAAAGAATAACAAGCACAAAGCAAATGTAATAATATAAGTAAATCACACACTTTTAAAAAAATTGTTTAAGCTCTCTGAATTATGAAATCATTTTTTTTGTGTTTCATGTCCCTTTTAAGCTTTAAACTAATATATTTATATGCTTCTATAATAAATGGGAAACTTTTAGATATTATACACAGAAATTATCATTGTCATTAATACTCTGGAGAATTTTAGAACTGAGTAAAATCTTCTAACCTCATTTTGGACTAAACCATCTAAATGATATAGAGCTCGATTGTGATACTAGTTTTATGGGTCTTGATACTTTTTGACTAGCCTTGCAAATCTTTAGAAAGTGATTTAATAATGCAATAGAGTACTTTTGCCGATCAGTAGACTGTAGTATTTTTATAATTCCAGAGGGATTTATATCGTTTTTTTTTTTTTTTTGTTAACCTTAAAGGATTAGGTAATATTTCTTTAGGGGGGTTCTCACTGGGGGAGTTCCTAGATGGGGCCCCTGTTTGATGGGGGTGTCTTATAGGTTAGGGTTTTTTCAGAAGTGGTTTTTGTTATGGTTTGGCAGTTTAATGGTTAATAATAATGTTTTTTAGCAGTGGGGGTTTGCACTAGGTTTTCTGGCAGTTTAGTATTTAATCACAATTAGGACATTTTAGTGATTTCTATAGTGGGATAATTAAATCCCACTGAAACAATAGTATTTTCTTTATTTTACTCAAAATAAGAGAAGACCTACCTCACATAATACCTTTGATTGTCTCTGAAGTAGTCCATATCCTATTTAGGTGCTGAGAAAAAGAATGCTCTTAGTAGCACATGGAGAAAAAAACAGATAAAAAGACGGCAGCAAAATTATATGGAGGTATTCTGCTAGCCTGCTAAAAGAAAATATTTAAAAAACATCTCTGTCTGATAACCTTATAGTAAAAGGCCTATGTATCAAAGGTCTTGCGGACCAGATCTGATACGAGCAATACGCTCTCCATATTCAGCATTTCACCAGCAGCTCACAAGAGCTGCTGGTGCAACGCCGGCCCCTGCAGACTCGCGGCCAATCGGCCAGCAGGGAGGTGTCAATCAACCCGATCGTACTCGATCGGGTTGAATTGTGGCGATTCCTGACTGCCTGCTCAGAGTAGGCAGACAGGGTTATGGAGCAGCTGTTTCTGGCGAGTCTGAAGACTCACCAGAAACACGGCCCACAAGTTCCATATGGAGCTTGATAAATAGGTATCTAAGTGTCTAATTTTAATTTGTTATAATGTTGCAGGATTTCTGCTGTTGTGTGGGGAATGTGTTTAGGGAGATGGTTGTGCTTAAATAGATGCTTAATAGCAGCTAATACAAAAGTAGTACATCAATATTTGCCCCTAAATTGAGGTAGTACTAGCAGCATTCAAGTTCCAATATCCTCCCATCCTTCCCACCAATCCTATAACTATAGGTTTTATTTTTTGTATATTGTACATAAATGCTCATAAGCACACTTCGGACTGTTTACCTCCAAATAATTCATTTATACAAGGTCAGCCTGAAATAAAAGCAATAATCATTTAGTTTATAAGGACCATATTTTTCTTTCCCTATTTAGGTGCTGTCATTTGTAATTTAAAGATCCAATATCGCTCCTTTTTATCCAGAATTTTGAGCTTATTTCCTCACTATATGGCCATTTTCAATGATTTGCACAGAAATATTTGCACTATTGGTAAAATGTAGCCAAATGAAGTGTTTTGCTACTCTAGAATCCTTATCATATTTTTTTAGATCTCTCATTTGTTCAAGAATTTTACTTCTCATTTCCTGTGTCATTTTCCCTACATACTGGATGCCACATAAGTTACATTCCAGTAGGTAAGCAACATAGGTAGTTTTACAAGTGGCATATAATTTTATATCATAGATTTCTATATATATATTTTCCTACTTATCCTGACATCTATTTCTGCTAACATTGTATTGTTTTTATAGATTGTTGTTCTTAAGATATTGTGTGCATATATATATATATATATATATATATATATATATATATATATATATATACGCACACAATATCTTAAGAACAACAATCTTTAAAAACAATACAATGTTAGCAGAAATAGATGTCAGGATAAATAGGAAAATAAGGAAATAAGCGCCCTGCCCTTGAACACAATCAATAATAGATGTTCTTTGATACAAAGTAAAATACAGCTAGAGAAGCTCTTAAGCTTACAATGTAAAGAAATATCTGCAAAATAATGAACTGGCAGCAGGGAACTGAGGTTTGGTCAGTATGATAAATTAATGTGCAGCTGGGAGATTATTTGTAGCAAAAGTAAGAACTATAAGGCAAATTGTGCTAGGAAATCAAAGTAATGAGAATGTTGCAACAGAATATGTAACAAAGGTATTTTACACAGTTATAATTTAAATTCTTTGTAAGGTTAATAATATCTGCAGTTGTGGATCTAAGTGTGTGTTGGGGTGTTATGTACCTCCAATCATTACCTTAAAACATCCAAAACATAAAGTAGTGAGCTGGCCTACAATGTTAAGGTGGTGACTCTTTTTCACATCTCCAGTGCACTGTGGCTGAGTTCACACGGCTGCTGATAATGAAGCATTTCTTTTTTTCCTTTTTAATGCTTAATTTACCAGAGCAGTTTACATAATACCTTTTTTGTTACTTAGCACTTCCTAAATACTGGCTGCTGTTTAGTATTATCAGTCTCATTAAAATCAATGGGAACAATAGCTTGTAAGTTCAAATGAAAGATAAACAGAGCACTCTAAAAATAAATCACTAAAGAAAAGTTTTAGGTGCAAACTATGAAAATTCTGCTCTCTGACTCTGTTCCAAGTCTGTCAGTGCACAGCCCCGGGCCGCGTGCCTACCGCTTCTTATGGCCAATCACCTCTGCACTCTGCCCACCCCCAGACCCCCGCCCGCCCTCCTACCTGTTCAGTGTGCACTTAGTGTACCGTAACCGTAATGGTCTGGTGGGCATCATACGTGGCTCCTTCACTTTAAAGACAGTGTCAAACAGTCATGCGGTCAGGTGCCAGGCATCCCCTCATGATTTGCCAGTTCCCGTTTAGAGAGACAGCACAGCAGTGAGTGACTCCACTGCTCCACATGTCACTGAGCAGTGAGCACAGATAGGCAGGCAGGTTTAGGCTAGCAGCGCAACTTTGCAAGCCCCACGGCATGCCCACAATATTCATAGTGAAATTGGGCAGGGGAGAAGCAAAGTACAAACAAGCAAAAGCAGCCGGGAAAACTATTTGTTGAAATTGCAGCACTGGCTCAAGGGGCAAAAAAATTGTGTGTCTACATCTTCCCCAGTCCCACTAATGTTCACAAATGCCAGCCCCTCTAATAAAAAAAATCTATGCATCTCAACATTGTATTTCTTTGAATTTCAATAAAATTTAAAAAAAAAAAAAAAAAAAAAAAAATTTTTTTTTTTTTTTTTTGGTGTCACCCCCTGGTGGGTGTCACCCGGGTGCGGCCCGCCCCCCCCGCCCCCCCCCTAGTGACGCCACTGCTTGTAACATGTCTAAATGATCATTTTACCCTTCCAAACTTTGCCCAAAACGTATGTCTCACAAATGGAGGCATTAAAGCACAAATATAGGGCAAAATAATGTAAAAAATTATAACAAATATTACAAACACCTTTTTCTAATTTACGGCTAGATTACAAGTGGAACGCTATTTATCACTCTAGCCCATGCGTTAATTGCACTAGAAGTAAGCATTTTTCACATGTCTAGTAGTACGTTTTTACAAGCTAAAAGTAAAAGGTTTTGCACAACGCTAACCTGACGTAAACAAAAAGCTGGTAAGAATATTGCAACCGCATTAAAGTATTCACCCATAGAAGTCAATGGAACCGAAATACTAGAAACAAAATCACAAAAAACACCCTACTCACACACAAACCCGATAGCATTTTCTTGTGTGCTAAATTGACATAAAAATATGAATAGTTCACATTCCAATGTTCTTCACATAGCAGAATATACTGTATATTTATAGAGAGAGAGAGAGAGAGATATATGAAGGTTTTTTTGCTAAAATATGTATCTATACCTATATATATATATATATATATATATATATATATATATATATATACATATGATTATATATAGGTATAGATATATACAGATATTTATAGGAATATCTATTTAAAAATACATAGAACATATTCTGCTATGTGCAGAACTTTGGAATGTAAAATATTTACAGTAAATACACAGTAGAACATTATTAAAAATTAATATTTCAGAAAAATGATTTAACATGTTTTCATCTACTTGACTGCAAAGGTCTCAATGCACATATATATATATATATATATATATATATATATATATATATCCACAAATAATGAGTTGCAAATAGTAGCAACAAATAGAGTGTAATTTCCCAATAATAAATTATACATTAGTGTTTAATATTATAAGAATTGTTTACCATTTATTCATCCAATTATTAATCTTTAGGAAATTCTATAGCTTCAGTCATACCTGCATACATACTGGATTAAAAAAACTTAAGCTCAACAGTTATTTTTGTGATATACAAATAGAGGTAGCAAATATCAATGCACAGTGTGATCTGTGCTGAAGTATTTGACCCTTTAGGGCTAAGCTCCTTTTATAGCGGGAGCTTTTTTTTAAAAAAAAAAATATATATATATATATTTTTCCTTTTGCATCCATGCTAGAAATGATTAAAATGGAAGCTGTTATTATATTATACTGTTGCTTGATGCAATATTTAATTTTTATCAACTGTAACTAGAAATCTCTATGGAAGTGAAACATAAATTTAAATTTTAAACTGTTTTAAGCAAGCAATCTAAAATGAGAGACACGGCTCTCCAAGCAATACCCTGATGCGCATTTCACATAATGCTTATTCAGAGGGGGAAGAAGCATTAAGTGAAATGCGGGTCAGGGGATATCAGGAGAAAAAAAAACCTTGATAATATTAAGGTAAATAAAAATCCAGGCCCAGATGGAATACACTCAAGGATTTTACAGGAATTTAGCACTGTTATAGACAAACCTCTACTCTTAATTTTTCAAGACTCATTATCCTCAGGCATAGAATTCTAGGACTGGCGTGAAGCTAATGTGGTGACACTCTTTAAAAAAGGAAGTAGGGCTGATCCAGGAAGCTATAGACCAGTTAGTCTGACATCAATAGTGGGGAAAATACTTAAAGGGATTATAAGGGATTATATTGATGAGTATATTCATATAAAACAAGATTATGGGGTTGCTTTATGAAGCAGTGGATGCTGCTTCTGACCCACTACGCTTCAGTTCCGCGGAATGTGAAATATTCATATTTTCATGTCCAGTTAGCGCACTTGGGAATATGGGATTGTGTATGCGCCTGTTTTCCCCCCATTTTTTTGCTCCATTTACTTCAATGGGGAATAGGTTATCTGGCACTCATTATTCTAAGTTCAACATTTTGTGCTGGTCGGGTTAGCGGTCAAGCGAAAAACATAATTTATGCTTACCTGATAAATTCCTTTCTTCTGTAGTGTGAACAGTCCACGGGTCATCATTACTTCTGGGATATTACTCCTCCCCAACAGGAAGTGCAAGAGGATTCACCCAGCAGAGCTGCATATAGCTCCTCCCCTCTACGTCACTCCCAGTCATTCGACCAAGGACCAACGAGAAAGGAAAAGCCAAGGGTGAAGTGGTGACTGGAGTATAAATTAAAAAATATTTACCTGCCTTAAAAACAGGGCGGGCCGTGGACTGATCACACTACAGAAGAAAGGAATTTATCAGGTAAGCATAAATTATGTTTTCTTCTGTTAAGTGTGATCAGTCCACGGGTCATCATTACTTCTGGGATACCAATACCAAAGCAAAAGTACACGGATGACGGGAGGGATAGGCAGGCTCTTTATACAGAAGGAACCACTGCCTGAAGAACCTTTCTCCCAAAAATAGCCTCCGATGAAGCAAAAGTGTCAAATTTGTAAAATTTGGAAAAAGTATGAAGCGAAGACCAAGTTGCAGCCTTGCAAATCTGTTCAACAGAGGCCTCATTCTTGAAGGCCCAAGTGGAAGCCACAGCTCTAGTAGAATGAGCTGTAATTCTTTCAGGAGGCTGCTGTCCAGCAGTCTCATAAGCTAAACGAATTATGCTACGAAGCCAAAAAGAAAGAGAGGTAGCGGAAGCTTTTTGACCTCTCCTCTGCCCAGAGTAAATGACAAACAGAGAAGACGTTTGTCGAAATTCCTTAGTTGCCTGTAAGTAAAATTTTAGAGCACGGACTACATCCAGGTTGTGCAGTAGACGTTCCTTCTTTGAAGAAGGATTTGGGCATAAAGAAGGAACAACAATCTCTTGATTGATATTCCTGTTAGTAACTACCTTAGGTAAGAACCCAGGTTTAGTACGCAGGACTACCTTATCCGAATGAAAAATCAAATAAGGAGAATCACAATGTAAGGCTGATAATTCAGAGACTCTTCGAGCCGAGGAAATAGCCATTAAAAATAGAACTTTCCAAGATAACAACTTTATATCAATGGAATGAAGGGGTTCAAACGGAACGCCCTGTAAAACATTAAGAACAAGGTTTAAACTCCATGGTGGAGCAACAGTTTTAAACAAAGGCTTAATTCTGGCCAAAGCCTGACAAAAAGCCTGGACGTCAGGAACTTCTGACAGACGTTTGTGTAACAGAATGGACAGAGCTGAGATCTGTCCCTTTAATGAACTAGCAGATAAACCCTTTTCTAAACCTTCTTGTAGAAAAGACAATATCCTAGGAATCCTAACCTTACTCCAAGAGTAACCTTTGGATTCACACCAATATAGGTATTTACGCCATATCTTATGGTAAATCTTTCTGGTAACAGGTTTCCTAGCCTGTATTAAGGTATCAATAACTGACTCAGAAAATCCACGTCTTGATAAAATCAAGCGTTCAATTTCCAAGCAGTCAGCTTCAGAGAAGTTAGATTTTGATGTTTGAAGGGACCCTGTATCAGAAGGTCCTGTTTCAGAGGTAGAGACCAAGGTGGACAGGATGACATGTCCACAAGGTCTGCATACCAAGTCCTGCGTGGCCACGCAGGTGCTATTAGAATCACTGATGCTCTCTCTTGTTTGATTCTGGCAATCAATCGAGGAAGCAACGGGAAGGGTGGAAACACGTAAGCCATCCTGAAGTCCCAAGGTGCTGTCAGAGCATCTATCAGGACTGCTCCTGGATCCCTGGATCTGGACCCGTAACGAGGAAGCTTGGCGTTCTGTCGAGACGCCATGAGATCTATCTCTGGTTTGCCCCAACGTCGAAGTATTTGGGCAAAGACGTCCGGATGAAGTTCCCACTCCCCCGGATGAAAAGTCTGACGACTTAAGAAATCCGCCTCCCAGTTCTCCACTCCCGGGATGTGGATTGCTGACAGGTGGCAAGAGTGAGACTCTGCCCAGCAAATTATCTTTGATACTTCCATCATAGCTAGGGAGCTTCTTGTCCCTCCCTGATGGTTGATGTAAGCTACAGTCGTGATGTTGTCCGACTGAAACCTGATGAACCCCCGAGTTGTCAACTGGGGCCAAGCCAGGAGGGCATTGAGAACTGCTCTCAATTCCAGAATGTTTATTGGCAGGAGACTCTCCTCCTGACTCCATTGTCCCTGAGCCTTCAGAGAATTCCAGACGGCACCCCAACCTAGAAGGCTGGCGTCTGTTGTTACATTTGTCCAGTCTGGTCTGCTGAATGGCATCCCCCTGGACAGATGTGGCCGAGAAAGCCACCATAGAAGAGAATTTCTGGTCTCTTGATCCAGATTCAGAGAAGGGGATAAGTCTGAGTAATCCCCATTCCACTGACTTAGCATGCACAGTTGCAGTGGTCTGAGGTGTAAGCGTGCAAAGGGTACTATGTCCATTGCCGCTACCATTAAGCCGATTACCTCCATGCATTGAGCCACTGACGGGTGTTGAATGGAATGAAGGGTGCGGCAAGCACTTTGAAGTCTTGTTAGCCTGTCCTCTGTCAGGTAAATCTTCATTTCTACAGAATCTATAAGAGTCCCCAGGAAGGGAACTCTTGTGAGTGGAACGAGTGAACTTTTCTTTTCGTTCACCTTCCATCCATGTGACCTTAGAAATGCCAGCACTAACTCTGTATGAGACTTGGCAGTTTGAAAGCTTGAAGCTTGTATCAGAATGTCGTCTAGGTATGGAGCTACCGAGATTCCCCGCCGTCTTAGTACCGCCAGAAGAGCACCCAGAACCTTTGTGAATATTCTTGGAGCTGTAGCCAATCTGAATGGAAGAGCCACAAACTGGTAATGCCTGTCTAGGAAGGCAAACCTTAGGTACCGATAATGATCTTTGTGAATCGGTATGTGAAGGTAAGCATCTTTTAAATCTACAGTGGTCATGTATTGACCCTCTTGGATCATAGGTAAAATTGTCCGAATAGTCTCCATCTTGAACGATGGAACTCTTAGGAATTTGTTTAGGATCTTTAAGTCCAGGATTGGTCTGAAAGTTCCCTCTTTTTTGGGAACCACAAACAGATTTGAGTAAAACCCCTCTCCCTGTTCCGATCGTGGAACTGGATGGATTACTCCCATTAACAAGAGCTCTTGTACGCAGCGTAGAAACGCCTCTTTCTTTGTCTGGATTGTTGACAATCTTGACAGATGAAATCTCTCTCTTGGAGGAGAGTATTTGAAGTCCAGAAGGTATCCCTGAGATATTATCTCTAGCGCCCAGGGATCCTGAACATCTCTTGCCCAAGCCTGGGCGAAGAGAGAAAGTCTGCCCCCCACTAGATCCGATCCCGGATCGGGGGCCCTCAATTCATGCTGTTTTAGGGGCAGCAGCAGGTTTCCTAGTCTGCTTGCCCTTGTTCCAGGACTGGTTAGGTTTCCAGCCTTGTCTGTAGCGAGCAACAGCTCCTTCCTGTTTTGGTGCAGAGGAAGTTGATGCTGCTCCTGCTTTGAAATTACGAAAGGAACAAAAATTAGACTGTCTAGTCTTGGCTTTGGCTTTGTCCTGAGGCAGGGCATGGCCTTTAGCTCCTGTAATGTCAGCGATAATCTCTTTCAACCCGGGCCCGAATAAGGTCTGCCCTTTGAAAGGTATATTAAGCAATTTAGACTTAGAAGTAACATCAGCTGACCAGGATTTTAGCCACAGCGCCCTGCGTGCCTGAATGGCGAATCCTGAATTCTTCGCCGTAAGTTTAGTAAGATGTACTACGGCCTCCGAAATGAATGAATTAGCTAGTTTAAGGACTCTAAGCCTGTCCGTAATGTCGTCCAGAGTAGCTGAACCAATGTTCTCTTCCAGAGACTCAATCCAGAATGCCGCTGCAGCCGTGATCGGCGCAATGCATGCAAGGGGTTGCAATATAAAACCTTGTTGAACAAACATTTTCTTAAGGTAACCCTCTAACTTTTTATCCATTGGATCTGAAAAAGCACAGCTATCCTCCACCGGGATAGTGGTACGCTTAGCTAAGGTAGAAACTGCTCCCTCCACCTTAGGGACCGTTTGCCATAAGTCCCTTGTGGTGGCGTCTATTGGAAACATTTTTCTAAATATCGGAGGGGGTGAGAACGGCACACCGGGTCTATCCCACTCCTTAGTAACAATTTCAGTAAGTCTCTTAGGTATAGGAAAAACCTCAGTACTCGTCGGTACCGCAAAATATTTATCCAACCTACACATTTTCTCTGGTATTGCAACTGTGTTACAATCATTCAGAGCCGCTAACACCTCCCCTAGTAATACACGGAGGTTTTCCAGTTTAAATTTAAAATTTGAAATATCTGAATCCAGTCTGTTTGGATCAGAACCGTCACCCACAGAATGAAGTTCTCCGTCCTCATGTTCTGCCACCTGTGACGCAGTGTCTGACATGGCCCTAATATTATCAGCGCACTCTGTTCTCACCCCAGAGTGATCACGCTTACCTCTTAGTTCTGGTAATTTAGCCAAAACCTCAGTCATAACAGTAGCCATATCCTGTAATGTGATTTGTAATGGCCGCCCAGATGTACTCGGCGCTACAATATCACGCACCTCCCTCTGAGCGGGAGATGTAGGTACTGACACGTGAGGCGAGTTAGTCGGCATAACTCTCCCCTCGTTGTTTGGTGAAATTTGTTCAATTTGTACAGATTGACTTTTATTTAAAGTAGCATCAATACAGTTAGTACATAAATTTCTATTGGGCTCCACTTTGGCATTGCAACAAATGACACAGGTATCATCCTCTGAATCAGACATGTTTAACACACTAGCAAATAAACTTGCAACTTGGAAATACAATTCAATTAGAATAATATTAAAATGTACTGTGCCTTTAAGAAGCACAGAAGATCTATGACAGTTGAAAATTAATAAATTGAAACAGTTATAGCCTCAATCCTTGTAAACAACACAACTTTAGCAAAGGTTTAATCCCATTAGCAAAGATAACAAATTCTGAAAGCAGGAAACAAATTACAGAATAAACGTTTTTTATCTCAGTCAAACTATAATTCTCACAGCTCTGCTGAGAGAAATTACCTCCCTCAAAATAAGTTTTGAAGACCCCTGAGCTCTGTAGAGATGAACCGGATCATGCAGGGAATACAATGAGTTGCTGACTGAAATATTTGATGCATAGAAAAAGCGCCAAAAAACGGCCCCTCCCCCTCACACACAGCAGTGAGGGAGAACAGAAACTGTCAGAAAAACAGATTAAGCAACTGCCAAGTGGAAAAATAGTGCCCAAACATTTATTCACACAGTACCTCAGCAAATGAAAACGATTTTACATTCCAGCAAAAACGTTAAACATAATCTCTAGTTATTAAACAGCTTTATGTATTTCTTACAGTGTAATTCTAGTGAAGTACCATTCCCCAGAATACTGAAGTGTAAAGTATACATACATGACATTATATCGGTATGGCAGGATTTTCTCATCAATTCCATTGTCAGAAAATAAAAACTGCTACATACCTCTATGCAGATTCATCTGCCCGCTGTCCCCTGATCTGAAGTTTACCTCACTCCTCAGATGGCCGAGAACAGCAATATGATCTTAACTACTCCGGCTAAAATCATAGCAAAACTCTGGTAGATTCTTCTTCAAACTCTGCCAGAGAGGTAATAACACACTCCGGTGCTATTTTAAAATAACAAACTTTTGATTGAAGATATAAAACTAAGTATAATCACCATAGTCCTCTCACACATCCTATCTAGTCGTTGGGTGCAAGAGAATGACTGGGAGTGACGTAGAGGGGAGGAGCTATATGCAGCTCTGCTGGGTGAATCCTCTTGCACTTCCTGTTGGGGAGGAGTAATATCCCAGAAGTAATGATGACCCGTGGACTGATCACACTTAACAGAAGAAACAGTTTACTTTCAATTCACAATACACGCAGGCAAAAAAATTTCTTCTAGCACAGTTAACGCACGAGTGAAAGCTTTTAAATAACGCTCCACTTGTAATCTGGCCCTAAATTTTCAAACCAAAATTTTAAGGGCATATGTATTATGTTTACAAAATGTATTACTTGGGTTATTTTTTGTCTATAAAATTGTTTGAAAACATTTTGTAAGATATTAGTTATCCAACTACCTACAGTAGTTATATCCACATCCTCTGTCCAATTTACATTAGAAATTACGATAATGTTTGCATCATTTTAGCTGCAGCTGCTGCTTCTCAGACACAAAAGTATAGCTTATTTTTATAAATAATAAAGTGTTTCCTTTATATGTTCTTTTTAGTTAATAAAATGCAGAAGATAGAGAGCAGGGATATATTTATTTTACTGATAATGGCAAATGGGCGGTTATTTGTTGTATTACAATATCCTAAACATTTGCAAAATATTTATCGAAAGTCATTTATTATTCACAGGAACACATTTTTTCACTCTTCTATGCAGTGACAATATTTCAACTAACCCTTTTCTTTGTTTTATTACTTTGTTCAAGACAACAAATTCCCATACTTAAAAATCACTGCCTATCATTTTCCTATTTCTTTATATTTCCCTATTTGCTCCCACAATCTGTCAATAAAAGCCTTCCTTTCTATATCTCTTCTCTAGTCATTCCACTGCTGTTTCTTACCATCTTCCTCTCCTCTTAGTTGGCAGAGATAAAACACCCCAAACACATTCGTGTTGGGTGATTGACAGACCCTGCTCCTGCACGATTGGTCATGTGAGAGGACTTGGCAGAGCTGCATAAGCAAGTGCATTTGTAATGATACATCAAGGCAGTGAATGTACAATGTCCGTTACCCATTCACCACAAAGGTTGATGGACAGTCCAACCGCAATTTATTACACAATGCCCATGTATTGAATTAAAACTGATCAAATACATTGATAGCAATTAAAATTGTGATATATTTTAAAGGAACAGTAAAGTAAACGTTCATGATTGAAAAAGCATGCAATTTTAAACAACTTTCCAATTTACTTCTTTTAACTAATTTGCTTAGTTGAAAAGCATACCTTGGTATGTTGGTTGGTGGCTGCATATATATGTCTCTCGTCATTAGTTCACTCAGGGCCAGATTGCAAATGGCGAGCTAATTTTTTTCCACTCACGTTTAAAGTAAACTTTTCACATGGTCAGGATAGAGCGCGTATTACAAGTTAAAAGTAAATTGTTTGCACATTAGTGAAACCCAATGTGCTTTAACTTCAGGACTTCAGATATCACAACCGCGTTAGCTAAAGAAGAAAACACTTATATATATACTGTATATATCTGTATATATATATATATATATATATATAGTAGACACACTCTGCAATCCCGCATCTCCAGACCAAAAAGAATCCTATATCTTAGGTGTTGTAACACTCTGTCTCATAGGGCACGTTTAGTGCACCCCACATACTGTTTCTTACATCTTTGGCAAGTCAACAAGTAAATAACATGTGTGCTGTTACATGTAATACTGAAACATATGTCATATTCCTTGTTGGTGGTGCTTGATACAAATTGTATCCCTTGTTCAAAGTGTGTACAGGTTTTACAAATTCTCCCATTGCATTTCATGCAACCTGTCATTCTGGAAAGCCAAGTTTGGTTTTTATTTTGAGGTAACATAGAGGGCGCTAATTTACTCCTCAAAGTCTTGGCTTTACGAGCAGAAAAATGGCAGCCTTCTGCAACAATTTTACTTAGTTTAGCAACACTCTTAAATATGGGTAAGCAATTTCGTACAATACCACATATTTTCTTGTAATTTTTGCTATAACTTGTAACACATATGGGTCTATTCTTGTTTCTTTTCATCAGTTGTTTCTTATTTTTATTTTTATGTAATAGATCTTCTCTATGTAATACGTCTACTCTGGATTTTGTGTCTTTCAAAAGATTAATATCATACCCACAGGTTTCTAATCTCTGACTAGTGTGTGATGCATGCAATTGATATTTATGTTCCATTGTACAATAGTGTTTGGTCCTAATCAGTTAGCCATATGGTATGGATTCCATTGTATGCTTAGTGTGACATGACATTGAGTGTAAAATAGTGTTCCCTGCTGTGCTTTTCCTGTAAAGTTCAATTTCAATAGAGTGTGTTTTAAATTGTGAGGAAAGTGTAACTTCCAGAAAATTCAAAGTGTTAACACTTTCCACCATAGTGAATTCAAGGTTGAAATTATTGCTGTTGGCATAGTCAAGAAACTGGCAAATAGATTGTCTGTCTCTAACTCTCCATCCCACACCAGCAGCAAATCTTCAATGTACCTACCAAAATAAATAATATTGTCATAAAATGGATTAGTATCTTCAAAAACGTGGCACTGCTCCCAGAATCCTATGTAGAGATTCACATAGGATGGAGCGAATTAAGCACCCATGGCTGTGCCACATTTTTGGAGATAGTACTTGCCCTCAAACACAAAAAAGATTTGTGTGAGCAGATATTCAACTGCATTATACAAAAATTGGATAGTGAAAAAGTAGTGTGATTAGTATAAAAAAAAAACGTAATGCTTCCAATGCCAAATCATGAGGGATGGAAGTGTAAAGTAACATCACATCCAATGTGACTAATCTGTAAGTGTCACACCAAGTCATATGTTCAATTTGTTCAATAAGAGCCGTGGTATCTCTTAAATAACCATATAGATTTATGACTATGGGTTGCAAAAAGTTATCTACCAGATCAGAAATGTTCTCATTTAGTGAACCAATACCTGCCACGATTGGAAGGCCTAGAGGGTTATTGGGGTCCTTGTGATGTTTTGGAAGGTCATGGAATATAGGCATGGAATGGTTTTTAGGCAATGCATACTCCACCACCTTCTCAGAGATTACACTGTCTAGTTTAGCTTTGTGAACAACTTCAGCTAGTATTACCCCACATGCATTAGTGGGATCTGATTGTAAAAGTTGGTATACATCTGTGTTTGCAAGTTGCCTGTTGGCTTCTGCCAAAGTCACTTTTGTTTAATCCTTTGTGTGCTAAGCACTTTCCCACCTAGGTGCTAAGCTGATTTAGTTTAATTTTAATTTTTATTTTGTGAAAAAAAGTTTTACATTTTTTATTTTATCCATTGGAAAGGTTAGGCAATTACCTTTCCAATGGTGGGTCTTGGGGGTCTGTAGCTGCTTAGATGCCTGAGATACAGGCTTCTAAGCCGCATGCCCCCTTTCCCTATACTTTGTATTGACAAATTGTTAATAAAGTTGCGTGGTGACCTCATTACGTCATTGCGTGTGATGTCACCACACAAAACATGATGCCCCAGTGAAGCCTGTCACTTTACAGGCTTGATCGCTGGGGTAGGAGCAGGTGGGAGCCCCCAGATCTCCCTCAAGGTGGGAGAGTGCTAGCGACAGCTCTGAGCCATCATTAGCACCAGAGTGGGAAACTCTGTGACGGCTCAGAGCTGTCATTAGCACTCAAAGGGTTAAAAACACTGTGTTACCACCTTTATCAGATTCCCTGATTACTTTGTAATGGTAATTTTTGAGAGCATGTATTGCTTTTCTCTCCAGTACAGTTAAATTGTTACCTTTAAGTGTATTAGCACGTTTGTTCTTTTTATCCAATTCAATAAGCTAGGTTTCCAGAGTTTGTTGAAATACCTGCAAATTCTGACCCCTGCTATGAATAGGGTAAAAGTAACTTTTTTTCTTAAAATTACTCACATCATTATCTCTTTCTGAAGGACCAAACCTAGTTGAGTGTTCACAATTACTCTCCTTCATAGGTTCCTGCATATCCATCATTGCTGCATGGTCACTAAAATTGAAATTTGGAGTACACTGTGCACAATCAATTTCATTATTATATATGTAATTATCCTCTTCCTTATTCTCACTGAATTTTTTTTTTTTCAAAGTCAGATCCCTGACAAACCTATTTACATCTAATATGGTTTGAAATAAATCAAAATTACAGCTAGGGGCAAAACTCAAACCCTTTTTCAAAAGAGAGATTTCCTGATCACTAAGGATTCTAGAGGATAAATTGACAACATTATTTATGGCCGAACTGTCCTGTAAGACACTTTCTTCTTTTGAGGGTACTGACTGTTGCCTGCCCCTTCTGCCTCGTCCCCTACTCCCTTTACGTATTTCCTTTTTGTTTTTATCTTTGTATTTGGTTTGGTTCTGCCCTCCACATTTTTGACTGTGTAGAGGTGGTGGGTATTGGGGTGACTAGTACAGAAATTGATTCCCTGGCTGATGTAGAATTACTGGCTTGTTAGGGTAATAATCTGAAATGTCATAGTCATATTCAGTTTCACTGAATGTGACTTTTTTATTGTTTAGGCCCTGAATTTTTGTTGTTAGTGTTCCTATATGTGGTTCTGTCCTTAAAAGATGTTTTATAATTACTATTACTGATCCATTAGTAGATCTTATTCATCTCATAGTCCAACTTATCTCTATGCATTTTTTGCTGTTTAAACAGCCACACTTCCTTTTTAAAGGATCTCATATTTTCCTGGAACTGTTTATCGTAATCTTTAAACTCTTGTTGATACTTATTATTATTATTCTCAGGTATTTGAAGAGCACTAACAGGTTCCACAGCGCTATGAACATAGGTGGTATATAAAAAACAGTTACAGGGATCAAATGGGTATAGGGTCCTGCCGAGAGTTGCACTGTTGTAGTCGGATTCATAGGCTTACATGCTATGGGGTTTAAGGGGATAGCATTGGAGATAGGAAGGTTAGTGTAGGTTGTATGCGTCCCTGAATAGTACAGTCTTAAGGGAGCACTTAAAGCTTTTAAAACTAGGGGAGAGTTTTGTGGAGCGAGGCAGAGCGTTCCATAAGATGGGAGCCAGTCTGGAGTTATCTTGTAAATGGGAATGTGAGGAGGTAACAAGAGAGGAGGAGAGTAGGAGATCATGAGCGGATTGAAGGGGTCGGGGGAAGAGTATCTGGAGACAAGGTCTGAGATGTAGGGGGGAGCAATGCAATTAAGGGCTTTGTGTGTCAGAGTGAGAAGTTTGTGTTTAATCCTGGAGGCAGGAGGAAGCCAGTAAAGGGATTGGCAGAGAGGTGTGGCTGATGAAGAGCAACGTGTAAGGAAGATGAGTCTGGCAGAGGCATTCATTATGGATTGTAAAGAAGCTAGTCAGTAGCTAGGGAGACCAGAGAGGATGGAGTTGCAGTAGTCAAGGCGGGAAAGGACTAGACAGTGGATTCAAATCTTAGCTGTGTCTTGTGTTAGGAAATACCTGATTTTTTTAAGGTGGTCCTTAGCCAAGGACTGAATGTGAGGAGTGAAAGAAAGATCTGAGTCAAGTGTGACCCCAAGACATCGGGCATGTGAGGTTGGGGTAATGATGGATTTATCAACAGTCATAGAGACATGGGGGTGGAGATTTTGGAAGAAGGGTGGAAAATAAGAAGCTCAGTTTTGGAGATATTTAAATGAGGTAGTGAGAGGACATCCAAAATGAGAAATGAGAGAGACAGTTAGTGACACAGGTTAGCAAGGAAGGAGATAGTTCTGGTGCAGAGCGGTAGATTTGGGTATCGTCGGCATACAAATGATATTGAAACCCATGGGACTTTATCAAGGAACCTAATGAAGACGTGTAGATTGAGAAGAGAAGGGGACCGAAGACAGAGCCTTGCAGTACCCCAACAGAAAGAGGTAACAGGGCAGAGGATGCCCCAGAGAAGGCTACACTAAAGGTACAGTTAGAAAGATAGGAAGAGAACCAAGAGAGAGCTGTGTCACAGATGCCGAAGGATTGGAGGCTATGGAGCAAAAGAGGGTGGTCGACAGTATCAAAGGCTGTAGACAGATCAAGGAGGATAAGTAGAGAGAAGTGGCCTTTGGATTTTACTGAAGTAGGTTGTTAGTAACCTTAACAATTGCTGTCTCTGTTGAGTGAAGGGGAGAAATCCAGATTGCAGTGGATCAAGGAGGAAGTTTAATGTAAGGAAATGGAATAGACATGCATATACTAGCTTTTCAAGAAGCTTTGAGGCAAGGAGGGAGTAAGGAAATAGTTTGGTAGTGGGATGGGGAGGTTGGATTGAGAGAAGGTTTTTTGAAGATAGGTGTGACTAATGCATGTTTAAAAGATGTGGGAACCATACCAGTGCTGAGGGAGAGGTTGGAGATGTGTGTAAGTATAGGGGTAAGGATAGAAGAGAGGGAGGGGAGTAGTTGTGAGGGGATGGGATCGAGGGGACAGGTAGTGAGGTGAGAGGATAGTATAAGGTCAGAAACTTCTTCCTCTGTAATAGGGGCAAAGGAGATGCTGATGTTTCTTTAGTTCCAATTGCAGCTCCTGCATATGCTGAATAAGTTGTAGTCTCTATTTCTTTTTATACTCAATGAGTAAATCTATGAGAGCCTTTGAGCATGTTGTAAGAACATCATTCCACTGAGCTATAAATTCCTGGCAGGTGACCTGGAAAGAGGGGAATTTAGATATCCTTAAACCCCTTGGAATTCTGGAATGTTGCTGATATAACTGGAAAGTTTTAATGTCAAGTTCCAGTCTTATAACTCTTTTTTCTGAGATTGTCCATTAGTGAAAATAAGTCATCCGAGACAGTTTCAATTATGTACAATACAAGGGTAGACCAGCACTTACACCAGGTACTTATGGAACAGCCGTGGGCCACTGCCAAGCCCACAAATACTATAGCAAACAACAAGGAGGCTGTATCAAAAAAGGTTAAAATCCCTTTTCAAATAAATGAATGTGTATTTGTATTTCTATAAATCATGATATGCCTATCTCATGTTTTTTTCTTTTTTTTTTAAAATGATTATTAATGCTAGAATGTTTACATATATCTAAACATACTTACGTGTCCCTAAATTCCTTTTTTTGCTCTAAACAATGTTGTCTTTCATATCTATGTGTTTATTTAAACCACTATATGTATATAGTGTAAATATTTTATTATTCTGAGCAAGAATAATTGTGAATATAACATGTAATCAGGGTATCATATGTATTTATTTGCAATCAATGGATATTTTAAGAGCTGGGCCAGTTTTCTCTCTGCACCTGTGTAACCCTTCCTGATTGCAGTCTAGTTTTAAACACCAGGTGTTAAAAATGGGCTGACATATAAGATGACATTTCTTAATGAAAATGAAATTAAAGAGAAGGAAGAAAAACACTGAAATTAGCATGGCAGTAAAGAGGTGATTTTAATTTCTGCTGTATCTGATTCATGACAGTTTAATGTTAGGTAGACTATCCCTTTGAGCTATCAGTTTAAGATTATACTGAGTCAAATATCATTCGATTATTAAAATCATTGTCAAAAATATTACACTGTGTGGCCTAATGTCATCATCAATGATTAGTATAATACACAATTTAACAAATGGCACTTACAAGTTCTAATGAGTAATCAATGACTCAAGTATAGAGCAATTTGATTAGTTAGTGATAGTAGAAAATGTATATTTCAATCAGATTGGCTGATTTCATTAATCATTTGATTATGCATTTACCAATAAGAAGTTGTGGAAAACTTTACTAGTTTGTGGGTTGTTTAGGAGTTTGAGTATTGCGTCAAATTTGTTGCGAATAGTGTTGCGTCAAATTTGGTGCAAAGTGGAGAGTGGGACTTGTATTACATGCGTTAAACATGGTGCAAATAGATTTATCCAAAAAAGGAAGTTAGCTATATTATGTAATGTATTTATTTCATTTGTATCCCAATATCTACTAGTGCACCAAATTTGAAGCAATGCTATTGTCCCCTTACTTTGTAATGAGAGACAAATGTGTAACATAGTCCATAAGTAGTGTAAAATCTCCCTACATGATTTTATTTAGTAATAAGGGCTAAATAAAATCAACTTAAAAAGGACATGTCTTATGATTTAGAAAGAGTATACAATTTTAATAACATTTCTAATTTACTTTTATTCTCTGTCTTGCAGCATCGAGCATAATCTTTCTGTGTTTTCAGACTCCTATTAATGTCTATGGGATTCGCGGCCTTAAGGGTGATGGTTTGAACGATAGGTACGCTGCGTCGAAATAGATGCGAGTGTACCTGTTGAATGTTTGATAAATTGGCAAGAGGGTCAAATAGAGTCGAATGTGAAGGTGGATATTCAGTATTACGCTTGAATAACACAAGCATCGATCAGCGTCAGATTGATCTCGCAGGAGCGTATATTATGCCACACATTTCAACATTTGACGATATTTACGATTTGTTAACTATGGCAAATCAACTTTGTGTCTAATTTGACGCAGAATTCCAGTGTATTGTCAGTTGAAGCATTGATAAATCAGCCCTTTGGTCTTACTTGAGGTGGTGATGGTCATCTCCGGTTTCCAGCATCTTTGAAACTTTACCGCTGCAAACAAGGAAGCCTCTATGCGGAAGATTCGTCCCTTCACTGTGACATCATCACTACCGGACTGCATCACAGGATGTGCTGATCCAAAAAAACAAACAGCAATCCCAACACGCTGACCAAGAGGATGTGAAGACAACAGAATGGTAAGAATACAAATGGGATATTCACTCCAAAAATAACGCCCCAACAGTTTCAGTCTTCTGTACCGCACTTGTCAAAACAGTGTTAATAGGACCATCCGACTATTGCCTTTAGGCTAATGGTATTAATAAAGCAGCTAACTGAAACCAACATAGATCCTTGGAAACAAAACAATCACAGTAGCTCTACATACCCATTGGTGTTCAACCCTTTTCTTCAGCAGAACCCTTTGTTTTGAAGTAGTATATCTGTTGGGGTACAGTTATGATTTATGTGCAGGGATGGTGGCAGGACCTCCGTGGTGTAGGTCAAAACAATATTAGACACATTCTGCAATCTCTCATTTCCAGACCACAAAGAAAACAAGGTTTAAACAGTAACAAAACCTTTATTTAGAAAAAATAATTAAAAATGTATCCATGAAATAACATGTAAAAACATGAGGTACAGTTACAGGCCTATAACTAGGTAGGAACTACCTATAATTATATATATATATATATATATATATATATATATATATATATATATATATATATATATATATATATATATATATATATATATATATAAAACGATATTTCTGTATGAATAAAAGTCAGAATTTAACTGTTTGCAAATGAAAGAGCCGTATTCTAAAATGTGTCCCTGATTTGCATATTATTTATTAATGAATGACTAGGCTTGCAGACATGATTTGAGTTATAGCTCATTGCATGCAGTTTTATTTTAGTATACACACAACAATGACACTATGGTCATGGTATATATCACTATTTATTGAACATCTAATATGTGTAGGGGTAGGAGGATTGGACTTTTATTACATTAAATACATGAGAGTCTGTCTGTATACTTTTTGTTAATGATTTTGTTGTCACACTGTAACTAAGGTAACGTTTTTTTTGTTGCTATTTTGTGTGTGAGGTTGAGGGTGGGGCTCTGTGGTCTATTTAAACCTGGCTTCTTGGGTCTCTCCTATGGATTAAAGTTTGTTAAAGTGAGTGCTTTTTTTTTTTTTTTGGTTTATATTCTCTGTGGAAGTGCAGATACCCTCCACTTTGTTTTGTGTTTGTGTGTGTATATATATATATATATATATATATATATATATATATATATATATATATATATATATATATATATACACAATGCTTTTTTGTAAAAAAAATTAAAAATAACGGTACTCCAAAAAAAGGTGCCGGTACTCATTGATTATTGATTGATATATTTTGCTAAGTAACTTTGAGAAAAGCAAAGGGACAACATTATTTACAATGTCTGATGTATTTTGCATCCCCCTCATGTAAAAACTAGAGTATTTACATGATTATTACAAATATTATCAGTTATGAGTTGGCAGAGGTGGGATATATATATATATATATATATATATATATATATATATATATTTATATGTATACTGTATATAATGTGTGAAAATAACATTTTCTTCTAAGTGAAGAAAATTGGAATATAAAATATTTACAATAAAAACACAGTTAAACAAATTAATAAATATTAAATTTGCTTTCAACCTGTAATACACACACAAGTTAGAGTGGTTGCGATATTGGTAATTTAGCACTCAATGTGTTAAAGGAACATGAAACCCAACATTTTTATTTCATGATACAGATAGAGCATACAATTTTAAACAACTTTCCAATTTACTTTTATTATCTAATAGCCCTATCAAAATAAAAAAGCCGCCACCCCCAAAATAAAAAAACCCTAGCCTACAATAAACTACCAATGGCCCTTAAAAGGGCCCTTTGTGGGGCATTGCCCCAAAGATATCAGCTCTTTTACCTGTAAAAAAAATACAAACACCCTCGCCAACAGTAAAAACCACCACCCCCACAACCAACCCCCCCAAATAAAATAACTATCTAAAAAAACCTAAGCTAACCATTGCCCTGAAAAGGGCATTTGTAAGGGCATTTAGCTCTTTTACATGCCCAGTCCCTAAACTAAAAATAAAACCCACCCAAAAAAAACTTAAAAAAACCTAACACTGACCACCGACGATCCACTTACAGTTCTTGAAGTCCAGCTTGAAGGATCCATCCAGCCGGCGAGGTCATCATCCATGCGGCAAGAAGTCTTCATCCAGACGGCCTCTTCGATCTTCATCCAGCTGGCGAAGTCCTTATCCAGGCGGCAAGAAGTCTTAATCCAGATGGCATCTTCTATCTTCATCCATCCGGCACAGAGCGGGTCCATCCTGAAGACATCCGGCGCGGAGCATCCTCTTCATACGGTCACTGCCGTAAACTGGAACTTCAATGCAAGTGACGCAATCCAAGATGGTGTCCCTTGCATTCCTATTGGCTTAAAGGTTTCAATCAGCCAATAGGAATTAGAGCTGCTAAAATCCTATTGGCTGTTCCAATTAGGTCGAATGAAGATCGAAGAGGCCACCTGGATGAAGACTTCTTGCCGCATGGATGGGAACTTCGCCGGCTGGATGGATCCTTCAAGTGGGATTTCAAGAACTGTAAGGGGATCGTCAGGGGTTAGTGTTAGATTTTGTTAAGGTTTTTTTGGCTGGGTTTTATTTTTAGTTTAAGGTCTGGGCATGTAAAAGAGCTAAATTTTTAAGGACAATGCCCATACAAATGCCATTTTCAGGGCAATGGTTAGCTTAGGTTTTTTTAGATAGTTATTTTATTTGGGGGGTTGGTTGTGGGGGTGGTGGGTTTTACTTTTGGGGGGGTGTTTGTATTTTTTACAGGTAAAAGAGCTGATATCTTTGGGGCAAGGCCCCACAAAAGGCACTTTTAAGGGCCATTGGTAGTTTATTGTAGGCTAGGGTTTTTTTTTTATTTTGGGGGGGGCTTTTTTATTTTGATAGGGCTATTAGATTAGGTGTAATTAGTTTTATTTTGATAATTTGTTTCTTATTTTTTGTAATATAGTGTTTGTTTTTTATGTAATTTAGTTATTTTTATTTTTAGTAATTTTAGTGTTTATTTATTTTTGTAATGTTAGGTTTTAGTGTAAGGCAGATTAGGTTTTATTTCACAGGTAAGTTTTTATTTATTTTAACTAGGTAGTTAGTAAATAGTTAATTACTATTAACTAACTAGTCTACCTAGTTAAAATAAATACAAACTTACCTGTGAAATAAAAATAAAACCTAAGCTAGCTACAATATAACTATTAGTTATATTGTAGCTAGCTTAGGTTTTATTTCACAGGCAAGTTTGTATTTTGTTTAAAATAGATATTATTTAGTTAATAATTATAACTTTTTTAGCTGTATTTAGCTGTATTTTAATTATGTTAAAGTTAGGGGGTGTTAGGCTTAGGGTTACGTTAGGGTTAGTGTTAGGTTTAGGGGTTAATGTATTTATTTAGTGGTAGTGATGTGGGAGGCCAGAGGTTTAGTGGTTAATAAATTTAGTATAGTGGCAGTGACATCGGGAGCGGCAGATTATGGGTTAATAGTTTTATGTAGGTGGCGGTGATGTTGGGGGCAGCAGATTAGGGGTTAATAACATTATGTAGGGGCGGCGATGTTGGGGCTGCATATTAGGGGTTAATAACTGTATGTAGGTGGCGGCGAAGTTGGGGGTGGCAGATTAGGGGTGTTTAGACTTGGGGTTTATGTTAGGGTGTTAGGTTTAAACATTAGTTTTATTTTCCCCATAGATATCAATAGGGCTGCGTTACGGAGCTTTTCATTCTGCGATCTCAGGTGTTAGACATTTTTTTTGCCGGCTCTCCCCATTGATGTCTATGGGGAAACCGTGCACAAGCACATAACAGCAGCACTTGATTTTGGTGTGGTATGGAGCTCAACGCAACCATATTGCCTGCACAAGCCTACTTTTTTAAAACTCGTAATACCAGCGCTATAGGGAGATGAAATAACGCCACTTTTGTGACGGTAGTTAAAATCCCTATAGCGCTCAAAACTCGTAATGTAGCTGAGAGTGAATTCCAATCTATAAAGGCCTGTTGGCTTACAAATAGTGCTAAAGAGAAAACTATTTTAAGAAAAGACCCTTGAAAACTCACCACTAATATCGACATGAATGCCAACACTGGAACTACAGCATTTAGGAGAACGATTGCAACAAGAGGAGCTTATGAGTGTGAATAGGTACAGTTCTGTTAAAAGGACATCATGCACAAATGTTAAATCTCTTGAAATTGATTTTGCATAGCTGTAAAAAGCTGACAAGAAAATATCACTTGAACATCTCTATGTAAAAAAGGAAGATATTTTACTTCAAAATTCCTTCAACTCACAGTAGTGAGTCGTCTGTGAACAATTTTTGACAGCTGCATTTCAAATAAAAAAACAAAACAGCAGCTAATCAGCTTCATCATTGCTGATGTCACACTTTTCTTTACTGTGATCTCATCAGATTTAACTGAAATCTCTCAAGATTTCATTGTAAACGTCCTTAAACCTAGGAGGGAAATAACATCACTGTGTCGGCACATGTCGGATGTACGCTCCCTTGGAAGCAAAGGGACTAGCATACTAATCAGCTGCTTAAAGTCCCTTTACAATGGGGTGTAGCTACTGAGGACATTTAGAGACCAAATATCTTCCTTTTTTACATAAAGATGTTCAGGTAATATTTTCTAGTCAGCTTTTTACAGCTATACTGCATCAATTTCAAGTGCTTTGATTTTTGGAAAGCATGTCCCTTTAATCCAGAACCACAAGTTGGCTTGCAATTTTAAAAATAAACTTGACAATTTACTTCCATTATCAAATTGCGCACAGACTTTGTATGAGCACACTTTCTAGAGCACCAGTTCCAACTATGTGCAAAGATTCACAGACTATACTATTTAGTTATGTAATTGGCTGATGGCTATCACATGATACAGGGGACAGGTAAATGAAAGTAAACATTAAAATGTGTCAGAAAAAAAATCTACTTCTCATTTGAAAATCAAAGTAAGTGTTATTTTATTGTATTTTTGTTATACATTGGGGCCCTTTCACTTTTTTTAAATTCTTTATTTATAACAAGCATTTGGAACTTACAAAAAAAACACCTCACAGAGTAAAAAAGGGGGGGAAATTAACAAAGAATGCAAATAACAATACAGATGATTTGTACTTTAAATCTACATAAAAAGACCAAGTAATCAAAGTCAGTAAAAATTTTGAGCAATAAAGTTTTAGCATTTTGTCCTGTCATAATATAAAAAACAAATAACTAAATTGTTTAGTAATGATAAATTACAATATAAATAAGTATCATATTGCTGGAATTTTTCAATATAAGCAGTAAAAGTAATAAAGAGACAAAAACAAAAAAGTAATTTTGCTTACATATGATTACATTAATAATTATTACTTTGTATGGACGGGGTCTCCTGAGCAGTTTTGGCTATAGGTATGAAAATTAGAAAAAAAGAAATGAATCCGCCCTATTGAGACAACAAACAGCTTTTCTTCTAAGACTAAATACCTTAAAAATAATTAAACCAATGAGCTGGAAATTCTAAGTATATTTAGTGAATGATAATCTCTTCTCTACTGAAATGCAAAAGTTGAGCCAAAATTGTGATTGCAATTCAAAGTCATTGACATTTGCATTAAACAAGCTTGTAATGGAACCTGTCTACTAGCTTAACATATAACAGAATCACTCTACTGTGCTGCATTTGACTTTTATCTTCTTTCAATATTAAACAATAAAATTGTCCCAGATATTGCCATACATAGGCTGACCATATTGCCGCTTTAAAAAGGGACACATATAAAAAATACATATGTTAGGGCTGTTTTCAGGGCTGTTTAAAGAAATGTTTTGTATAAGAACCCTGACATATGTATTTTTCATATGTGTTCCTCTTAAAGCGGCAATATGGTCAGCCTAGCCATACAACTCTACATTATTATAAGTTCTACTAAATTATAATGAGTATACAGCAGCTGTAGGTAGTAACCCTAGGGCTGCATGTGGCTCCTACAGGCTATCAGAACTGCTCTATTATTTCCTCCAGAAGAGCAACGCTGCCTTTTTAGTTCCATAAAACTGGTATGTTCTAGGTTCCACCAAACACACTCCCTCTTTATCACCCCTTTCCTGCTTAAGCCATTCTATTCCACTCACTCTGAATTGTGTTCACAGGACATTGGTTGAAGGGACATAAAACCCATTTCTTTCCTGATTTAGATAGAGAATACAATTTTAAATGACTTTCCAATTTACTTCTATTATCTAATTGTCTTTGTTTTCTGGTTATCATTTGTTGAGAAGCAGTAAGGTATGTTTAGGAGTGTGCAAATGTCGGCATTACTATATGGCAACAGTTTTGCAACAATGTTATACATTAGCAAAAGCACTAGAGGGCAGCACTACTTCCTGTCATGTAGTGCTCCAGAAATGTGCACACTACATATCTAGATATCTCTTCAACAAAGAATATTATGAGAATGAAACAAATCTAATAATAGAATGAGTTGGAAACTTTTTTAAAATTGTATTCTTTATCTAAATCACAGAAAAAAACAATTGGGTTTCATGTCCCTTTAAAAACTCTTTTGAAATCTTAAAGGTCATATATACTGTCCTTTGAATAATACAGGATGCCTAACATTTTTTCCAATGCCATCATTTACTTCTACTGCATTGTTATACAGATTTCTAGTAATAATTAGTTTGACTGTGTTGGTTCTATGAGATGCTGAGCATCCAGATTCCATAAATATACAGTATACATCAATTTTCATATAACTGCATGTAATAGACTACTATAGAAAAGAATATGTACAGATAGTGATCTAAAAATCCAGTATAAAACCTTTTAAAAAGCTCCCAGTTTAGCACTGCTGATGATGTTAGCTGGGACACCCACTGAAAGAGGCTGAGAAAGCAGGAAATAAAACACTCCCCCCTCCTCTGCATATAAAAAAGACCTTTGCACAAACGGGAGCAAGCAGGAGTCTCTAGACCCTACATCTGATACTTTGGGGCTTGGTAAGGAGACGGAAAATCAGTACAATTTTATAAAAAAATACGCAAAACTGTACATTGTTACAAAAGCACTCTCAGATGGGCTATATAAATGGATCATCTACAAAACATTTATGCAAAGAAAACTCTAGTGTACAGTGTCCCTTTAAGATAGCAACTCCAAACTAAGAAAGTGCCTGCTGCCATGTCTTTGTAACACAGTCCAATTTGTATTTGCCCAGTCTTCTAAGCAGGATTTGGAAGGTAATACAAAATGATTGGTAAATAAAAATAAATGAACGACAGGGATAGGAAATAGAAAATAATGTACCCCTCAGTTCCACTCTGGTCCCTTGATATTTAACTTTATGTTTAAATCATTTTTATTGTTAACAAGAAAAAACAGGTGAAAACATAGGAGAACATACGGCGTCACAACTAGCCGAAAAATACAAAAATATAAAGACAGGATATTACATTAGTTATGTATTTCGTATAACAGTACCTCTAAACAGGAGGTATGTTAGATATGTTCTTATCGCCCCCATCCTCTTATATCTAAACATACCTAGAATCAAACAAAATATTTTTTGAGGGTGGGTAAATCCTCCTGTAGTTGAAAGAGAAAGAAATAAGGGAGAAACAAAGAAGGGGAAGAGAAAGATCAAAGGAGATAGCAATTGCTTGTGGTGCCCAATGAGGGCCGTAGGTAAACTGTATATTGTAGTTCAGGTGTACCTATCTAACGGTTGGACGCCTGAGAATGAGTTATTGTCTGTAAGGGAGGGTGGTTGAAGCCATTTCTATAGTTCCAGTAAAACCAAATTTCATCGTTCGTGTCTTTGGTATCTAGTGACCATGCAGCTAAATCATACATGTCATATGTGTGTTGAATTTTGTTCTTAATTTCTTGCCATGTCGGTGTGCCCACCTTCCAATATTTAGCTATGCAGGTTCTCACCACCGTACATAGTATTCTAATGAAAGTGTTAATTGGTCTATTGAAGTTAGGTAGCCGCTCATGGAGTAGTGCCTGTGTCCTGCCAATTTGTATTTGCTCATCTAACAGATAACTAATTAGGTTGGATAGTGACTGCCATATAATCTGAACCTCTAGACAGTCCCAAATCATGTGACGGTATGTGCCTTTTTCTCCGCAACCTCTATAGCATAACCTAGAGTCGGATTGTGTCATATGTGCTGTCCAGAGGGGCGTTAGGTACCATCTGAATATCGTCTTCAAGGCATTTTCTCTAAGGTCTGTGCTCAGTAAGCCGTTAGTGGCTGTTGCAAAGGTCATGAACCATTGTTCTGGTTCTAGTCTAATGTCTAGGTCTACTTCCCATCTATGCATGAGAGGTGTTTTAGACTTGGTCTTTGATTTTTGTATATCTAGGTATATTCTAGAGATAGATTGCTTTGGTCTATTTGTGGAGCTACAAATATTTTCTAGGGTAAGTTTCCCTCTGGTTTGTATTGATTGCATGAAGGTATGTATTGACGATGATAGTTGGAGGTATAAATACCAGTGCAAAGGATCAGGGGATAATTTGTCTTTTAGTTGGGCGTGGGTCATCACTCTATTTTGTATTAAGAAGTCTGCCACCCGATACAGTCCATTATTTTCCCATTTATTGATTACTCTTTGTAGATCTTTATGGAGGAGGTATCTAATGGGTCTCAGTATGGAATCTAGTGGGCACATCTCTCTTTTATGCGCTAGTTCTGACCATAGAATTTGGGTGGTCTCGCTTGTGATTGATTGGTGTTGTTTTGCCATGCGTGTATTGTCTCTGTGTTCCCATAATATGGCGTCTGACCCACCCCCACCCCTCATATCTGCTTCTAGCTGTATCCAAAGAGCTTCATCCCTGGCTCTAAGTATTAAGGCATCCTGGGCCAGTCTAGCAGCTTTAAAGTATTCGATTAAGTTGGGGACCCCTAAACCGCCCAAGCTTCTATGTTTTGTCATGGTACTCCCCGCTACTCTAGCAAGTTTTTTACCACGAATAAATGATAAGATCTCTGATTGAAGTTTCTCTAAGTCAGGGTATAGAATGCGTATGGGTAAAGCTCTGAAGAGATAGAGCAAACGGGGCAGCACCGTCATCTTTACCACCAACATCCTCCCCATCCAGGAGAAGTTATGCTTCTTCCATGTCTGTAGGTCCTTTCTGATAGATTTGTACAGGGATAAATAGTTGGCCTTATATAACTGCTGTGTCTGAGCCGTCACTCCCACCCCCAAATATTTCATGGGTCATTTAGATTCTCTTAACTCAAAGTTTATTTCGATTAGTTTCTTTGTATGAGGTGGGATCCCTATTGGTATCATTTCACACTTGTCAGTGTTGATGCGGTAGCCCGAGATCAGTGAGAACTCTCCCAATGTTTCATATTTCATATAGGTTGGGTAGTGAGAACATAGGTCTGGTCAAAGTGAGTAGTATGTCATCCGCGAAGAGACTAATTTTATACTCCGTATTTCCCACTCTAACTCCTGCTATGCCAGGGTTCGTCCGTATCTTAGCTGCCAGGGGCTCGATGCACAGCACGAACAGCAAGGGGGACAATGGACACCCCTGCCTGGTCCCATTCCGAATTGGGAACGGTGCAGATCTATACCCATTAGAGGACACAAGGGCCGACGGGTTAGTGTATATGGCTTTGATGGCGTCAATAAAGGGGCCCTCGAAGTTCATTTGAGTCAGTGTTTTAGTCATGTACCTCCAGTCTACCCGATCAAATGCCTTCTCCGCGTCCAACGAGAGGAGCAGAGAAGGCGTCCGTGTTTCGCTGAGGTGATGGACCGTGTCTATAATTCGCCTTACGTTGTCTGGGGCTTCTCTGTCTCTAATGAATCCTACTTGGTCTTTATGTATCAATTTGGGTAATATGGTTGCCAACCTATTGGCTAAGATCTTAGTAAAAAATGTTATATCCTGATTAATCAGGGAGATGGGGCGGTAGCTAGGACATTTTTTTGGGTCTTTGCCTGGTTTGGGTATAACTATAATTTTTCTTGCAGCAACTCAGCGGGAATTGGGTGCCCTTGCATAATGTGATTGCAGAATTTGGTCAGGTGAGGGATAAGTTCCTTTCTGAATAATTTGTAGTATTCCCCTGGGAAACCATCTGGTCCCGCGGCCTTTCCCGGTTTTAAGGCTTTTATCGCCAAAACAACTTCTAGCGTTGAAATGGGTTCATTTAGCATCTTTTTGTCATCCTCTGTTATTTTAACTAGTGAGGGGGTTTCTAAATAGCTACGTGTGAGATTCTCTATCTTTGGGCTGTGTGTTACTTTGTGGCCGTCATAAAGCTTCGCGTAAAAGTCTCCAAAGGCATCAACTATTTCTTGGGGATGAGTTGTAGTTGTGCCATCAGGTTTTTCAATGAGTGGGATAATAGCCGTCTTATATTTTTCTCTAAGTTTATGAGCCAAGAATTTGTCGGGCTTGTTAGCATATATAAAGTACTGTGATTTTAGTTTCATTATAGCTCTGTTGGCCTGGGAGTTCAGCATCTTAGCCAACGAGTCTCTTTTATTTTGCAAATTATTAAGTGTGATGGGGTTCCCCGTTAATCTGTGTTGTCTTTCTAGATGCGCTATGTCCTCGTGTGTTTGCAGCAAGTCTTGTCTCGTCTTTCTATTGTGGATAGTTTTTTCTTTAATGAGTATGCCCCTAAGTACAGATTTGTGCGCTGCCCATACACAGGTCGGATTATCAGTGGTGTCTGTATTAATGTTCCAAAACTCAGTCAAATGTTGCAAAGTGGAGGAATGAATGTGTGGGTTTTTATGTAAGTTTGAGTCGTATGTCCAGGATCTGGACCTATTTGGGTCCACCAGTCCAGTCATCCTGAGTATTACTACGGAGTGGTCCGACCACACACAGGGACAAATGCTAGAAGAGCGGAGTGTCGGTTGTATGATTTGACTGGTGAAGACATAATCGAGTCGGGAATATGTATTATGGGCCGCCGAGTAAAAGGTTGATTCACTGGTGTTGCCATTTAAAATGTACCAGGAGTCAATCAGTGAGTGTGAGCTGAGTGAAGCCTGAATGTTTCATATTATGCTATCTCGCCTCAGTTGTTTGTTCGGTGTCATCCCTGACCCCTGTGTACCCCGTGGCGAGATGGTAATGTTAAAATCTCCCGCCAAAATTATTCTAACTTGTGACCACTGTGTAATGAGTTGCGATATATTCGTGAAGAATATATGTTGTTGTTCATTGGGCGCGTAAACATTACACAAGACAACATCCACGTTGTCCAACTGTCCCTTTAAGATTAGGTATCTACCCTCAACATCTGCATTAGTGGATTCATGTACGTAGTTAACCGAGAAGTGGATGAGAATCGAAACCCCTCTCTTTTTCGTCTTGGCAGTCGCGTGGAAGTGTGTGGGGAAACTTTTAGCCCAATAGTAGGGGAGTTGGGGTGTAACAAAGTGTGTTTCTTGTAGAAATAGTATCTTGGCCTTGAGCATAGAGTATTGTTTAAAGGCTAGTCTTCTCTTAGTGTCGGTGTTGAGGCCCCGTACATTATGTGTGGCTATAGTCAACTCACCGGCCATTTATGTGTTGTTTGTGAATAGTCAGCTTACCTCGTCTTCGTGAGACCCCTCTAGGCACACCACCCTCCAGTATTTCATACCATTCTGATGCGGGCTTCAAGTCCACCCTTATGGTTATCCTTAATTGTAAAGGCCTCTCCCCTTCGACATCTTGAAACATATGAAAAAACATATAACAACAGTACCACATGGCTGCACTCTGGGCCCAATGATCCGGATCTCCAACCTTTACTACTGCAGGAAAGAATAAGGGGGAAGAAAGAGAAAGAATAAGAAAAACAGAGGAAAACATATTAAGAAATCGCTTAAAGTACAATAACAATAAGTTTTTGCTAATTGGGGGTGTCAGTTCAGCTGCATCGAATTAAACGTAGCTGAGTAAAAAAAAAGTCCCTTGACAAGAGATTGATAATTGTGAGCCAAGTCTCGCTCTAAGGTATTATATGTCCCTACAGTCTCAGAGCTGATCATTCAAGAAAAGGAAAGCCGGTCCTTCTGTGTGTTTTTAGTTTTACAAGCTATGTTGATATTGGAGAAAGTGTCCTTTTAGAGCTTGTAGTACCCTGTCTAGCTCTACTTCTTCTTATAGCGGCTGTTACAGAGACTGTCATGGGAGACTTTTATGTCCCTAAATGTGTCCCAAAAAGGAGTTTTCAAATTTTTTGCTTCTTCCTGGTCGATTTAGACCATTGCGGTTTCGAAATCTGGTCTGCTGGTTTCGTTAGTCGCTGTAGGGGGGCAGGAGGTGACATCTATGGAGTTTCTAGGCCTAGGATTTGACAGACCTCCGGAATATCTGATGGTTCTTTGAGGGTGATTGTTCTAGAGTCCTTATTAATGTATAGGGCAAAGGGAAAACCAAATTTGTATAATATTTGATGTTTCCTTAATAGCTGTGTCAGCGGTCTGAGAGCTCCTCTACGTTGAAGGGTTCTGACACTCAGGTCCTGGTAGAACTGTATCACGTTCCCTTGAAATTTCAGTGTGGGGTTCTTGCGTGCACCCTGTAAAATGTTATCTTTATCTTGGAATAGCGCCATTTTGATGATTATATCCCTGGGGGGCATACCTTCTTTGGGCTTGGGCTTGAGGGCTCTGTGGGCTCTTTCAATTCCCATATTGAAGTCTCCTGTCCCCGCCGTCACCTGGTGAAACAGTTGCGCCACATAGGAGAGGAGGTCTTTGTTAAGGATACTTTCTGGGACTCCTTTCAGCCTTATATTGTTCCTCCTGCTCCTATTTTCGAAATCTTCAAGTTTTTCGTGAATCTCGATTAACTCTTGATGGTGGGAGGCTACGGACTGGGTAACATTAGTAATGTCCTCTACTAGGGTGTCTGTGTGTTCTTCTAGTGTGTCCATCCGCCCTCCAAGTTCAGCAATGTCTGATTTGATTTCAGATAAGCTATTGGTCATTGCCGTATGCATGTTATCTATTTTATTTATTGGATGTTATGTCCTGTTTAGAGACTAAGCCCTTCAGATCTGCTTTGGTCACTGGGGTGGTGTCTTCATTTGTTTCAGCATGATCTATATCTGACGCTTCTTGGTCCCCCTCTTCCAATTCATCTGTTGTGCTTGGTTTGGAGTGTATAGTTGTTTTAAAATAGGCATTGACTGTGGATGGTTTAGTTATTTTGTCGCCTTTTATTAATCTTCTGGCTGACATTGTTAAGGAGGTTTTTATTGCAACTTCTGTTGGTGATATAGCAGATAGCCCACAGATTTGTGGTTCAGTATTTTTTTGTGGATTTGAGTATGAAGGCCTATTGGTGGGGTTCTGGATGTGTCCCAGTTAATGTTTCACAGTCTATTACTTTTTTTTAGTAGGAGTCTCTCCCAGTTCCTCTATCTAAATTATTAGAGTAGCTGGTGTTGGCTAGTGTTCATGATCTGGCTATCTAGCTGAGTAACTGCAAGCCCCTAGATGGGTCTATTGTTCTCTGTCCCCTTTTATAGAAGATGTGGTGCTTTGTGTGGGATTTCTGTTATTCTTATATTTTTGGGGCAGCCGTTTTTTTTTTATTTCCCCCCACTCTCTTAAGCCCTTTCTATGGCTTTATCATAGCACTTGACAGCCCTGTAATATTATATTTTGTGTAACAGTCCTTTGCCTGTCTACAGTGCTATTTTGTGACCCCCAGCTCCCCTTTTTGTGTCTCTCAGCACAGTAGATGGTGTTTACCTGGCGGGAGGTCCCGCTCACAGTTTCAGTGCGCAGCGATCGTCGGCGCCATCTTGGATTTCTCCTTGCTGCTGTATGAGCGCGGTGTTACTTGGCTCCCTCCGATCGCCGCTGCTGTGCTTTCCCTCCGATGGCCCCCACAACTCCTCTGCAGCTGCTTGTCACTGCTGATGACCTCCGATGCTGCTGCGTAAGTGCTCTTTGGTTGTCCGGTGTCACCCGGTGCAGCTGTTGCTTCTGTGCTGATGTGATGCCTTTGTAGGATCTTGCTCCCTGCACTCCTCCGTGTATAGATAGGTTTTTTGAAGTAGCCAGAGCGACCAGGTTAGGGTATAGGATGTTACTCCTTATTTTGGGGTGATTGGGTGATGTCTGGGGCTACATGGATGTCATTTGTTCGATGTGCTGAACAGAGCTCACTAACTATGCTGCCATTTTTCAGCTTGGTCAGGCCACGCCCCCGATATTTAACTTTAAAGGGACATGAAACCCAAGTTTTTTCTTTCATGTTTTAGAAAGAACAAGCAATTTTAAACAACTTTCTAATTTACTTCTATTATCTAATTTGTTTTATTCTCTTGATATTCTTTGCTGAAAATCATATCTAGATAGGCTCAGTAGCTGCTGATTGGTTGCTGCACATAGAAGTGTCTTGTGATTGGCTCACTTATGTGCATTGATTTTTCTTTAACTAAGGATATCTAAAAAATGAAGCAAAATAAATAATAGAAGTAAATTGAATTGTTGTTTAAATTTGTATTCTCTATCTAAATCATGAAAGAAAAAGATTGGGTTTAGTGTCCCTTTAAATCACATTTGTTTACACCACCACATCCTATAGTCATTAACTCCCTCTGTTGTTCCATAACATTATTATACACCTATGACCTATTAGTCTGAACCATTGTTATATACTCCCATGGTACTAATATGCAACTCATAAAGACCTCTGGAGATTTCTGTAGTATTATTACATTATGTATTTTACGCGCAGTACTCTGAGAATAAAGGAATAAAGGGTTAATCACAATTATTTAAAACAAAAGCTCATTAAATCAAATATCCCATATGTGTTTATGATTAATTTTGTAGAAAAATCATTTCCATTTGTGTTTGAAAATAAGCAAGCCTAAAAAAAAACATAAATAAACATACTAGCAGGATTTTTCTGAATACATTAACAGTTTGTTGCAATTGTTTTATTATTAGCTAAACTCTCCACCACCAATTGCCAATACCAGTGATAGAATTTTAAAGTCTGCAGAAATCTCATTATAGGAGAACACAATTTTCAAAGTTAAATTAAAAATGGCGGACAAATAATTAATGGGCATTCATCTTTAAGTTTGTTTGTCTCCCTTTAAATATTGAATAACAATACAAACACAATAACAAAACAATATTTCCAGAATTAGGTAAATGTATCTTGCATGAGGTGGGAACTAAATTAAAGGGACATGAAACCCACATTTTTTCTTTCACAATTCATACTTTCCAGTTCACTTCTATTATCTAATTTTCTTAATTTCCTTGATATCCTTTATTGAAGAAGCAGCTATGCATTACTGGGAGCTAGCTGAACATATTAGGGAGCCAATAATATGACGCATATGTGTGCAGCCACCAATCAGCAGCTCCTGAGCCTACCTAAGTATCCTTTTCAACAAAGGATAACTAGAGAACAAAACTATTTAGATAATAGTTGTTAAAAATCACAAGCTCTATCTGAATAATTAAATAAAAAAATGTGGGTATCATGTACCTCTAATACAAAAGCTATTTCAATTTGAATTATAAATGAACTGGTTGATATATGTATATGTATGGTATATGTGGGTTTTTAAATCCCCAAACACTACTACTTCATACATATTATGGGTCAGATTACAAGTAGAGCACTAATTAACACTCCCACTCGAGTGTTAATTGCGCTAGAAGTAAACTTTTTTCACGCATGGGGATGCCCTCGTATTACAAGTTGAAAGTATAAAGTTATCGTTTTTTTGCTAACCAGATGAGTGCAAAAAGCCAAACTTACAATATTGCACGTGCAATAATTTAATCCCCCTTAGAAGTCAACAGAGCGACACTCAACGCACATGTAGACCCATTCGCATATTCTCATGTGTGCTAACCCGACATGAAAAAAATGAATATTTCACATTCCAATGTTCTGCACATCAGCAGAATGTTCTATTTATTCATAAATACATATTTCTATATACAGATATTATGTTTTTGGGGTACAATGTAAATCTATATATATACTGTATAAATGTATATATAAGTTTAGAAAAACGTTTGCGCTCTACTTGTAATCTGGCCCTTTAGTATTTAAAAATTGCTTAATACAATATTATTTACTATATAATTAAAAGGGTACATGTGCAGATTTACTGACAGCATAAAATTATCTCAAAAATTCAAAATCCTATACAGAATATTATTGCAAAAACTTACATTTAGTATCATTTCAACTGATGAAATTCAGGAAAACTAAACATTATAATCAGGTAGTATTCATTATGCAAATAGTCCCTTAGGATGTGAATGTTTCTTAATGTTGATGAAGGTGATAATGCAGAGGGTTTAATCTCAAAGGCTTTTGTTCAAGTTGATAAAAGACCCTGCATAAAATGAGTTATTTAGCATAAGTAATATAACCTGTGAGAGATGTTAATGGCTGTAAGAGAAGTTTATGAGAACCATTTGAAGCAAGAAATTCTAACTGATAAATCAGTTTGGTCACTGTACTACTTCATGGTTCCAGTGTACAACAATACTGAATGAAATTCAGATCTGCATGTATAATGCTAAAACATCATTTATAAATATATATTAGATAGTACACAAATATATTTATTTTAGTTTGTTTAATCTGCAAAAAACAATATGACTCATGGATAGGCTGACCATATTGCCGCTTTAAAAAGGGACACATATGAAAAATACATATGTCAGGGCTGTTTTCAGGGCTGTTTAAAGAAATGGATTTGTATAAGAACCCTCACATATGTATTTTTCATATGTGTTCCTTCTTAAAGCGGCAATATGGTCAGCCTACTCATGGAGCTCCAGTAGCTTTTGATTACCTTGTTTCTTAGTTATAAATATAATTTGTTAGACTTTATATAAAATTATATTTCCTAAATTAAAGGTGTATTTGAAATCCATTAGCTTAAATGCAACTTTACCATAAAAATACAGCCCATATATTTGAATCAGCAATTAATTGGACACAAAATCCTAATTTTTTCTTTTGTGATTCAAGCAGAACACACAACTTTCAAATTTACTTCTATTATCAAATTTGCCTTGCTCTCTTGGTTTCCTTTGTTGAAAAGGCAGTAATGCACTTCTGGGAGCAAGCTTAATACATCAATAAATAATAAAAATTATATTGCTGTTATCATTATCTTCAATTTTCAATAAATATTGTTCTTAATTATCTTTTAGAGACAAGAAAAGAGGTTTTTTTTAAAAAATAAAATATTTTAGAATGGATTATTTGTCTAAAGGTTAGTTTATAATGTTTATAATATTCTTAAATTGATGAGGACTAACTAATTATTTATAATGGTATTAAATATATCAATCAAGAACAAGATCCATATCTAGCCTTTTGTTGATTCCTTCTGGATATCTAGGGCGCCATGTACTAAGGCTTCAATTTTTTCGCACAGACCGTATCGAAATAACCCGCTGGCATTTGCACCATGCGGATGGCACTTCGTTACATGAATGTACTAAAAACCAAGCCGTAAAATTTTGCGTCTATTGTGTGTCGAAGACAATCGGATTATTGATAACTTTGAAGCTTCGTTCGGCGCGAAAGAGCAAAGTTAAGAAGCAGTCTGCGACCTGATTGGTTTAGTTCTTTACCCACGTGACGAATGGGAATGGTACTGTTTTCTGTTCCTGAAAACTTCCTCACGTTCTCGGGATGGTTTGACTGCAACATGGGTGCAATCGATGGCTCCAAGTACATTGGGCATTCCGGCCATTCTATAAAAATTGGACTTCACAGATTGCCACTCTTCTGGAGTCACTGGAAGGCACACGTACCTTGGAAAGACGACCATCAAAGCATCAATAACTTTGGTTAGGTGCCTCGAAAAAGCAGACTGGCTGATGCCAATTATAACGCTAGACACAGCTTGGAATGAACCGGTGGCAAAAAAGTGTAAGGCTGCCAACAGTTTTAATAGTCCGGGTATGGCTTGTGAACGCGCTGTCATAGGTTCAAGGTATTCTGCTATTTCATTGTAAAGTTCCATAATAGCTTCTCTGTCCAAACGGAATCTCTGGATAATCTCTTGATCAGAAATGCTTTCCAAACCCATACGTGGAAGGAAAACTCTAGGGACTCTGATTCTTCTACCTCTCCTTCTTTGCAAGTTGTCAACCGGTGCCTGTATAGCCCTTCTTACTCGTAATTGAATTAATTGGAAAAGAAACATGTGTAAAAGTGTCTCCATCTTCATTCAGTGATCCAAAAACCAATAATGCTACAATAGTAGTCTAGTCCTTTCACTTAAGTACTTCTACCTGGTGTCAGGTTGATACCCCCTATAGTTTTCTATTGTATTCGCTACCTAAATGGTCGTGAAGCAAATCACGCAAAGTTACAGTGAAAGTTGGAGCGCATGGATTAGTTGTAACATTCATAATTTCCAATTACAGCAAATTTACGTGCGATTGAACATGTAGTAAGTGGAAAAAGTCTTCGGAACGATGAGTTGCGTAAAATTACGATCGCTGATGAAAATAGTGGTTTTTCGACCAGATTGCAGATTGGTACATATGAGAAGCAGATCGTGAGCGAATCTTGACGCGGAAATACAGACGGACGGTCACTTCGAAGCTTAGTACATGGCGCCCCTAGTGTGTAAGTTCAGTATCCAGAATACTTCTTTTTTTTTTGCAGGGCTGCTATTCTATCACCTCCTCTAGGGTTCTTATTTATCATATCTATACTTATGAATGAGAAATAATTTGTACCCAATGTTTAGCCACCGGAGTTTTAGGTTTTTTTTCTCATAAGGAGATAAGATGCTCTTGTATCCTATCTTTAAGACCTTGAGAAGTGATCCCTATATATTTGTGAGAACAAATTTTACATGTAATTAAATATATGACATGAAAGGTACAATCTATTCTGTGTCTAATATCAAAGATCTCTCCTGTGTTAGTTGACGTAAAAGTTTTAGTATTATTTGTTTACTCACAACTTTTACAGGGAATGTGACAACACTTATAAAAACCCAATGTTGATTTTGAGGTGCTGTCAAAAATGCTGTTTGTTTAAGTAAAAAAATTTCTTGTGAAATCCCCTAAAGAGGGGGCTCTCCTTGATATACATATAACTCCACTGGTGACTATATGATTGAGTGTATTGTCACCATTAAGGATATTAAGGTTTTTAGTTATAATATGGCATATTTTATTGTACTGCCTACTATATTTAGTAATAAACAGTGTTTTGTTACTGATATTATCTCTAGTAACTGTTGTTTTTGGTAAAAATAGCGTCTCTCTATTCATAGATGCTATTTCTCTGTTAAGGTTATTCAGAAGATGTTTTTTATAACCTCTTTCTACTAATCTTTCTGTGAGTTTTTACGCTTCTATATGATACATCTGTATATTTGAACAGTTTCTACGTAAATACTGACACTTAGGGATGCCTTTTTTAAGATGGGGTATATGACATGAGTCTGATATAAGTATAGTATTTTTAGCTGTAGGCTTCCTATAGGTAGTACTAATTATATTATTATCAGAATCTATACTTAATCTCAAATCTAAATAATCAATGGTATTACAATTCTGTCGGCTAGTAAAATATAAATTATAATCATTATCATTCATAAATTCCATAAATGAATCAATAGATAAGTCATCTGTATTTTGCCAAATTATAATAAGGTCATCAATAAAAAGACCATATAATCTGATGTTATCTCTCTATGGAAAATTATCTGAAAAATGTGGCTCAGCTCCAGCCAGCCCATGTACAGTCAATGTTAACATAGACTGGGGCAAATTTAGCCCACATGACTGTTCCGTACTTCTGCAGATAATAAATGCCTTGATGTACAAAATAATTATAATGTAGAAATTCAGTCACTTGTATAAGAAACAAAATAAATTAATCACTGTAATCAGTGTGTCTATGTGACATTTCATTTAATGCCAATAATCCCCAATTGTGTGGTATGTTTGAATAGAGCGATGTAACGTCTATATTTAGCCAACAGTAATTGCTATTCCATTTAATATCTTTAAGTTGAGTGAGTAAGTGTGGGCTGTCTTTAATGTAGCCTTGCAAGGCTTGCATAACAGGTTGTAAAATATGGTCTAGCCAGTCTCCCAGTCTTTCACATAATGACCCATTGCTAGAAAATATGGGTCTACCGGGGGGGGTTTGATAAGGCTCTTATGTACTTTAGGTGTTATGCGAAAGGGTGGTATTCTGGGTTCTTTAATTCAAATGTAATCTGATAGTTCTAAATTCATATGGCCCTGTTCAACAGCTGTGTCCAAAATATATTTTAGTTTGTATTTAAATACACTTGTAGGATTGAATGTCAGTTTGTTATACAATTTGCTATCACTAAGCTGCTCTTCTATTTCTCTTAGGTAATCACTTTTATTAAGTAAAACTACCACTCTGCCCTTGTCAGCTTGGGTTATAACTATGTTTTGATTGTTTTGCAAATGTTTAAGAGCTCTTCTTTCCTTAATAGTAAGATTGACATTCACTATATGTGGCACATTAGATCTAGTAGAGTTATATAATGTTGTCAATTCTCTCTATGACTCTTTGGTAGGAATCTATCCAATGATCACGTATCTGTACTGGATGAAAATAACTAGTGTCTTTAAACTTATAAGTAGTGCAATTTTTTATGATGAGTGTATTAGCATGTCTCATGGACTGTTGTTTTAATGTAATAAGGTTATTTAAGTGAGTAAGGTCTGTATATTTTAGACCTACTGAGTGAAGAGTGTTGGTGGGTTCTGGAAGATCGGTAGTATCTGGATCTTTAGAATTAAAAAAATGCTTTTTTAAAAAACCAATTTCCTTAAAAATGTATTAGTGTCAATAAGTGTTTCAAATAAGTCAAAATTATTAGCTGATGAATATGACAATCATTTATTTAACAATGAAATGTGAGCATTAGATAGATTACAGTCAGAGAGGTTTACCACTGCTATTTCTTTGGCATCTTTCTTATCCTGCTGGGGTATCTAAAGGATTGTCGATCCTTTTTTGGTGTGCTAGTTTGTTGTGGAGTTTCCACAAGAGATTTTAGATTTTGTCTGTGTGGGGTAGGCCCAGATGGTGGTTCTATAGATGTTTATTGTACTAATCTGGTTTCCTGATCTGAATCGGTGTTCTCACCTTCTTGTTGATCTGTATCAATACTAGAGAATGTATCTTTTCTAGGGGTATGATTTCTATTTACTTTTTTGTTTTTATTGCCTTTCTTTTTGTTATTATGTGAGGACCATGAGTATAATATATCAAGATAATAATCCTTAGTATCTCCATGATATTTCTGCACCTTTCTATCTGAATGGGTTATAGCTAGTTGGTCGATAGTTTCTTCCAACTGTTTATTATTGTCTTGATATTTCTGTGCTTTCTCAAATGGTTTAAGTGTTTCTAGGGTTTTGTTTATATCAATGAGGATAGTATCTCTCCTGCTTTTTATGTCTCAACAACTGTTTCATACATATGATGGAGCAGTTAGTGAGATTAGTATTCCATTCCTCCATAAATTCAGGAATGTGTAATGCAAAGGAGGGATACTTCTTCGTTTGTAACCCCCTAGGTACTTTATTGTCTCCAATATAGGGTTCCAACAATTCAATGTCTCACCACATGTTCATTTCTTTAAATCACAATTTTTCTAGGTTAGTAAAAAATTAACCATATTGTCCTCATTAATAGACTCACTAATTTGCACAGGACCTCTTAAAGAACTCTCCATTATATTTTTTCACTTGGTATCATCTATTATCCCTGTGGGAGTATAACCAGTATCTATAAATAACAAACAAACTTATCTCAACTATTTCTTAACACACTTTCAGTGTTGGCTTAAAGTACCTTTGGGTTAGCTCTCAAATGAAAGCCAGAACAGAGCTTTGTAATGTTCCCCATAGAAGTCTATGAGGTGAGGGAGTTAGCAGGGCCACGCTATCCAACCTTTAGATGCAAATGTAGTGAGACTTTCACTCAGGCACTACCTTTTTACTTTGAATTTGTAATCTGAGCGCAAGAATAAAAGACCTAGTGTTTAAACTTAAAGGGCCACTAAACCCAAAATCTTTCTTTCATGATTCAGATAGAACATAAAAATTTAAACAACATTACAATTTACTTCTATTATTTATTTTGCTTCATTTTTAAGATATCCTTATTTGAAGAAAAAGCAATGCACATGGGTGAGCCAATCACATAAGGCTTCTATGTGCAGCAACCAATCAGCAGCTACTGAGCATATCTAGATATGCTTTTCAGCAAAGAATATCAGGAAAATAAAACAAATTAGATAATAGAAGTAAATTAGAAAGATGTTTAAAATTGCATTCTCTTTCTAAATCATGAAAGAATAAATGTGGGTTTCATGTCCCTTTAAATGGTGTTAACACTTAAAATGTGAATGTTTTGCAACCTTCGAAAAATGAAATGAAATTGAACACATTCATTTGTTCGTTGTGAATTTCAGATATTTTGACATTATTCTAACATTTGTTTAATGTAATAGTATTTCTAATGCTATCTTTCAATGTAGTATTCGATAAAAAAAAATCTAATTCAAATATTGCATAATTCAAATCGAATCATGTAATATTTGAATTGGAAACATTTGAATTGATATATTTGTAATACTATTTCTAATGTTCTCTTTAAATGTAATAATCAAATTCTGCAATATTTGAAATAGAACTATTCAAATTGATATATTTGTAATATTATTTCTAATGCTCTATTTAAATGTAATATTCAAATTATGCAATATTCAAAATGAAAAATTCAAATTGATATATTTGTATATATTATGTATCAATTTACTACATTCCATATGAACTATTGAACTTCTGAATAGTATTTGTTAAATCAAATGTTACATCCAAAATTTCGAATGTGGATATTCGATCTAATTATGAACATTCAAAAACTAAAATAATATTCAAAAACTGGAAATAACATTTGATTACCGAATTCTAATGGATTTTTGTTCTTATCAACATTCAATTGTCATAAAATGAATGTCCACATGACTATTTGTTCCACCAAGCAAATTATACTTTCACCTTATTCGCCCAACCCTAGTCTCTATTAGGGTTGCCCCTTTGTCCATATTTTCCTGGACAAGTATGACTTACACATGTTGCAGGGCGTGCATAGCGGAACATGTATTTTGACTCTGGATATGAATAGTGCTTCTGGACAGCACTACTGTTCCTCTATGTTCCTCCCTGCACACCCTGCAGCATGTGTAACTTATAACTTTCCTGGTAAATATAGCTGAGGGGCCAACCCTAGTTTCAATTAAGAATTGGCCTTCATCTCTAGGGGGCCCAGCTGGCCCTGCAAATAAGTAGTAACATCACCACAGAGGTGCATGGTGGTGCCAGGGTCAGACATGATGCAGGTCTGACGCTTTTGTTTGCCTCTTTGAGAAAATGTGCTCACAAGTTAAGGAAAGTGAATTAATTGGTCTTTGCAATATAGTTGAAGGGGTTCCAAGATAACTGTCACAGTGTTGCTTTAAAGAAAAACCTGGCACAGTTATTGTACTTGAAGTCAGCACAAGTGCATATCCCCTGGCACAGACTAACTGTGCAGCAGGATGAGTTACTATCACAGAGAAGCAGCTCCTCTTTGAAAAAAGCCAGCAAGTGTGCTGTTGAAATGGGGGGCCCTCGCCGCAGCCTTTGCCCTGAGGTCCAGTGAGGTCTTGTTACACCCTTGTGTATATTAATTCCATTGGCTCTTAGAGACTGATCAAATGCAAACTTACCATAGTAATACAGAACCATAGATTTGTATCAGCAGATAAACATTTACTGAATTTGCAACAGAGAATGATGCCAATCCCAGAAATGGGTAAATCACATCTTTACTGTGTTTTGCTTACTAATGTTGCTATAACAGATTGTTCCATATATATATATATTTATATATATATATATATATATATATATATATATTTTATATATATATATATATATATATATATATATATATATATATATATATATATACACAGTATATATATATTTTATATCTATGATAAATATATTCTTTTGAATCTACTTACTTTTGTGTATAAACCATAATGTCATGCTATGGCATTCCTCTGTCTCGCAAAAATGCCTTTCTTCTGAGACTGTCTAATGAAGGATCCTCAAAGTGATGATAAATTGTAGTGTTTCAAAAATGCTAGGATTTGCCATAACTAAAAATAAAAGCAACTTTCATTCATCATTATAAAAAAACCTAATGAATAAGTCCCTTTATTTCACTGCGGCTTCAGCGCTAACCAAAACACCTCCAGCTGCCCACGACACAGCTCAGTTTTTTCAATTAGGTGACAATTCCTCCTCTTAACCAATCAACATTATGCCGTAGGTGGTCGCGGCAAAATAAGTTGCGGCAAAATAAGGGTACCTATTCAGTTGATTTTTTTAAACTGATGAAGGTTGCTAGAATTTACAATTACTTTAACTCTTGCATTTGCTTTTCTTATTAGTTAGACAATAAGGTATTACCTGTGCACTTTTTTTTATTTTTACAAAATAACATGTACATATCATTTACTCCAAATACTTTCCAAGGATTCCATTTATCAAACAGTGGAGGTTGCTTTGGAGCCCTTTGCAGTGCAGGCTTGCTGATGTGAGCATGTGAAGATAAACAGAGATTATATAGCAGATGCTTCTTAACCACAGATGTAAAAGAGTTAAAGCTTCCCAAACTTTTTCATCTGGGGTAATTAACATTCAGTGCTTTGGCAGTGATGCCCTCTGCTCTTGGGTGAACCAATTGCAATAAGAAATGCGGGCAGCAGACAGAGCTTGCATGCTGCACACCCACCGTGAGTGTGGACGGACAGGTACCCTATCTGGGAACATTGTTTGGCTGCCTATTGACATATGGCGCCTTAAGTAATTTTCCTAATTTCAACATCAATATATGCTCTATACAGATGAATTACAATATATCCTGCATCTCTAAATGCCAAAAACATGAGCATATGATTTGCTTTTGAAAAGTTCAAACTGACAGGATCAGTGTATTTTTTTTTTTTTTTTAATAAGTTAAAGGCAATAAAGAATGTTTCTAGCAAAAAAGTCAATAGTTCTTATATATAACTTGAAAATATTCCACTTGTATTATAAGGATATTTTAAACTATAAACATATTTAACTTACAATTTAGTTTTCGCCTCATATTTAAGATACAGGATACAAATTGTTGAGTTCACCTTTTTGTTATAACTCAAACTGACAAACTAATGTTTGCTAAATAATTGAGAAACAACACGTTCTAACAAGTTTTAATTTCTTCTGCAGATGGAGGACGATAAAAGGAACCACGAGAACAAATTAGTGGTATATAGGTCAATCATCCTATTAAGGCCCTACTGGGAACAAACAGCTAATCTACATAATTGTTTCTTCCACATCTCGGTACACTGCTGTGCTAATACATGTTCTTGTTTAGACCTTGCAAGAAAAAAATTGAAGATGGACTTTTGTGATTAAATAAGAAATACAAGAATACTAGTATTTTTATATAGGAAAACCTTTGAAACCTTTAATTGAAGCATTTAAGAAAATATAAAAATATGTTTTTCTAAATTTGGTACTTATAATAATGAGTACAACTTTTTTTTTCTGCTCAGAGAAAATAAAATGTTTTTAACACACTAAATTCAATATCCATCAGAATCAAGACCAACACAATTCCATTACAGCTGTAACCTTTCCTTCTAAAATCTTGATGATGGTTCTGTTTATCATAGTGGAATAACAAATTATGCCAATTAGCGCCATCCAATTTTTAAAGAAGTAGGGCTAAATGTGTATTTTAACTATTTTGCACCAGTAAGTAAGAACATTATTTTCAAACTGAAATTCCTCATAAAAGTTAAATAAATAAAAAAAAAACTATATTCATAATTTATTTTGCCCTCTGTTTGCTGTAATTTAAATTTGATTGTGTTTTTTTTTTTTTATTCACTCAGGAAGGTTGGAGTGCATTCAATGCAATTCTAAATCCTGTGAAAATCATGTTCTATATAAATGGGTGCAAAAAGCAATCTGTTTATATTGGCATGGACAAAATCTGCATACAACATAAATGTCTTTTCTGGAAATTCCAAGAAGATAATATGATTTTGAAGGCCACAAATTCAAGTTGCCCATGACACTGATGCATGTAAGCATTGATTTGAGTGATTATGTCACTTATGCACAGTGACCTCTGATGTCATTAATGATTTTATATGTGAATGTTTTTTATGAACTTATCTACAAAGCCATGGGAGCAGAGTTTCAGACATGATTTTCTGTTTTTTTTTCCATTTTCCAAATTGTTTTGATTTTAATTATAATGTCTGTAACTATTTTTTTTAATTTATGTTTTAATTATTTAAAGCCAGATGACAAATTGCTACAACAAGTAAATACTATGTTTCCTTTCTAAACATCTATAAACCAAAATATACTTTTCTGCATGAACATTAATATTGTCTATAGAAAAATGAAGTATAGAAATTCCCATTTAAACATAAATATTCCACATTCAATATTGAAATAACAAACTCCAACATCTCAAAATTAAATTATCGGTGTAAAAAGTCATATAAATTACATATAAAAATGTCTATTTAATGTCACTTGTACATATTCTTTCATAAAATTATATTTATACTTATAATACCAACATCACCTATTTAAGTTTAAAAAATTAAAGTTAACTATTCAACATCAAAAATGCCAAATTGTACATGTTCATATTCAATATTTCATACCCCATTCAAATTTGTAATTAAAAAGACTATTTACCCTCAAAGTACAAAATATTCATTTTTAAAAGATAATCGACTAGATTACGAGTTGTGCAGTAAAGTAAAAAAGCAGTGTTAACAGGTCCTACGCTGCTTTTTTTATGCCCGCTGGTATTATGAGTCTTGCAGGTATGGATGTACCGCACACTTGTTTGGCCTTACTGCAAACCGACTTACGTAAAGTTCTTAAACCCTTTTTTCTATGGACTTCCATAGCGCCGGTGTTACGAGTCTGTCCTGGGAGGCCAAAAAGTGAGCGGTACACCCTATCCCGTCAAGATTCCTAAAGCATTTTAAAGTCAGTAGTTATGAGTTTTACACTACAACGCTGTAGCATAAAACTCATAACTAAAGTGCTAAAATGTACACTAACACCCATAAACTACCTATTAACCCCTAAACCGAGGCCCTTCCGCATCGCAAACACTATAATAACATTTTTAATCACTAATCTGCCGCTCTCGACATCGTCACCACTATAATAAACATATTAACCCCTAAACTGCCACACTCCCGCCTTGCAAACACTAGTTAAATAATATTATCCCCTAATCTGCCGCCCCTAACTTCGCTGCCACCTATATTATACTTATTAACCCCTAATCTGCCGTCCCCAACATCGACGCCACCTACCTACATTTATTAACCCCAAATCTGCCATCCCCAACGTTGTTGCCACTATTCTAAATTTATTAACCCTTTAAACCTAAGTCTAAGCCTAAACCTTTCACCCCCTAACTTAAATATAATTTAAATAAATCTAAATAAAATTACTATCATTACCTAAATTATTCCTATTTAAAACTAAATACTTACCTATAAAATAAACCCTAAGATAACACAATATAACTAATAGTTCCATTGTAGCTATCTTAGGGTTTATTTTTATTTTACAGGCAAGTTTGTATTTATTTTAACTAGGTAGAATAGTTATTAAATAGTTATTAACTATTTAATAACTACCTAGCTAAAATAAATACAAATTTACCTGTAAAATAAAACCTAACCTAAGTTACAATAACACCTAACACTACACTACAATTAAATCAATTCCCTAAATTAGATACAATGAAATAAATTAAATTAAATGAGCTAAATCACAACCCCCCCCCCCCCCCACTAAATTACAGAAAATAATAAACAAATTACAAGATATTTAAACTAATTACATCTAATAGTCCTATCAAAATAAAAAAAAGCCCCCCCAAAATAAAAAAAACCCTAGCCTAAACTAAACTATCAATAGCCCTTAAAAGGGCTTTTGCGGTTCATTGCCCCAAAGAAATCAGCTCTTTTACCTTTAAAAATAAATACAAACAAATTACCAAATACCTCCCACTACAGGGGAACCCTTCCTTTATACCAGGCATGACTACCCAAATGTTCAAAGTGTGGGAAGAAAAAGGTCTAGTTTCAGTAGCACAATTTATAGAACCACTCTCCAACAAACTACATCCACTGACGATACTTCAAGGAAAATACAACCTCCCTAGACATAGCACCTTTGCATATATACAATGCGCCCATTATATACGCAAACTCCTAGCTGATGGACTCGACTGCACGACTCGTAATCATGTTGACTGCCTGTGCTCACTAGCTGCACAAGGAGCACACTCAATCTCACAAATTTATGACCTAATCATGCAGAACAAAGCTGAGGAAATCACACAACAGATGAGTGACAGTTGGAATGGCCTTCCGAGCATAGATATAGACAAAGAGGTCTTGACTACCAGCTATGAACTGGTGAGACAGGCCACGTTAGCATCAGATCTTAGAGAATCACACCTCAAACTCATACACCGCAGCTATATCACACCAAAGCTGCAGGCTAAATGGGTCCCCAACACGAGCAACAGTTGCCCTAAATGTTCCCTACCTGACCCGGACATCCCGCACCTTTTCTGGGATTGTCCCAAGATATTCCAATACTGGGCTAAGATACAATTCTGGATGTCAAAAATATGTGGGAGCCGCATCACCCTAACAAAACGTGACGCCCTCTTTCTAAGAGGTCACACTCAGTCTTCCCCCCAGGACCGCTTTCTAAACTCAATCATACTCCTAGTTAGGAAACTAATCCTCAAAAATTGGATCTCCCACAAACTTCCACACCTGACCCACCTTACACGACTAGCCCATACCCAACTCTTAAAAGAGCAAGCAGATGTTAAGGGAGACATGGAAAAAAGAGTTAAGTCATTCATGACCAAATGGGAACCATACTTGCTACATCTTTCCCCCAAGACTAGACAGCAGATCTTAACCCCCTTTCTAAACAGTAACTTTCTAATGACGGAACAATTAAAAGGCCACTGGTCTATGGACAGGAGAGATCACAGAAATAACTCTTGAAACTTCTAACATCCCACACACCCCCACTCCAACTTTATAATGTAACTGAGGCCATGACATGAAAACAGACGTCAGAGCAACTGGCTGGACTCGGAGGCTCTCCCCAGACACTAGACCCTCAGACACAAGCTTGGAGGGTAAGTTTAATGCCTTCCCACATGGAAGGTCAAATCATAAATAGACTAAAATCAGTTTATTACTGTTAGTTAACTTAACTATGTTATGTACAGTTTGTTATTAAACATGTTTTTTAGTCCCCCTGTTAGATACCTTAAAATGTTATAACTGCAAGCACCCCAGGCTCAGATTGCACTTGTCAAGCACTGGAAACTAACCTGGCTAGCATCAGTCTATTATGAACCACTCTTGGAAAACATGAGTATCTGGCATCTTAGGAAAAGACAAACACAATTTCTGGGACAAACCTACCCCATCCCACTCACGCCTTCCCTTCCCTCTCTCTTCCCTCAAATCCCCCCCCCCTCCTAGTCCTTCCCTCCCCCCCCTCCTCCCTCTTCTCCCTCCCTCTCCCATTATCCTCTCCTCCTTCAGTTTATAAAATGTTTAAAACTGTTCAGTAAAGAGTTCTATGCATATTGACTTCGCACTTGTCTATCCAACTTATCTTACTCAAGTGTATGTACATGTTATTGAAGCAAATTATATTTATTTTGTATCTCTGTTTGAACTTTGATAAATAAAGAAATTAAAATAAATAAATAAATAAATACAAACAACCCCCCCAACAGTAAAGCCCACCACCCACACAACCAACCCCCCAAATGAAAGCATGACTAAAAAACCTAAGCTCCGCTCCGGAAGGATAAAGATAGAAGATTCCGTCTGGATGAAGACTTCTGCCCGTCTGGAGGACCACTTCTGCCAGCTTCCTTGAGGACATCTTGCTGCTTGGATGAAGACTTCTCCCGGTAAGTGAATCTTCGGGGGTTAGTGTTTTTTAAGGGTGTATTGGGTGGGTTTATTTTTTAGGTTAGGGCTTTGGGCCTGCAATAGAGCAAAATGCCCTTTGAAGGACAATGCCCATCCAAATGCCCTTTTCAGGGCAATGGGGAACTTAGTTTTTTTAGTTATGCTTTTATTTGGGGGGTTGGTTGTGTGGCTGGTGGGGTTTACTGTTGGGGGGGTTGTTTGTATTTATTTTTAAAGGTAAAAGAGCTGATTTCTTTGGGGAAATGCCCTGCAAAAGGCCCTTTTGAGGGCTATTGATAGTTTAGTTTAGGCTAGGGTTTTTTTTATTTTGGGGGGGCTTTTTTATTTTGATAGGGCTATTACATTAGGTGTAATTATTTTAAATATCTTGTAATTTGTTTTTTATTTTCTGTAATTTAGTGGGGGGTTTTGTGATTTAGCTAATTTAATTTATTTAATTGTGTTTAATTTAGGGAATTGATTTAATTGTAGTGTAGTGTTAGGTGTTAGTGTAACTTAGGTTAGGTTTTATTTTACAGGTAAATTTGTATTTATTTTAGCTAGGTAGTTATTAAAAAGTTAATAACTATTTAATAACTATTCTACCTAGTTAAAATAAATACAAACTTGCCTGTAAAATAAAAATAAACCCTAACACCTAGATTACAAGTTTTGTCGGAAAAAACTTGCGGGGCTAACGCTTTAAACAACGCTGGTATTACAAGTTTTCTGAATGGCTGCGTTAGCCTCAGAAAAGTGAGCATTGAGCATAATTTAGCTCCTCTTCTACCTGTAATACCAGCATTGCTTACGATAGCGGTAAGCTGGCAAAATGTGCTCATGCACGTTTCCCCATAGGATACAATGGGGCTGAGCTGGCTGAAAAAAAACCTAACACCTGCAAAAAAGCAGCGTTCAGCTCCTAACACAGCCCCATTGTTTCCTATGGGGAAACACTTTCTAAGTCTACACCTAACACCCTAACATGAACCCCGAGTCTAAACACCCCTAACCTTACACTTATTAACCTCTAATCTGCTGCCCCCAACATCGTGGCCACCTGCATTATACTATTAACCCCTAATCTGCCGCTCTGGACACCGCCGCCACCTACATTATCCCTATGAACCCCTAATCTGCTGCCCCTAACATCGCCGACAGCTAAATTATATTTATTAACCCCTAATCTGCCGCCCACAACGTCGCCGCTACCTACCTACACTTATTAACCCCTAAACCGCCGCACTGCCGCCTCGCAAACACTATAATAAATTTTATTAACCCCTAATCTGCCCTCCCTAACATCGCCGCCACCTACCTACAATTATTAACCCCTAATCTCCCATCCCCAATGTCGCCACTACTATAATAAAGTTATTAACCCCTAAATCTAAGTCTAACCCTAACACCCCCCCCTAACTTAAATATAATTTAAATAAAAAGAAATAAAATTACTATAATTAAATAAATTAATCCTATTTAAAACTAAATACTTACCTATAAAATAAACCCTAATATAGCTACAATATAACTAATAGTTACATTGAAGCTATTTTAGGATTTATATTTATTTTACAGGCAACTTTGTATTTATTTTAACTAGGTAGAATAGCTATTAAATAGTTAATAACTATTTAATAGCTACCTAGTTAAAATAATTACAAAATTACCTGTAAAATAAATCCTAACCTAAGTTACAAATACACCTAACACTACACTATCAATAAATTAATTAAATAAATTAACTACAATTATCTAACATAAAATACAATTAAATAAACTAAACTATATTACAAAAAAACACACTAAATTGCAAAAAATAAAAAAAATTAATATTTTAATCTAATTACACCTAATCTAAGCCCCCTAATAAAATAAAAAAGCCCCCCAAAATAATAAAATTCCCTATCCTAAACTAAATTACAAAGTAATCAGCTCTTTTACCAGCCCTTAAAGGGACAGTCTAGGCCAAAATAAACTTTCATGATTCAGATAAAGCATGTAATTTTAAACAATTTTCCAATTTACTTTTATAACCAATTTTGCTTTGTTCTCTTGGTATTCTTAGTTGAAAGCTTAACCTAGGAGGTTCATATGCTAATTTCTTAGACCTTGAAGCCCACCTCTTTCAGATTGCATTTTAACAGTTTTTCACCACTAGAGGGTGTTAGTTCACATATTTCATATAGATAACACTGTGCTCGTGCACGTGAAGTAATCTGGGAGCAGGCACTGATTGGCTAGACTGCAAGTCTTTCAAAAGAACTGAAAAAAGGGGCAGTTTGCAGAGGCTTAGACACAAGATAATCACAAAGGTTAAAAGTATATTATTATAACTGTGTTGGTTATGCAAAACTGGGAAATGGGTAATAAAGGGATTATCTATCTTTTAAAACAATAAAAACTCTGGTGTAGACTGTCCCTTTAAAAGGGCTTTTTGCGGGGCATTGCTCTAAAGTAATCAGCTCTTTTACCTGTAAAAAAAATACAAGACCCCTTCCAACATTAAAACCCACCACCCACACACCCCTACTCTAAAACCCACCCAATCCCCCCTTAAAAAAACCTAACACTAACCCCCTGAAGATCACCCTACCTTGAGCCGTGTTCACCCAGCCGGGCCGAATTCTTCATCCAATCCGGGCAATGTGGTCCTCCATCCGGCAGAAGTCTTCATCCAAGCGGGGCAAAAGAGGTCCTCCATCCGGCAGAAGTCTTCATCCATCCGCGGCTCCATCTTCAAGACCTCCGACGCGGAACATTATCCTCGGCCGACGGACTAACGACAAATGAAGATTCCTTTAAATGACCTCATCTAAGATGGCGTCCCTTGAATTCCGATTGGCTGATAGGATTCTATCAGCCAATCGGAATTAAGGTAGGAAAAATCCAATTGGTTGATTTAATCAGCCAATAGAATGCGAGGTCTATTCTATTGGCTGATCCGGATTGAACTTCAATCCGATTGGCTGATTAAATCAACCAATCAGATTTTTCCTACCTTAATTCCAATTGGCTGATAGAATCCTATCAGCCTATCGGAATTCGAGGGATGCCATCTTGGATGATGTCATTTAAAGGAACCTTCATTCGTCGTTAGTCCGTCGGCCGAGGAGGTCTTGAAGAACTATATTAAACTAATAATTAATCTATACAAAAGGGTTTTTTTTTGGTTAAGCACACAACAAAAGTGCTGCCAAAGTGACCAAAACAATTACAAAACAACAAAAAAGTATTGGTGCACATCCAACCACTTAAGTCCACATATTTATAGCATATTTATATATACTTCTGTCTGCTAAATATACTTACATAGTTCAAATAAGATTGGGATAAACATCTCATAATAATATTGACTTATATTTAGGCTGCAAAAAAATTGGTTTAAATTTAATTTAAAATAGGGATCTTTTTGCAGCATAAATATAAGTCAATATTATTGTGAGATGTTTATCCCAATCTTATTTGAACTATGTAAGTATATTTAGCAGACAGAAGTATATATAAATATGCTATAAATATGTGGACTTAAGTGGTTGGATGTGTACCAATACTTTTTTGTTGTTTTGTAATTGTTTTGGTCACTTTGGTAGCACTCCCACAATATGTGTGTTAAGTTTAAACAGTCATTTTGTGGTGTGCTTAACCAAAAAAAAACCCCTTGTTGTATCTATTCAATAGGGAGTTGACTAATCCCCCCCCCCCCTTTTTGGTTAATGCACACCACCCAGCCCAGGTGTGTTCCAGATTATATAACTGTGGTATACATATAAAGCTAGGGAGTTTCACTCTGTGTAGACATGATTTGCTGCAGTGTGGAAACTAATTAGTGTTAGGACCAGTCTATTGTGGGACACATTGTAAGTGGTGACTGGCTTAGCAGAATATGATCATATTGTGTAACTAAGATCCCTATTTTAATTTTAATTTGAACAGGCAATTTTTTGCAGCATAAATATAAGTCAATATTATTGTGAGATGTTTATCCCAATCTTATTTGAACTATGTAAATATATTTAGCAGACAGAAGTTTTTATTTAAATTTAAAAGCATATTTAACAGGCATTTTGTGCAGCATAAATATAAGTCAATATTATTGTGAGATGTTTATCCCAATCTTATTTGAACTATGTAAGTATATTTAGCAGACAGAAGTATATATAAATATGCTATAAATATGTGGACTTAAGTGGTTGGATGTGCACCAATACTTTTTTGTTGTTTTGTAATAATTAATCTACCCTAACTGTTAGACTAAATTACATTAAACTATATTAAACTAATAATTAATCTACCCTAACTGTTAGACTAAAATTACAATAAACTATATTAAACTAATAATTAATCTATCCTAAAAAACTAACAACTAAGTTACAAAAATAACAAACACTAAGTTACAAAAAAATAAATAAACACTAAGTTACACAAAATAAAAAAGAAATTATCAAAGATTTAAACGAATTACACCTAATATAAGGGCCCTATGAAAATTAAAAAGCCCCCTCAAAATAAAAAAAACCCTAGCCTACAAAAAACTACAAATAGCCCTTAAAAGGGCCTTTTGTGGGGCATTGTCCCAAAGAAATCAGCTCTTTTACCTGTAAATAAAAAATACAAATACCCCCCCCCCCAACAGTAAAACCCACCACCCACACAACCAAGCCCCCCAAATAAAAACATAATGAAAAAAACCTAAGCTCCACAGACGGTATCTTCTATCTTTATCCATCTGGCGCGGAGTGGCTCCATCTTCAAGACATCCGGCGTGGAGCATCCTCTTCTTCCGACGAATCCCGACGAATGAAGGTTGCTTTAAGTGACGTCATCCAAGATGGCATCCCTTAGATTCTGATTGGCTGATAGAATTCTATCAGCCAATTGGAATTAAGTTTGAAAAAATCCTATTGGCTTTTTTCAAACTTAATTCCAATTAAAGGACGCCATCTTGGATGACGTCATTTAAAGGAACCTTCATTCGTCGGGAGTCATCGGAAGAAGTGGATGCTCCGCGCCGGATGTCTTGAAGATGGAGCCGCTCCGTGCCAGATGGATGAAGATAGAAGATGCCGTCTGGGTGAAGACTTCTGCGGGCTTGGATGAAGATTTCGGCCGCTTGGATGAAGACTTCTCCCGGCTTCGATGAGGACTTCTCCTGGCTTCTTAGAAGATGGATGTCGGATCTTCAAAACTGTATGTGAATCTTAAGGGGTTAGTGTTAGGATTTTTTAAGGGTGTATAGGGTGGGTTTTGTTTTTAGATTAGGGCTTTGAGCCGCAAACGAGCTAACTGCCCTTTAAAGGGCAATGCCCATCCAAATGCCCTTTTCAGGGCAATGGGGAGCTTAGGTTTTTTTTGTTTTTTATTGGGGGGGTTGGTTGTGTGGGTGGTGGGTTTTACTGTTGGGGGGGTATTTGTATTTTTTATTTACAGGTAAAAGAGCTGGTTTATTTGGGGCAATACCCCGCAAAAGGCCCTTTTAAGGGCTATTGGTAGTTTAGTTTAGACTAGGGTTTTTTTTTTTATTTTGGGGGGCTTTTTTATTTTGATAGGGCTATTAGATTAGGTGTAATTAGTTTAAATATCTTGTAATTTGCTTTCTATTTTCTGTAATTTAGTGGGGGGGTTGTACTTTAGCTAATTACATTTAATTTATTTAATTGTTTTTAATTTAGTTAATTTATTTAATTTGTCGCTAGTGTTAGGTGTTAGTGTAACTTAGGTTAGGTTTTATTTTACAGGTAAATTTGTATTTATTTTAGCTAGGTAGTTATTAAATAGTTAATAACTATTTAGTAACTATTCTACCTAGTTAAAATAAATACAAACTTGCCTGTAAAATAAAAATAGACCCTAAGCTAGCTACAATGTAACTATTAGTTATATTGTAGCTATCGTAGGGTTTATTTTATAGGTAAGTATTTAGTTTTAAATAGGAATAATTTATTTAATGATAGTAATTTTCTTTAGATTTATTTAAATTATATTTAAGTTAGGGAGTGTTAGGGTTAGGGTTAGACTTAGGTTTAGCGGGTTAATAAATTTTGAATAGTGGTGTCGACGTTGGGGGCGGCAGATTAGGGGTTAATAAGTGTAGGTAGGTTGCGGCAACTTTGGGGGCGGCAGATTAGGGGTTAATAAAAATAATGTAGGTGTCGGTGATGTTGGGGGCAGCAGATTAAGGGTTAATAAGTATAATGTAGGTGGTGGCGATGTCCGTAGCGGCAGATTAGGGGTTAATAATTATAATGTAGGTGGTGTTAGGGGTGGAAGATTAGGGGTTAATAATATTAGTGTTTGCGAGGTGGGAGTGCGACGGTTTAGGGGTTAACATGTTTATTATAGTGGGGGTGATATGCGGAGTGGCAGATTAGGGGTTAAACATTTTATTTTAGTGTTTGCGATGCGGGAGGTCATCGGTTAAGGGGTTAATAGGTAGTTTATGGGTGTTAGTGTACGTTTTAGCACTTTAGTTATGAGTTTTATGCTAAGGCGTTGTACCATAAAACTCTTAACTACTGACTTTTAAATTACTCTTGACGGGGTAGGGTGTACCGCTCACTTTTTGGCCTCCCAGGACAGACTCGTAATACCAGCGCTCTGCAAGTCCCATAGAAAAAAGACTTTACAAAGACTTTACAAAGTTTACGTTTAAGTCCTTTTGCGGTAAAGCCAAAAAAGTTTGCGGTGCCTCTAAACCTGCAAGACTCGTAATAGCAGCGGTAGTGAAAAAGCAGCATTAGCGCCTGTTAACACTGCTTTTTCAGCTTAACGCAAAACTTGAGGATCAATGGTAGAATTATTAATAACAGAATTCTCAGCTAGTTAAAAGATCTTTGATAAGGGTCTGGAAATATCTAAAAGCTTGTTTTGACAAGACTTAAGCAATTTATTAGAACTTCTTTTAATACTTGGAGTACCCATGAATATTAAAATTTGGGGTTCAATGTTGGGAGTAACAAAGGAATTGCCTGGGAGGGAGGGACGGGGGAATTCAGCACAAAGTTTTCTACGAACGTCTTGCAATAAGGGGTGGCTTAAATAAAAATCTATATATTCTGCAACACCTGAGGAATGAAACCACTCCGAAGATCTGGGATGCTTAACCTCCTCAGGTTTAAATCTAGGCTTACCAAGGGAGTCGAGAAAAACAATTTCAGAATTATTAACAGGACAAGATTTTTTTTGCGTCTTTTAAATTTAAAATCAGAATAATCTTAGTCATCATCAAAAGATTGAAATGTATCATATTTATAATCATCTGAAAAATCCTCCACACAGGAAGAGGGGGCAAATGTTGATGCTTGTCTTTTTAGACCAGTTCTTTTAGAATTTGCATCAGTAAAAGTACCCTCTGAATTGTGACTCTCAACACACTCAGAAGTTCTTGGGCCGGATGACTGCCAGTGCCAGCTAACAGTACAGGTGCTTAATGGCAATAAGCTATGGGGGTTGTCTGTCTGAAGCAGACTATCAGCATCTTTTTCAATATGAGAAGGGGAAAGATGCTTAGTTTTAGAAGTATGTTTTTTATGAATCTGTGGAAATTCTGACTGAAAATTTGCAATAAAACTGTTCATTTTGTTGTCCATCTTTCTCATGAAGGACTGCCATACTATTTTGCAAAGAGGGTCAGGATTATTCTTTTCATGAGACATCTAGAGACCACAGAAAAGGGGTGAAAATTAAAAGCATAACATTTTTTAATAATGTTTTTGTGGAAAATGAATTAAAATACAGCAGCTCAGCAAAATGTTTTGACATAACCAAACGTTGTCTACCTGAAAGAAAGAGAAATAGTTACACCAAGAGTAAATAAATAAAAGTGTTTGAAATCGTCAGGGAAAAAATAATACTTTAACTTACAATGTTGCAATATATGTCTGCCAAGCATGATATATGAACCCTGAAAGCAACCGGAATAACACTGACACCTCCTACTGGGGTAAATCAACTTCCCTTCACTGCTGAATAATGTCAGGCTGAGGGAGGAAGCGGGAAGAAATGGTGGGAAAAAGGGGCGGGACAAAATGACGGCGGTGACACGCAGCGGAGCAGAAGGAGAGAAGAAGCCGGCTTCAAACAGAGAAGTTCGGTATGAGAGAGAACCTATAACCAACGTATAGTAGATAAAAGGTAAGAGGGAGATTTCAAATAAAAGCAAGAGAACAAGGGAAAATATAATTCCCACAGGGGTAAAAAACGGAAAGATAACAGAAAAACGGTAGGGACAAAACAATAGAAATATAAGTTAGGAAACAGGAAAAAATACAAAATGTAAAGAAGAATAAAGGGAAATAATTCCCACAGAAAGAAAAAATTTGAATAAAATGTAATAATACTTTATTAAAGAAACAATGCACAGGTACTTATCTTTTCAGAGCAGCAGAAAGAAAGTGGAGGTATTGGTGAGCTCTGGACTGTTTATGGACATTATGAGTATGCTGATTGGCCGATATCTTCTTCCACATCCATGGCTTTATCCTTATTGGTTCTTTTGTTTTCTCTGTTGTTTCACTTGTTTTATCTTTACTAATGTTAACACTGTATACTTTTAAGAGCTGTCAGAGCAGTAAATTGAAAGTAAAGCAAAAATTTGAGTCTCTGGTCTTGTAATAAAATCTATGTGGGCCACACTAAACAAAACATATATAGTAGATTTTATTAACATAAAGAGAAAACTTAAAGTTGCTTTGAAAAATATTGTGAATCTGAACAATTTCATAATCAGGATATTTCAGGTCTTAGAATTACAATTATTTATTGGGTTTCCCCTGAAGATAACAGTTACAAAAGATTATTTAATTTATGGCAATGTGAAACAAAATTGATGCATAGGTTGTGAAGCTTACAAGCAAATGGTTTAAATATTGATGTGGATTTACCAGCATTTGCAGTTTAAGATGATATTGAAGGATAGACATAGACAAATCAATCCGGTTAAATTGGTAACAACACCTAAGGTGGAAGTATGTGATAACAAGCAACAGATGATTTTATGTGAAATAGTTTAAAAGTTAAATTTTGTATTTGTAATTGTAGATTATTATTTTATAATTTTTTATTCATAGTGTCAATGGTTATCTTTAATTGACATATTAGGAACATTCAAACAGATTTGCATGTGTAACAGATGTTAAAATGTAATTAATTTGAGCGGTATTAAAATTTGCAGACTCATATGGTCTAAAAGTGTGTGTATGCATGACTACATATTAATAATTATATCTAATGAGCCCAGTGTCTTAAAAGGACATGAAACCCAAATTTATTTCATGATTTAGGAAGAACATACAATTTTAAACAGCTTTCCAGTTTACGTCTATTATTAATTAAAGTGACTTTATTCTCTTGGTATCATTTGTTTAAGGAGCAGCAATGCACTAGTGGTTTCTAACTGAACACATGGGTGAGCCAATAACAATTGGTATATATATGCAGCCACCAATCAGCAGCTAAAACCTAGGTTCATGCTGCTCCTGAGCTTAAAGGGACACTAAACCAATTTTCTTTCTTAAATGATTCAGATACAGCAAGCAATTTTAAGCAACTTTCTAATTTACTCCTATTATTATTGTTGCTTCATTCTCCTGCTATCTTTATTTGAAAAGCATGAATGTTAAGCTTAAGAGCCGGCCCATTTTTGGTTGAGAACCTGGGCTATGATTGCTTATTGGTTGGCTAAATGTAGCCACCAATAAGCAAGCGCTATCCAGGGTGCTGAACCGTAAATGGACTGGCTCCTAAGCTTTAAATTCCTGCTTTTTCAAAAAGATACCATGAGAACGAAGAAAAATGTATAGTAGGAGTAAATTAGAAATTTGCTTAAAATTGCATGCTTTATCTGAATCATGAAAGAAAAAAAATTGGGTTTAGTATCCCTTTAAATAGGTAAACTTTTCAGCAAAGGATAACAAGTGAAGGAAGCAAATTAAATAATAGCAGTAAATTGAAAAGTTGTTAACAAATGTATGCTCTGTCTAAATCATGAATTTCTAATTCTGACTTTACTGTCCCTTTATTTGGGTTACTGTCATAAGGTGGGATCTGACAATTGCATTAAAACTCCTACAAAGTATGGGGCTGTAACCACTGATGCTCCTTAAGACATTTGCGCGATTATGCAAACCAAATGCAAACCAAGGAATAAGGAGGACTTGTTAGCAGAATATTTTGTTAATAAATCTTTTGCCTTGAATCTTGGAAATATTCCAACACTAACATATGAATTAATCACAGTGCTTATCCCCTTTTTCAAACTAACAAGCCCCACCCACCTCAGGGGAGTGGCTACCACCATTAATCCCTCCCCCTGTTGCTCAAACAGGGGGGTAGCAGCCACAGCATTACAGGTAAAAGCCTCTAAAAATCCAAGCAAGCACCCCACCACCACTCGTCTCTCGGGCGAGTACTGCCACACAAAGCCAAGGCCTTTTTAATTCCCTTCCTTTAATGTAAAATTGAAAAGATGCAAACCCACTTCATTCAGATGAATCCTATCCTTCAAATAAAAACTTTTCCCAGACTCACCCTCGATCTCCACATGCCTCAGACCAACACCAACAAAACCCCTCACATATCCACTCACCATCCTGTTAATCTTCTGCCTGGAAGCCTCCAACCTCCCCATATCCCAACCTGACCTCCATACCAACTGACTCTCAATTTCTGACCACACTATCACCAACCCTGGGAATAGCTGCCACAATTTGTCTAAACCTCCCTTGATCCCATCCACCAAATCCTACTGGGACATAAACCCCAGGTCATTCCCCCTGCATGAACCACCAACATCTGCGGTGGGGAATAAAGTCTAGCATACTCCACTACTTTTCCAACTAGCTGTTCCCACTTCATCCCTTTCACCTCAAACCATTTTAACAGTACTCACTCCCTGGACTGTCCCAATTGAACTCTATCTTCCTTAACCACAGCAGCTTTCCTGGCCCAATAGATGTAAGAATAGCCTATAAACCAACACCTCACCGGACCTGCCAAGAAAACATAAAACCTAGTCAGCCGCCTCTCAGACCTCCATCTCCCAATTCTCTTAATCACTGATGCATCTAGCCCCAAGTGTGCCACCTCAGTCACCACCTCAATTCCTCATGAATTAGAAAATGGCCAATCCACCTGGGGCGGCAACTGAGGAAGTCCCTTACTGACGCAACTGGGCAAAACACTCCCCCTATCTCTCGCAGACAGACGAAATATACTTTTTCCCACCTGATCCATTTTGGACCTCCTCAACCACAACTCCACCATACCTTCCTTTAAAATTACCTTGTCCATGCAAAGGCCCCCATTATCCCTCCTATTCCTACACACCAACTCTGACACTCTGAACGCCCTGACAAAAGCTGTCTTAAATAGCTCCACCTCAGATCTGAAAAAACACAAAACTTTCAAACAATCCACCACTCTTTCCAATACCACAAAAGTAACCAGCCTGTTTCCATTCTTCTGCCCCTTTCCCCTACACAACCCCCTGATTGCCATCCAAACCACAAACACCTTAGTCAAGTCTTCCGACCCCAGTAATTGAAATAAAAACGCTAGTACTGCCACTCTCTTTTTTTATCTCTGAAGGCCACAGCCTGCCTTTGCCCCACCGTTGAATCCATGACAGCAACACCCCAATCTTACATTCCTTGCTGCCAGCTAAATGCCTGCCCATTCCAACTCACACCACTGCTGCCACACCCGTGCGTATGCCCTCCGTGTTAGGCACCAAGGCCCCTTTAATCAAACTGATCACCCCAGGCAACCCAAACTCCACAGGTCCCTCAGGCAGGTTACCCCTTCTCCATCTGCTTTTGGAGCCACCATGCAAAACCGATCCCACTGGAAATGGAAAAGAGAGTCAGCTATAACATTCAATTTTCCCAGCACATAAACAGCCCTGAATGAAATATTATTGCACAAACATTCCAGAACAAACCCTCTCAACATTTTCACCACTGGGGGTGAATTTGCAGTAAGCCTGTTGATTGCCAACACCACCCCCAAGTTATTAGAATGGAAACTTACTCTCTTATGCTTCAACAGATGAGGCCACACCCGAAGAGCCAGAACAAGCAGAAAAAATTCCAAGAACTTGAAATTCCTTGTCAAACCCAAATCTGCCCAATTCAAAGGCCATGCTTCAGCATACCACATCCCTTGCAAGTATGCACCAAACCCATGAGACCCCAAAGCATCCATAAACAGACACAAGCTGTCAGACCAGCCCACCTCCTGAATCATCAACCTCCCACTGAACTCTTGCAAGAAAGTCAGCCACACTCTAAGATCTTCTTTCAACTCTTTCGAAAGTCTGATGTGATGTCGCGGGTTGGAAACCCCAACCGTTGCTAATGATAGCTGACGGCTATCAATGCCTTCGTTCACTGATGAACCCTATGGATGAGAAAGGTGGTGGAACATCTGAAATTGCCCTACTCCTTTTTTAGCCACGACCCACAACGGTGAAACCCACAGGTTGGGCAAAGGAGGGGCTTCAAACAGCCCCGCCATCCTCCCCAGCGAAAGCTCTTTCAACAATTTTCCCCTTACCACTTAAACTTCCGGGCCTACTTTAAATTCCCCCCAAAATTCCCAACTTCCTGATACATAAATGGAATAACAAATCCCAAACTAAAACCAGTTAACAGTAATTCTGTATCTGCCCCATGACCCCGCCTACTGGCGTACACCACTAACCATGGGACCATCCTTTCGACCCTCACTGGTGTCCGTGCTCACACTACCAACTTCTCCTGGCCTACCACTCTGCTTTGCTTTCTTGAAACATTTTGCAAAGGAATGAATTCCTCCATAACCTGAGCACTTGTGCTTGAACTTGCACGATGTTCCAAACCGACACTGACCCTCATTGAATTGGAAGCAGAGCCCCTTGCGGATAGCCATCAGCATTCCCACACTGGTTCCTCCGTCCACCCATTCCCAGTCCTGAATTCCGAAAGGAATGCCCCTCCGCCCGAAGTGGAGTCATGATATCCAACTAAATGCCCATGTCCCTGTCGTCCCAGCGCATTTCCGGCCTTACCGCCATCCATTGCCTAAATCTCTCATCGTACCCCCACCATGCCATCCCACCATACATCCTATACACACTCGCAATCTCATCATAAAAACAAAATAGGGACAGCTCTTGTTCCGGGAATTTGTCACTTACCACCCTTGCCAAGATGCAAAAGGCCCTTGACCAGTTCCCAAACATCTTGGACAACTTCCTCCAATGCTTCTTCCTCCTCCTCCTTCCCTTTTTCTTTATTGTCCATCCTTCACCTTCAGTGCCTGGTCCAATGGAAGCAGGGACATAATTTCAAAGAACTCTCTTTTCCATATCTTCTCCTTCACTGGTGAGATGAATTCCCAATTGTCCCACCGAACATAAACAAGGCCTCCTCAATGGCACCTTCAACACTTTCCCACTTCCACTAGGGCCTGGAACCCCTGGAACCCCTTTATTTCCCCCAGCTACTTGTGCCTTTGCATGCACCCCCCACCTGGGTTCTGCTGAACCCAGGCCACAGCTGTCGATCCCACTGACCCCTTAATATTAACTCCTTCAAGCTGGCTAACACCGCATCTCTTTCTCCAGACAATCCTTCATTTACACTGCAAAGCGGCCCTGCCATCTCACCTGCAGGCTGCGCCACTGTAACCTGTCCCTCCCTCTGTCCAGCTTCCACGCTGCCCATGGCTGATCTGCCACCTTCATCTCAACTGGATCTCCTGGTTGCCCTAGCTGTGTCCTCCCTGTTAGCTTCCAATATTCATCTGGCCGCTCCTCTCCTGGCAGTGGAGCTCCCTATGCCTTATCTGCTCCGGTCACAGGACCTGTTAACCCTGGCCCATGTTGGTGAGATCACCTCCACTGTGCTTGTTTGTCTCCTAAGTGGCGACCAAGACCTCCTGCATCCGTCAGAGGAATCAGACCTCCCATAGGGGGTTTTATCCCTCCCTGTCTCTGGTCCTGACCTTGCACTCTGTGAGGAGGAGGAGTAAGTCAAAGACCGCCCACCACGCTCACTGCCCCACTCCTCCCCACTCTCTTCCCCCTCCTACTCTGCTGCCTGTGCCACCCCAAACCCTGTGGAGGGGACAACAACCTCAAAAGCTGTGCCAAGGCAAATAGATCTCCTACCTGGCCAGCCATCAACGGTCAGGCAGACGTCCCTTCCATCCTCTTCCTCACCAAAGTCGTCCACTCCCCACCATCCTACAAAATACCACACTCAATACCCTTGCTATCATCCCCTCTCAGAACACCCAATGTAACCCGCCACTTACCATCCTTTTGTTGAATGGGGCCAGATTGGTGGGTCCTCCTCCGCCCCCTTCCTCTGCTCAGATCCTCCTAATGATGCCGCTCCATGACATCATCGCCTGTCGCCATACTAGGCCGCAAGCCAGCTCCTGCCCTAGCCATTCCACCAGCTCCTGCATCCTGTCTGTATGTTGTGCCACCTCCCCCGTTAGGCCTGTCGCTCCCCCCTCCTAGACCTGGCAGCAGTGCCCATATCAGGGCTCAGATGTTCCGGTGGCCTGGACCTCCATGCAGGCCATCCACTCCTCTTGTTAGATGCCTCCCTAGGAAGGGACACTGCCTCCTCTTCTGTGGCTGCCTCTCCAGTCGTACCCAGCCACTCCTGGATCCAGTTGGCCCCCTTCTGCCTCGCCTTCGTCAGCACCTCAGCAATCAAGGCCTCCATCTCAAATAAAAAAAACCCCCACAAATTTCCACTGTGCTGCTCCAGATGAATTGTCTGCTTACAACTTCCTGCTAAGGGTTTATAAACCCTTCTCCTAATCCCACCCCTTGCCCTCTACCCCACCCCTTGTTTTTCATCCAAGTGGGGTCAAATAAACCCTGCTTCAATACTTTCATTTGGGGTTAACTCTTTATTGCTCACACTTTTTGCATTAACTGAACTAGAAGTAAGCTTTTGCGCGCGTCAGGTAGCACATGAGTTACAAGTTGAAAGTAAAAAGTTTTCACTTGCGTGCTAACTCGATGTACGCAAAAAGCCAAAGTTAGAATATCACGGCTGCATTAATATATTCCCCTATAGACTTCAATGAAGCACAAAATTGGAAAAAAAACTAACAACCTACTTTTGAAATTAATTAATTTAATAATAAAAAAAAAACTTCATACTGGCAGACCAGATGCAGGTCAGGAGGGTGTGTGTGTGTGGGAGGTAAGGGAGCTGTTTGGGAGGGATCAGGGAATAGGGAAGTGTATGTTGGGAGGGTAATTTCTGTATAAAAATACTATTACCCTTACCAGCTAACTAATTAACCCCTTCACTGAAAGGAATTTCAGAAGGGTGGTGCAAAGCTGCAATAAGTGGCCATCTAATTGCTAAAAAATTGTAAAGCCTTGCATGTCTGCTATGTCTGAACAAAGAGGACCATAGAGAACCTTTTACAACCATTGTCTTGTGACTGCAGTGGTTGTGTGTAAATAATTTCAGTAAGAAATGGAATATACCAAAATAAGCCTAGATCACCTCGGGTTTTCTACTAAAAAAAAATAAATATATAGTTTTTTTTTTTTTTGTTTTTTTTTTAATTTTATTTTTATTATAAACATAAGTTATCACAATTCTTTGAAACGTTACAGATATGAGGTAAACACAGCAATCACAAAAAAGATATCTCACATGGCATTAACATGACATAAATATTGCATAATTAAACCAGGCGTTCATCTCCATTCCTAATAGACCTAAAGATCAAACTATAACTGAGTGGAAGGTGAAATGAGGAGTGAGTAGCAGTGTTCACAGATTGGGTGAATCGTGGTCAGGTGGTAGAGTAAGATTTTGGCGTTTTTCTCGCCTTTTGTTCTGCTTTCTTTAAAAGCGGAATTACGCTAGTAGCTAGTTATCATGCGGGTATTGCCTGTATAAGCAATGGAGCGGAAGCTAGGGCCGACGTGGGCCACCGCTCCAAAGAAGTGAAATCAAGCTTCAATCATCTTTGTAGTATCGTGGGCGAAAGTATCGTGGGCGAAAGTACCCCCTATGAGGGGGGAGAGGGTAGTATGTAAGGGGAGGGGGGAGAAGGGGAGGGGGGGGGCTCATTGTGTGTGGGGGGGAGGGGGGGTGAGGGAGGGGGGAGGAGGGTGGACAGATCATCCCGTACCCGAATCAAAGGCCTGTGATACTAAGGGGGCAGGAAGCCCTAGGATTTAGTTCTGAGACTCTGCAGGTAGGCTTCCCAGGGTTCCCAAACAAGACAGAAAGTTTCCGACTTGCGCCGGACTCTGTAGACATAGTCTTCCATGGACTTGACATAATTCAGGTATTCCAAGAAACTCTGCCACTTTGGGGGGTGCACTTTTTTCCAGTTCCTGGCAATTGTCATTTTAACTGAGGTGAGTATGTAAATAAGAAGGGTTCTCTGGTGCGGAGGCATTTTCTCCAAACCCAGGTGTAGGAGAGCCATTCCAGAGTCTTTTATCTCTGGGAGACCCATCAAACCACAGATCTTACTGGTCTTATCCCAGAGTGACTTTAGGTTAGGACAAGTCCACCAGGTGTGCAGTGGGGTGCCAATGCCACCACAGTTCCTCCAACAGGTTGGAGGGTGATTAGGGTAGAGGGTTTGCAATCTGGTCGGGACCAAATGCCACCTAGTGAGCATTTTAAAGTAGAGTTCGTACATCGTGGTGCAATGTAAGGCGGCCTTGGTTGTAGCAATAGCCAATGTCCATTTCTTAGGTGAGTATACCTTTTGCAGCTCTGCCTCCCAGGAGAGCATATGTCTCGTCTTAGGAATTACGGGGGGAACCAGTAGGCAACGATAGTGTGCCGTGAGGGGTTTATAGGTCTGAAGGCCCGTTTTCCATCGCGCTTCCCAAGCTGTAAGAGGCCGTGGGGCATCACTCAGGAATCCCCAGGCTTTCAGTAGAGATCTTAGTCTTAGAAGTTCAAATGTCAGTTGCCGCGGGACCTCAAAGTTTGCCACCATCTCTTCTTGCGTTAGGAGCCGATCTGCTACATAAAAATCGCCTACTGTCAAAATTCCGGCCTGCCGCCATAAGTTCAGTCTCATATTGGGAAGGGTCTGAAGTATGGGGAGTACAGGTTGGATAGGAGAAGGATGGGGGGCGATCTGAGTGTGGTGTCGCAATTTGTACCATAGCATTTGGCATCCTCTAACAATTGAGTTAGAGATGGTGTGAGCGGTGGCGAGATGCGGGGGAAACCACAACAAATCAGCCAGATCTATATAGGCGGGTAATGAAGCCTGCTCCAGGTCCCTCCATCTCGTGGGGGGGAGGTCTCGTCCCCAAGCAGAGACATGAGAGATCATAGCCGCCTCATAGTACATCTTCACACTTGGTAATCCCAGCCCTCCCTGATCTACGGGGGACTGTAAGATTGAGGCCGCTACTCTGGGTTTCTTGTTGTTCCAGACGTATCTGTTAAATAGGGTCTGAAAGTTTTTCAGTAGTTTATCTGGGACTGGGAGGGGAATACATCGCATAATGTATGTTAGCTTGGGAAGTAGCATCATTTTCAGGGCCGCAATTCTACCCATCCAAGAGAGTTCGTCATATTTCTTTGCTCTCAGGTGCTTGTCTACTGTCTTCAACAAAGTGTGGTAGTTCTCATGAAGAACCGTCTCCTTATCGTAAGATAAGAAGACACCTAGGTGCCGGATACCTTTGGTGGACCATTTGAAAGAGTATTGCTGTCGCAAAGTTCTCTGTTCTAGGTGGACGCCTCCGTCTTGGTTACATTTATTTTGTAGTTAGAGAGCATACCGAATCTTTCAATAAGTGCCATCAGCGGTGGGAGCGATAAGGTCGGCTCTGTGATGAAAAGTGTAAGATCATCCGCGAATAGCGCCACCTTTTGAACTGAATCATGCAGCAACAGACCTTGAATTTGGGTGTCCTGTCTGATGGCTTCCGCCAATGGCTCCATGACCATCGCAAAAAGGAGTGGCGACAGGGGGCATCCCTGCCTCGTCCCATTTCGTATGTGTATTTTAGGGGAGCAAAAGCCCAACCCCTTGACCACAGCCGTGGGGAGGGTATAGAGGGCCGCTACGGCCCCACAGAACGAGAGCGGGACCCCAAACGTTCTCAGAGTCTCAAACATATATTCTCACCCTGTCGAAGGCCTTTTCGGCGTCTAATGACAGGGTGAGAAGGGGCAAGCCCATGTCATGCGATTCAGCGAAGATGTTCAGCAGTCTACGGGTATTGTCAGAGCCCTTGGACAAATCCGACTTGGTCTAGGTGGATTATAGAGGGGAGGTGTTTCCCTAGTCTCGTCGCGAGGACTTTAGAGTATATCTTAATGTCCACGTTGATGAGGGAAATAGGTCTATAGCTCCCGCATTCCCTGAGGTCCTTCCCTTCTTTAGGGATGGTCATAATAGTAGCCTCCAGGAATTCCCCTAACATCTTTCCTCTTTTAGCCACATCATTGAACAGTCAGAGCAGAAGAGGAGAGAGAAGAGACACAAAGGTTCTGTAGAAGAGGGTGGAGAAGCCATCCGGACCAGGAGCCTTATGAGGTTTAAGGGACAGGACGGCAGCCTTCACCTCCTCTAAGGTAAATGGTCTATCAAGGTCTGCAACAGACTCCTCACTTAGCTGTGGTAGTCGCAAGTTGGTTAGAAATTGCCCCAACTCCCCACCGCTCACCGGTGGGTCATTGGCACCGCTGTCTAGGTCGTAAAGAGAAGCGTAATAGTCTGAGAAGGCCTGGCCAATCTCCTTAGGAGAGCAGACCATGCCCCGAGCTGAATTGATGGCCGGGATCCTACTGGCGACCGCCCTGTTACGAAGTTTACGAGCTAAGAGCCTATCGGCTTTGTTCCCTTTGCTGTAATATATTTGTTTTAATTTGAATAGGTTGGTTTGCACTCTTAAAAGCTCTCGTTTATTGATCTCAGCCCTTATTGCACCCACCTGGGTGGCAAGAGCGGGGTCCGGGGCTTTTTTTTTGGCCATCTCCAGGGATCTTAGTTCGGTATATAGTTTAGATAAGGGAATCTTATGGACCCCCTTCCATTGGGCCTTTTTCTTTATGAAATGGCCTCTCAGGTACGCCTTAAGGGTGGCCCAGACTATTTCAAGACTCGTATCTCCAGTGTCATTGTGTGTTAAGAAATCTAGTATGATTTCATTTAGGAGTGGAACCTCTGTTTCTGTGAGACACTGGTCTGGGAGTTTCCAAGACGGCCTACAGTAAGGCCAAGAGTTGGGCACTGACCATATCATGATCCGACCACGGACAGGGCCTGATCTTTGATACGGCAAAGTTGTCAAGTGTCCATGAGTCACAAAGCAGATAATCCAACCGAGAATATGAATTATGGGGCACCGAATGGTGTGTGTAGTCTAGTTCAGTCGGAGCTAGGCATCTCCATACATCAAACAGTCCAAATTGATACATGAGCCGTCGGAAGGCCATTGACAGAGAAATTAGGTTACGGTCTGTTGGGTGGCTTGTGTTTCTTTTCTTGTCTAGTACCGGGTTCCAGACCAGGTTCAGATCGCCCCCCATCAAGAGATGTCCTCTCTTGATTGAGTCCAGCTTGTGTAGGAATTTTCGGAGAAAGGGGATCTGTCCCGTATTCGGGGCGTAAATGGATGCCAGCGTGTAAAGGGCTCCATTCAGGACACAGACCAGGATAAGGAACCTACCCTCGGGGTCTCGTTCTATGTGGTCAATCGTACAAGTAACATCCCGGTGGATCAATATGGCAACTCCTCTCTTTTTTTCCGTATAGGAGGCAATTTCACAGACCGGATATAAAGGGGAACTCCTGGGCTGCCTAGAGCCCCTTTCCCAGTGAGTCTCCTGCAAAAACATTAAATGTATTCTGTGGGCAGATAGGTAATTAAACAGAAGACTCCTTTTGGTAGGCGAGTTAAGGCCCTGGGCGTTCAGGGTGGCAGCCAAAACGGGAGCCATTGTATGGGCGGGCGCCACCTGCGTAGTCAATGAGGACCTCAATTGCGGGTACGGGGGAAGGGTTTAATGCGGGTAGCGCAGATAAGTGGGGACAAGGGGATGTGGGTAGGAAAAAGGAGGGGGCCAGGGGTTGGGGCACTCCAGGCCACGAACAGGACGTCTTGATGCTCAAACGCTACTAGCGGATATTGATGTGTATATAAACACTATCACAATGAGTGATCTCGCAACTAACAGTTGGAGAGCACAACTATAGGTATGGGGGGGGAGAGGCCGGCAAAGATAGCCAAGCCCCAGTCGGTCAGTTTAAAACGTGCAAGAATAGGGAGAGCGAGAGAGAGGGAGAGAGGGAGCCAGAGAAAAGCTCCCCTCCCCCCTCGCCCACGCCCCCAGTCACTATTGCAATTTTCTCGCTGTAAGCGAGGGTCTTGTATTATGTTACTGTAATAAGTGCATATCACTATCTCTGGTATAAGGCTAAGAAAGAAATTGAGGTGCGGGAAGTCTAATCTCAGTTCTGTAAAAATGAAGTTTGAGGGAGAGAGTGGAACGGAAGACTCGTGCGTTAGGCTGTATGTAAGGTTCTCCATCTATAGCGTCTCCTCAGGAGAGGTTGAGTGCATACGGGGTACCCGTGTAGGAGAGGGTGTCTCAGGCCCCAAGTATTCTACTATTATGTACATAGGAGGTAGAATAAAGAGCTTAGTGCAGAAGAGGAAAGGCAACAATAAACAACATCAACATCTATGTAAACAGTCGATAGAAGATGGCCATCGTCAGTACGCAGGGGCTTAGCTTGGGAGGGGGGTGTCAATCTTGTACTGTAGGGTTGGTTGCACATGTGAGTCTGACGATCCCCAATTTGGGAGCTAATCTAATTCCTGGAGGATCAGGTACCTGTGGGGGGGACTGTTATTATAAATGGCATGAGATCTACACAGTTGATGGGGCATATACTGGGGATGCTTATGAATATCTATAAATAATGTACTTAACCTTAGAGATATTGGTCATAGATGGGAATTGGGAAATGTGCGACTCCTGACGATAGCCATCTAACCCCTGAGATATATATATATATATATCAGTTGTAACAGCATCAACGTGGGGACCTAATGGTCGCCAGGTTGAGGACTCTAAGCAGATAGTGGTTTTTGTACTTCTGATATAACTTGAGGTACATACATAACTAACAGTAAAAACAAGAACAGGGTAAACATTAACAACCTAGGTACAAATAACATCGCATAATGATGACCATCAAACCAGAAGGGCCAATTTAGGGATTAAATAGGTCCTGGGACTTAGGCTGCTATTAAACGGATGGTGAATACCATATGAATGTTCCCCTGATTCAACTCCTGCCTTTCCTTTTAAGAAGAAAGACAGCTACCTCAGCAAATATGGTTTAGAGGGGCAGGGGTCTTCAAACAGGTGTATTCTTTTTTAATTCCAGGGGGTATGTTACCCAGGGCAGGGGTGCGAGGTTATGTACTGTACATGTTACGGGTTAGTTATTCCACTAAACAAAAGACTAGGGCAAGCGCACCTCTGTACGGTGCGCATCAAAGCATTGGGGTAAAAATGGGGTGGGGGTTAGCTCCCTTGCACTGCATTAACTAATCTAGAGAGGGTGGGCAGACTAGAGTGGGAGTGTAGAGCTGTTGTTAATGCGCTCTACTGCCGAGGGATATCACTTCAATGTGGTTAGGGCATGTGCCTCAGTAAGCGATGATCTTCTGAGTAGGGTGCTAAAACATAGTAAGTCCCAGGGAACACACAACTTGACTGACCTGAACAAAATAGTTAAGTACAATTTACGAGTAATTACAAGCACAAGGGGGTAGGTTAAGAGAGGGGAGGAAAAAGGAGGAAGAGGAGAAGAGTGGTATAGTAAAGAAGGAGAAGGAGAAACGAGAAGGGGGAGGAGGGAAGACGAGGAGGAGAGACAACCAAAGAACAACAATGTAACAACAATGTAAAGAGAGAGGACATCCATTATGTCTTAGCAGTCTCACCAATCTTCGTGTACCCTCGGTACACACGAGTCAGTCTCTGTAGAAGTAGAGAGTCTCTCAATTGTAAGTCCCCAATTGGGGAGACAGTCATATGCACATCAGAGCAGTGACCAGGATGGAGTATCTCACGAGGGAGCATCTCTAGTCTTAGATATTGAAGTATTTCTCTGATCACTGCTGGGTCTCTGTGGAAGGGAGCCCCACTCAGGGGCTGATGCTCTCAGGCCTCTACCAGGTACAACTGCTTGGGGTGGTATCGGAGGATCTTGTGGCAGTAAGCCCCATCTTTGGAGCAATTCCCTTGCCTGTTGAGGCGAGGATGCTGCATATTGCTGTCCATCTTTATTGATGTAGAGCTTAACAGGGAAACCCCATCTGTATTTAATGCCCTTGTCTCTCAAGATTTTAGTGTAGGGTTGGTAGTGTCTTCTGATCTGGAGAGTGTGGGGAGAGAGATCCTGGAATACCTGAATGTCAGCATACTGCTCTGGGAGTGATTTGTCCCCCGCCAGGGCCCTCAGAAGTTTCTCTCGAAACGTGTAATAATGCAGGCGGGCGACAACATCTCTTGGTTTATCGCCCTCAGCCATCCTCGGCCTCAGGGCTCTATGGGCTCTATCAAGTAGCATCTCTTTCTCGTTCTCCTGACCAAGGACTGCAACAAAAAAGTCGTGGAGGAATTTTTCAAGTTCCTGTGGGGGGACAGATTCTGGGATACCTTTCACCCTGATATTGTTGCGGCGAGTCTTGTCCTCAAGATCTGCAAGTTTAAGCTCGAGGTCAGTGATCTGCTCTGCCAGACTCTGTGAGTAATCTAAGAGATTGCCGTGATCTACCCTGAGATCTTCCTGTTTGCGTTCCAACGCGTCAGTTCTTTCCCCTATAAGGGCGATGTCTCTTTTCAGATCAGCATGTCCCTTATCAAACTTCTTGGAGAGGGAATCGTGGTGCGAGGCCAGGAGCGACCTAATAGAGTCCATTAAGTTGTTATCAGTGTCAGCATCTTGGTGCTGTAAACGGCCTGTGGCCTGGGATAGAGTTGTTCTGATGCGAGCATCATTAAGACTGCTTGTGTCTGAGGCATCCTCTTCCGAGCCTGATTGTTGCCTGGATGTGTGTTGGCTGAAGTGGTCTGCCACTGTTCTCTTTGGGGTTTTGTGAGAGTTTTGTTTTCTTTTAAAGGATTGCGGCATCTTGTACTTTTGCAATTGTAGTGACATGAGATATGGAAGGCAAATAGTGGAGAAAGGGAAATACTGTTTTGCACTATAAAGAAATCTGCTGCAAGGCCGACTGGGGCCAGGACACCAGTGCGGGAGGTTAGCACATTTTTTATACAGGTCCTGGTATCACATATATATTGAGGCTAAGCCGGCTGAGAGCTGGGCCCTGAGGCCTAAGAGCTGAAATGGATTTCACTGGAACGTGTATTCTGGTCTGGTCTCTCCCCTGGGGGCTTGTCCCCTCAGGACGATGTGGGTGAAGGTACAGGGGTATGACCCGCAGGCAAACTGGGCCGGCGGGAAAGGGAGGGGAGAGACCTGTAGAGTCACAGTTGCAGCTTGATTAGGGACAATATGTAAGATAACTTCATACAAGATATTGGTTGTAGTGATAGGTATGTACTGGCCCACAGAGACGATGGCAATAAGTGGCTGCCCTAGCAAGGTATCAGCGGTTGGGTAGGTCTAAAGGTGGCAAATCAGATGAGCGCTGAGCTCAAAATTTAGTGTTTATGGCTCACTGTGTAAGCTTGAAATGCTTAAGGTTGTAGCTCCACTTGTACTCCGTGCCGGGAGTGACCTGCCAGGTAATGATTTAAATTATATGCCCCACCGGGGTGTAGCAGCTGTGTGGCCAATATTTTTTTTTTTTTTTTTTAAAAAAAGAGAAATAGCTTTTTACCTTCTGAGGCTCTGTCTGATCTGCTCAATGGGACAGCTCTTCCCCACAGCACCGGTCCTAATGGTAGGCCGCAGTCAAGATGGCGGCCGAGAAGCAGTCCTCAACCAGTATTGTGCAGGTGTGTTGCTTGGTGCCGGGGGCGCCCTCCGGCTGACAGGCGCAACCCCAGTCTGGAGGGTGAGAGACTCACCGAGGATAGCAGGTCCCTGCAGCAATGAGGTAAGTTTCTGGGAGCGGCTGTTTACCACGAGCGTCCGGGAGGTGGAAGTCCTAAGGGGTCACAAGGAGACCGGAGCCCCCGCAGTAAGTAAGGCCTCTTTCTTTAGTGCCAGGGGTGGTAGGAACGGCTCCGGAGCGGAGCCCCGACCCTCCGGATGTCCGTATCTTCAGTGTAGTCAGCAGCAGAATAAGGGAGGCGGCGCTGAAGGGTCAAGTCCAAGCAGGTAACGCCACAGGGTAAGAGGTACAGACCTGGTTGGGGTCCTGGTGTACAGGCTTAGCCTAAGTGAGTCTCGCTAGGAGGGGTCCTCCACAAGTATCCTCAGTGGGTCTGTAGCTACAACGGTGGCGCTGCTTCGCTTCACCTCAAAGATGGCCGCCGTTCGCGCCAAGTAAATTTTTCATGCAGGAGGCTGGCGAACCTCCAAGTTTCGGCTAACCTCAGCTGTCTGTCCGTCTCACGATAGGCCCCACTAGCTGCTTCTCCGGTAGTTACGGCTCCTTACCCCCTTTGTGGGAAGGCAGTGTGTTACGAGTCCTTAGGTGTCAGCCAGCGATCTTGGTAGGGAGACGTCCTGCAGCACTTATAGTCTCTCAGCTCCAAGACTCCTCAAAAGGCGAGAAAAGTTTCCCAAACTTAGCAAAGTAGTTGGGGCACGTCTTAGTAGAGTATGGATGTCGATTTAGAGTTGGTGGAAGCTCAATAAGTGTCTCAATATGTTAATAAAGCAGAGCTAATGCACAGAGCTCCACTCTCAAACATCTGACCTAAATGGCGGCTAACTCCGCCCCCCTATATATATAGTTTTGATAGGTAAATAAAAAAAGACTCTATTTCTGTTTAAATAGAGTGATAGCAAAAATACTAAAGATTCTTATGTATTTTGGGCAAGTTTTTCTTGGAAATTCCTAGTAGCAAAGGGGTTAATAATAGATATAATAGATAGAGCTCTATCTATTAATTTTTCTACAAATAATATTATAATATATGAATTGTTATGGATAAAACATTTGGTAAACATTTTTAATGGCTTGCAATATATTTCAATACGATCTATTGAATTAAGAATAAAAAATACTTTTTAATTATATATCATGTAAATTTCAATTTGTATTCTTAATGCAATAGGTCTTATTGAATTATATATGATTTATGAAACATATTCATAATTTTAAAATGTCATAAATAATTGATTTCAATTAAATATCTAAGAGGTATATTCTATAAAAGCTGATTGTCTTGTCTAAAAATTGGGTTGACTTGTAACCTGAGTTACAAAACTGCCAAGTTTCACCCTCATCATAAGCAAGTCTTTCACAATTGAGTTTAAACTGTGCAAAGTCAGTTATAAAATAATCAGAATGTTTAATTTATTACCAATGCCAGTGGCAGTTAAAGCATTCCTTTAAAGGCAGAATCACCACTGTAAAACAGCAGTAGGCATACCTTAACAGGAAGAATTTGGCAGCCAGTAAAACTGTTTATAAATATTTGTTCTACATTGGACCAAATGTCGGTATCTTATTTTTATAGGAGATGCATTCCAATTTGATACAAATATCTGTTTCTAACAACTGAGATTTAATATCAACTGTTCAACAAAGGATAGGGGATTCTACAAGTGTAGAATTTCACAATGCAAATTGTGTGACCATATAGGCCATGGCACACTCTTTTTTCACTCCCATGTTGATAAAAAAAACATAAAATAAAGAGTGTGATGACCTGTGCCTCACACTACGTAATATATTTGATATCATGCGAGTGTGGGGTTCAATATATTGGTCGTACCATTAGACGCCTGAGTAGTGATGTTGCGAACAGTTCTGCCGCGAATAGTTTGCAGCGAACATAGCATGTTCGCGTTCGCAGCGGATGGCGAACATATGCGATGTTCGATCCGCCCCCTATTCGTCATCATTGAGTAAACTTTGACCCTGTATCTCACAGTCACAAGACACATTCCTGCCAATCAGCAGCAGACACTCCCTCCCAGACCCTCTCACCTCCTGGACAGCATCCATTTTAGATTCATTCGGAGCCTGCATTCTTAGTGAGAGGAGGGACAGTGTAGCTGCTGCTGATTTAATAGGGAAATCGATAGCTAGGCTAGTGTATTCAGTGTCCACTACAGTCCTGAAGGACTCATCTGATCTCTGCTGTAAGGACAGCACCCCAAAAAGCCCTTTTTAGGGCTAGAACATCAGTCTGCTTTTTTTTTTTTTTTCCCCCTGTGTAATCTAATTGCAGCCTGCCTGCCTGCCAGCTCAGGCTCACAGCGTATACTGTGCCCACTTGCCCAGTAACACAAAACCAAAAGCAAAGTGACTAAGTCAGTCACATAAACAACAAAGTATGATGCAAAGAGTCTTATTCACACACCGCAAATGATTTAATTGCGGCGTACCCAGAGCATGTGTATAAAGACTGAAATATACATATAATATGAACAAGTCGTTTGATACAGTCTCACCTCTGATGGCTTCCACCCGGGGAGCTCAAAGGTTCAGCGGGAATGCTGTAGGGAGAGCCGTTAGGTACATTTACCTCCTCCGTAATCTGTATCTCCGTGTCTCATCCGACACAATCACCGCTACCCGGCACTTTTCCAGAGGCACTGTGTTTCCGCGCCCACCAGGGGGCGTGTCCAACTTTCAGCAGACGATCCTCCAACCGGATAGCTAGATTGGCACCACACACGCTGTCACTCAAAAGCCTCCACTGGGAATCCTCCAATCCTCAGGCTACCTTATGTCGCGCCTCTTATACGGACCAATACTGAGGCTCCACAGGGCTTGCTGAATTCAGCGTTGTAGCGTTGCTTGATACTCCGGGGATAATTTGCAGCAAACAAGGCACTTGCCCAGTGCCACCACTCATATCTGGTGTAACAGTAAAGTACATTTAAAAAAAAAAAACAACTTTTTTTAATTTGAAATAATAGCAGTAATTTTCCTTCACACGTGTGCGTTTGAGGTCCTGCCAGGGCACAGTGTGACACCAGTGCAAGTCATATCTGATAAAACAGTAGTGTACATTTAAAAAAAAAAAACAACTTTTTTTTAATTTGAAATAATAGCAGTCAGTTTCCTTCACACATGTGCATTCCAGGTCCTGCCAGGGCACAGTGTCACACGAGTGCAAGTCATATCTTCTAAAACAGTAGTGTACATACATTTAAAAAAAAAAAAAAACTTTTTTATTGTGAAATAATAGCAGTCAGTTTCCCTCATACGTGTGCATTCCAGGTCCTACCAAGGCACAGTGTTACACCAGTGCAAGTCATATCTGCTAAAACAGTAGTGTACATTTAAAAAAAAAAAAAAACCTTACACTACCTGAACGATACAACATCATACCTGATGTTTTAAAGCACGTTATTCCAAACAATTTAGCAATGTTAGGTGATTTATGCCCTTTATGGATTAAAACCAGACTCTGCATCAACTATGTAATTTTCCATGGGAGTTTGCCATGGATCCCCCTCCGGCATGCCACAGTCCAGGTGTTAGTCCCCTTGAAACAACTTTTCCATCACTTTTATGGCCAGAAAGAGTGCCTATGGGTTTTAAAAATCGCCTGCCTATTGAAGTCTATGGCGGTTCGCACGGTTCGCCGGTTCGCAAACTTTTGCGGAAGTTTGCGTTCGCAAACAAAAAATGTTAGGTTCGCGACATCAGTACGTCTGAGTCATCATTGGTCAGAGCATTATTGCAGCATTTTAAAAAATAAGAAATCACATAGTGTTATTAAACATTGTTACAAAAAACATAAAGGGAATCCCAACTGTCACACAATCATACCCATAGAGGAAATTTCACCATCCCATTTGTACAATAGGTTCCTGAGGCTCAGGCAGAGAGAGACATACTGGATTCACAAATTGAAGACTATGCATCCTTTAGGCCTTAACCTCAATGTGGATATGGCAGCATTCTAGATGTGACTTGGGGTGACCAGTATATATTTGTCTCTCTCTGCCTGCTCCTTGTGAAAATTCTCTGTGGAAATGGAGTAAAGCAAGTCGTGGGGCTTCAGGTATTAAGATTTGAGACTCTTATGAGGTAATCTACACAAAAAGAGAAGTATAAGTATAATATCATCTGCACATATTATGTCCTTCTAGTAAGGTGATAACTAGCCATGAATTACATAAAAAATAGTCAATATAAAAACATAAAAACATAAAAATGCATTGAGATTATAGATATATGCAGGGTATAACCATTACTTTCTGATGAATTAATATGGGTAAACTAGTTACATTAATTCAATTTTATCTTTTATCACCCAATTTATATATTTCTATCATCATTTAATAGCGATATTCACATTAATATTTTTTTACTAAAGTTGATCCTCTATCACTATTGATCCTTTATCACTATCATCTATCTTTATAATGATAGCATCACTATTATATCATTATATCACTATATACCAATTGATATTCACTCTCCCTCGATCACAACTTAGGATTCGGATTATATCCATGATAGTTTCTCATTAGTTGTGTTTCTGTACACTTGCCGCGGGCATACTTCATTGTGTGCCGACTGTCGGTGTATAGGAACACACAAGTAATCACATAAACATAAAAACCATTTATAAGATAACATCATCTAGCATTTATATTCACTAAGAGCATAACTAGTTACAATTGGATCACCAGTTTATGTTCACGGATATCACTTGTTCACTTACACCCCACCATTACGTCACTAGTCTCATAAGACAAACTTCTGTCCAAATACCCTTTTTATTTTATTTTCACATTATTTTAGCATAGCTTCAGTATAGACACAATAATTATTATCCTCTATAGTATTATTATAGAATCAATTTAGCAATAGTTTGAGTGTTGAAATCTATACTCCAATTATATCATATCAGAGATATTATGAATATATTACCATTATTTGCCCCAACTGCTTAGGGTTATGATACAATGATTTTAAATTTAAATATAAAACAAGTATTATTATTTTTACATGTAGCGATATATGATATTGATCTATTACAAAAACAGACACTATAGTAGCACTAGTTTAGTTAAACATAGAAATAGTATACACATACTATTATTCATCAAGATGATCAGTCGGTACAGAATTATATTATTCATTTTGCATCATTCATTAACATTATACAAATTGATGGAATTTTATATATAGTGTGGTAAATATCGTCTATGCCTAAAGTTTCTCGTCTATATACAAATGTTTATAACATCATTTAAAGTGTAGCCCAATTATCTGTTAAAGTAATGCAATGGTATGCATAGACCTTATACAATGTATCAATATTATTATTATCAAGATCTGTTAGTTATAGTTTACATGTTACATTTATATGTATATGTATATCGTTCACTATTTTTTGTTCTATGTCTAAAGATCTTTGTGAACAGAATTTACATCTTGTCAGTCCCATAACCCACTTCACAGCCAATTCTTTAACTTAATTAGCACATATCTGTAATGTGGGTGTGCAAAGTTTGTCCATATCTGATTGGTTAGTATAGCTCTTTTAAGACAGCAAGGTAGTTCAGAAATTTATGTAGCCTGATGAAACGGCATTGCAGCCGAGAAACGCGTAGCAAAGCATTTTAAAAGTTTTTAATAAAAGTTTTATATTTGTTCTACCTTGCTTGGACATATTATTCTCTACTCAAAGCTCTTGAGCATAATAACCACAATTTTTGCCTTCACCGACCCCAATTGGAATAGCAAGAGCTTTAGAGTTTTTGTATCTCCCTGGAGCAGTGTTGTATCCAAACAGTCAGCCCTGAACATTGATCCAGCATTCTGGGGAACAGCTGTTTTATCTAAAGGGAGTCAGCCGAACGGCTCACAAAGTTTCGGTCCGCTTGATATTGCACTGACTGTGCAAACCCGTTTGTGAGTATAAACCCTTAGTTATTTGTTGTCTGTCCAACATTGGTCGGGGTAATCTACACCAAGGGTGTTTCTTCCTCCTACCCACTACAGGGGTGTGATCGCTGTAATAAGCTGACCGGAATTGAGTGAGTCAGCTGAACGGCTCTGAAGCTTAAGCTTGTTCAGTATTGCACTGTATGTGCAAACACACTTGTGAGTACTAAGTTTGTAATACAGTGGTTGAGCTCACACTTCTTTAGGTTTATCTGCACCAGAACGCCTTTTCTTTGTCTTTTCAGGACGAGGGATACTGAGATTTAATATAGTTCATTTTTATGCTCTAGATATAGTAGGTCAGCAAGTGCAATGCATGTGACTTGAAAACACAGACTTTAGCTTTAAAATCATCTGGATTTGACCAATTAGGCATTTGTGAATACCTAACTTGGTATACTAGTCTATTTTTCATTTAATAACTGATGGCCAGATTACGAGTTTTGCGTTATGAGCATCTCAGTAATAACTTGCAAGTTATTTCCACCGTTCACCTTTAATAGCGCTGCTATTACAGGTTTTCCAAAAACCTGCGTTAGCAGGCATTATGGTTGTGTTGAGCTCCATACCGCATATAAATACCAGCGCTGCTTTGAGCTGGTTTTATGTGCTCGTGCACGATTTCCCCATAGACATCAATGGGGAGAGCCAGCTAAAAAAAAGCCTAACACCAGCAATAACGGAGCGTAAAAAACTCTGTAACGCAGCCCCATTGATTCCTATGGGGAAAGAAAATTTATGTTTAAACCTAACACCCTAACATAAACTCAGAGTCTAAACACCCCTAATCTGATGCCCCTGACATTGCCGACACCTACATTACACTTATTAACCCCTAATCTGCTGCCCCTAAAATAACCTCCACCTACCTACACTTTTTAACCCCTAATCTGCTGCCCCCAATGTAGCTGCCACCTACCTACACTTGATAACCCCTAATCTGCTTCCCCCAACGTTGCCGCCGCCACTATACTAAAGTTATTAACCCCTAAACCTCTGGCCTCCCACATCACTAACACTAAATAAATATATTAACCCCTAAACATAACCCTAAGTCTAACCCTAACCCTAACACCCCTAACTTTAATATAATTAAAATAAATCTAAATAAAAATTACTATAATTAACAAAATAATTCCTATTTAAAACTAAATATTTACCTATAATATAAACCTTAAGCTAGCTACAATATAACTATTAGTTACATTGTAGCTAGCTTAGGTTTTATTTTTATTTCACAGCTAAGTTTGTATTTATTTTAACTAGGTAGATTAGTTAGTAAATAGTTATTAACTATTTACTAACTATCTAGTTAAAATAAATACAAAGTTACCTGTAAAATAAAACCTAACCTGCCTCACACTAACACCTAACATTACACTAAAATTAAATAAATTACATTAATTAAATACAATTAACTAAATTACAAAAAAAATAAACACTAAATTACACAAAATAAAAAAGAAATTATCAAATATTTAAACTTATTACACCTAATCAAATAGCACTATCAAAATAAAAAAGCCCCCCCCCCCCCAAAAAAATAAAAAAAACCCTAGTCTAAACTAAACTGCCAATAGCCCTTAAAAGGGCCTTTTGCGGGACATTGCCCCAAAGAAATCAGCTCTTTTACCTGTAAAAAAAAATACAAACAACCCCCCCAACAGTAAAACCCACCACCCACACAACCAAACCCCCCAAATAAAATCCTATCTAAATAAACCTAAGCTCCCCATTGCCCTGAAAAGGGCATTTGGATGGGCATTGTCCTTAAAAAGGCATTTAGTTTTTTTTCTGTGCCCAAAACCCTAATCTAAAAATAAAACCCACCCAATAAACCCTTAATAAAACCTAACACTAACCCTCGAAGATCCACTTACAGTTTTTGACGAGGAGCGGGTCCATCTTCAAGACATCCAGCACGGAGCATCCTCTTCTTTCACTGGCTATTGAAGAATGAAGTTTCCTTTAAATGACGTCATCAAAGATGGCGTCCCTTGAATTCCAATTGGCTGATAGAATTCTATCAGCCAATCAGAATTAAAGGGTAAAAAATCATATTGGCTGATGCAAACATCCAATAGGATTGAGCTTCAATCCTATTGGCTGATCCAATCAACCAATAGGATTGAGCTTGCATTCTAATGGCTGTTCCAATCAGCCGTGAGTTAAGCCAATTTGGGCTAAGCAAGTAAATTGTAAAGTGTAACTTTAATAGACATATTGGAGCTGTTTTACTTTGATTTATGTAACTTGTACGGAGCCCCGCCAGTATCATGAGGAAAAAAAAATAATAATCATTATCTTGCTGTAATACACAGTGTTCACAATGTAAAACATCACGAGCATGACATATTAAACAGTCTTTACAATTTAACTATTTCTTTAAAACAATGTGGTTACATTGTGCGCACAAATTTCATGTGCACAAATTATCTGTTTAGAGTGCACAATGTAATTGTATAATGAGGGTGCCAGTCTTTTCCAGGTGTACCCTGTGTCAAGATCCCATAAGCTCTGTTGCAAACTGCACGGCGGGGACACCACCGGTGACTACCTGCCTGGAATTTAACCAGGGACTACAGAGTCGAACTTGCTCTATCTGTACCACTGGAGGATGTTTATTTGAAGAGGTTTGTGGAGGAATACTATATTCAGTATGTGTGTGTGTCTCAGCTCCACCCTCTCTGGATGCTAGCCAATCAGTGAAGCGATTTCTGACTACAAATTAAGCAGCATATGCCTTTACTCCTTGCTTTGGCATTGAAGTCTTTCCTGTTTCCTGTTTGTTGCTGGACTTCCTATTGGTGACATTGCCTTTAGATTCTTGCTTCCTATCTTTGAACCTTGGACTGTCCTGAACTTTTCTCTGTATGTGGCACAGTTAGTTCTTTTGCTTGGATGTTCCCTGTTGCAGTTTTCCAGCTCAGTACTTTACTGCCTGCTGTGCTTATTTTTTTCTCCTATCTCCAGCACTGCTGTGCTGCTGCTTGCAACTTGTAGTCAGCAAATTGTATTTCATTTGCTTAGCCCAGAAGCTAGCATTCTATTTGCTTTGCGAATTAGAGACATTTGCTTTGTTTATCCCAGATGCTGGCTTTCCCTTAGCTTTGCCCAGCAGCAGCAATTCCTTTGTTTAGCTCAGAAGTGTGTACTACAGTCCTTGTCCCTGAAGTGGGTCTATCAGTACTTGGCTCTTGTCTGACTTGCACATGAACTACAACTATACTGGTGTGTACAGTTGTCCTCTGTTAACTCTTGCTTGTACCTATATCCCAGTATAAACTATTTCAGGACATTACTTGCTATTTTCTTGTGTAACTCTCTCATAATAAACAGGACTGTTGTATATATTTGAGTCTCCAGTCTATTGCCATGAAATCTGCCCAGTTCCCTTGCTATAGGACTCCATTCTGTTAAAGGGGTCAGAAACATGACCCAAGATGGCTCCCAATAAGGTAGAGGGGGAGGGTTAGAGAGCTGTTTGGGGGGATCAGGAAGGTTGGGGGCTAAGGGGGGATCCTACACAGCAGCATATGTAAATATGCTAAAAAAAAAGAAAAGAAGAAGATACCTTTTTATTTTAGTACTGGCAGACTTTCTGCCAGTACTTAAGATGGCGTGGACAATTTTGGGGTGGGGGAGGTAAGAGAGCTGTTTGGGAGGAATCAGGGGGTGTGATGTGTCAGGTGGGAGGCTGATCTCTATACTAAAGCTAAAATTAACCCTGCAAGCGCCCTACAAGCTACATAATTAACCCCTTCACTGCTAGCCATAATACACATGTGATGCACAGTGGCATTTAGCAGCCTTCTAATTACCAAAAAGCAAAGCCAAAGCCATATATGTCTGCTATTTCTGAACAAAGGGGATCCCAGAGAAGCATTTACAACCATTAGTGCCATAATAGCACAAGCTGTTTGTAATTCATTTCAGTGTGAAACCTAAAGTTTGTGAAAACATTTATGAAAAAGGTAACATTTTTTTTTATTTGATCGCATTTGGCAGTGAAATGGTGGTATGAAATATACCAAAATGGGCCTAGATCAATACTTTGGGTTGTCTACTACACTACACATAAGCTAAAATTAACCCTACAAGCTCCCTTCAAGCTCCCTAATTAACCCCTTCACTGCTAGGCATAATACATGTGTGGTGCGCAGCAGCATTTAGCAGAGAAGCAGCATCCCAGAAGCATTTACAACCATTTATGCCATAATTGCATAAGTTGTTTGTAAATAATTTCATTGAGAAACCTAAAGTTTGTGAAAAAATTTGTTAATAAGTGAAAAAATTTTTTTATCTCATTTGGCGGTGAAATGATGGCATGAAATATACCAAAATGGGCTTAGATCAATATTTTGGGATGTCTTCTAAAAAAAAAATATTTGCATGTCATGGGATATTCAGGGATTCCTGAAAGATATCAGTGTTCCAATGTAACTAGCGCTAATTTTGAAAAAAGTGGTTTTGAAATAGCAAAGTACTACTTGTATTTATGGTCCTATAACTTGCAAAAAAAAGCAAAGAACGTGTAAACATTGGGTATTTCTAAACTCAGGACAAAATTTAGAAACTATTTAGCATGTGTGTTTGTTTGTGGTTGTAGATGTGTAACAGATTTTGGGGGTCAAAGTTAGGAAAAGTTTTTTATAATATGTGTGGGTACAGTAAATGAGTAAGAGGAAAATTACAGCTAAACATGCAAAAATAGCCCTGGTCCCAGATGGTCAACAAATTGAAAAGTGGTCTGGTCACTAAGAGGTTAAAGCAATATCAACACAGCAGAAAAAAATTAATTTATTGTTAATTGTATATACTTGTATGATAGATAGGGGTTCATTTAACAACAACCGGATGGACAAGGGAGGGCATCTATGTCCCTGTCTGCCAGGCATCACTGCTAGTGGGTAGCGCAATACACTCTCTGTATTTATCATTGCACAAGCAGCTGCTTGTGCAACGTTGCCTTTTTCTTCTGCACAGACAATCATACGTAAGAAGGCGCTGTCAATCACACCGGTCAGAGAAGTTTGGGGGGATTGAGAAACACTATTTTAGAGTTTAAATATAGGTTACAAAGCAGTGGCCTGATGACCGTCCGATGCTTCTGAACTATTGGCTGCAGGCTCAGTCATTCAAACCTACAGCCGAAGGTGCTCTAAAACTGCATTTTCAGCTTCTTAAATTGAGCTTATAATGTAACCTTTTAGTCTACTGACTTGATGGAATTATAGCAACCTATCAGAAAATGAATCAATACAATTGTTAATCATGTCATGTATTTTAGTTCAGTTTTAACTGTAGCAAAAATACCGGCTCTTTACAAGTACATACATCATCTACAATTAGAGTCAAATCCCAGTAAATTAATTATATTTTAAAACATTAATATCAATATTTAACTATCTTAAGCATAATAAAATATTCCACATTTAATGATTTACAACATTGCACCTTTAAATCGTTAGTCACTTCAATTTGTGAGTAGCAATATTGATTATTCATTTAAAACACTAAAAAAGTATCATGTATTTGAACAATAATTTTGAATATTATTTTACATGGTTTGTTGTGACACAAACATATTGTTTTAAATAAATAAGTTATTCACACTGTTACAACTTAATTAAATACCGGTATAACTGTGCAAAAAATAAAATTGTTTTTTTCCTCAACTATTTTGACCTCTATGTACAGATAATTCTCTAGTTCAAATAGCACTGCAGAATATATTAGCGCTCTACAAATAACTGATAATAATAAACTGAAGAATCCATTCCAGAAGGTTTACAGAGACAGAGAGCTAAATATATGTTCTATTATCAAAAAAAGTATATATTTTGTTAATATGATCCATCTTAAAGAGAACATTTTAAAATGTATTGCTGTTTTTTTTGTTTGTTAATTATTGTGCTGGAAAAAATATAATAAAAATATTCATATGTATGCTTGTCTGGCAAGTTGCCATTAGAGTTTTTGGAGTAATTATTTTCAGACAGTGGACAATCTTTCATTAGAAATGAAAAGTACACAGATATTTACTTCTTGTTAGCCTCAATTTCATTTAAACATTTTTAACAACATTTTTCTTTTACTTTTTGCAGGCAAAAAAAAAACATTTTATCATCTTTAAATTGTTTTCTTTTACATGCAAAATATAATTTTCTTTAAACAGTTAAAACACTTTTTGCATTAAGGGCCAGCAGATTTTCATGATCGTTTGCGCTGGTATTACAAGTTGAATGTAAACGCGATTGCTTGAGTGCTATTTAAGGTAATGCTCGTTGGATTAGCGCGTCCTCAGAGCTGTGGTTAACAAAACACATCAAAAATACATTACAAAGTACAGTTACACTCATAGTAACACCATCTAATAAAAAATATAAAAAAAAACATATTGCACACAAAGTTATAGGGGCTCAAATATATGAGGTCTTAGGTGTTAGAAAAAAAGGCAGGCAAAGATCTTTAAAAGGAAATAAAACGCAAAATTTTTTTTTTTACCTGTAGCTTTTAAACATTTACATTCATTTAAAGGGACATAATACTCATATGCTAAATCACTTGAAACTGATGCAGTATAACTGTAAAAAGCTGACAGGAAAATATCACCTTTGCATCTCTATGTAAAAAAGGAAGATATTTTACCTCACAATTTCCTCAGCTCACCAGAGTAAGTTCTGTGTAAAAAGTTATACTCAGCTGCTCCCAGCTGCAGGTAAAAAAATTAAAAAAATGAAGAAATGAACAGCAGCCAATCAGCATCAGCAGTGCTGAGGTCATGAACTCTTACTGTGATCTCATGAGATTTCACTTAACTCTCATGAGATTTCATAGTAAGCTTCCTTTACCTGATTGGTGAAATAATATGAGAGTGCACGAAGCTAGTCCCTTCAGATGTCCCAGGACAAACACACTAAAATGCTGCTTAGAAATCCTTTACAATGGGAGGTGGCTACTGAGGAACTTTTGAGGTAAAATATCTTTCTTTTTTACATAGAGATGTTCAAGTGATATTTTCTAATCAGCTTTTTACAGCTATGCTGCATCACTTTCAAGTGTTTAAACATTTGGGTATTATGGCCCTTTAATGAAAATTAATGTAAATGTTTGAAGAATAGTCAGTATTTCTTTCATTTTAAATAAAATGAATAACGAATATTGCAGCCAATAAATATTCGGGGAAACAAATTTCCTTAAATATTTGTTACAAAAGATTCGTACAAACCAAATTTTTTGCAGCTGCATAATCTCTAAGATATATAAACATTATAGCTCATACATTTTATCAGCCAATAGGATTGAGCTCGCATTCTATTGGCTGATTGGAACAGTCAATAGAATGCAAGCTCAATCCTATTGGCTGATTGGATCAGTCAATAGGATTGAAGTTCAATCCTATGGGCTGATTGCATCAGCCAATAGGATTTTTTCAACCTTAATTCCTATTGGCTGAAAGAATTCTATCAGCCAATCGGAATCTAAGGGACGCCATCTTGGATGACGTCATTTAAAGGAATCTTCATTCAGCAAGAAGGCGTCGGAAGAAGAGGATGCTCCGCGCCAGATGTCTTGAAGATGGAGCCACTCCGCATCGGAAGGATGAAGATAGAAGATGCGTCTAGGTTACTAGGTAGACTTCTGCCCGTCTGGAGGACCACTTCTGCCCATCTGGAGGACCACTTCTGCCGGCTTCGTTAAGGACATCTTTATTTTTAGGTTAGGACTTTGGGCTGCAATAGAGCTAAATGCCCTTTTAAGGGCAATGTCCATCCAAATGCCCTTTTCAGGGCAATAGGGACCTTAGTTTTTTTTAGTTAGCATTTTATTTGGGGGGTTGGTTGTGTGGGTGGTGGGTTTTACTGTTGGGGGGGTTGTTTGTATTTTTTTTTACAGGTTAAAAAGCTGATTTCTTTGGGGCAATGCCCCACAAAAGGCCCTTTTAAGGGCTATTGGTAGTTTAGTTTAGGCTAGAGTTTTTTATTTTGGGTGGGCTTTTTTATTTTGATAGTGCTATTAGAATAGGTGTAATTAGTTTAAATATCTTATAATTTGATTTTTATTTTCTGTAATTTTGTGTTTTGTTTTATTTGTAATTTTGCTAATTGTTTTGAATTTAGTTAATTATATTTAATTTAGGGAATTTATTTAATTGCAGTGTAGTGTTAGGTGTTAGTGTAACTTAGGTTAGGTTTTATTTTACAGGTCAATTTGTATTTATTTTAGCTAAGTAGTTATTAAATAGTTAATAACTATTTAGTAACTAATCTACCTAGTTAAAATAAATACAAACTTGCCTGTAAAATAAAAATAAAACCTAAGCTAGATACAATGTAACTATTAGTTATATTGTAGCTAGCTTAGGGTTTATTTTATAGGTAAGCATTTAGTTTTAGATAGGAATTATTTAGGTAATGATAGTAATTTTTATTTATATTTATTTAAATTATATTTAATTTAGGGGGTGTTAGGGTTAGGGTTAGACTTAGATTTAGGGGTTAATAAATGTAATATAGTGGCGGCGACGTTGGGGGCGGCAGATTAGGGGTTAATAAATGTAGGTAGGTGGCGGTAATGTTAGAAACAGCAGATTAGGGGTTAATAATATTTAACAAATGTTTGCGAGGCGGGAGGTCGGCGGTTTAGGGGTTAATATGTTTATTATAGTTGCGGTGATATCCGGAGCGGCAGATTAGGGGTTAATAATTTCATTTTAGTGTTTGCGATGCAGGAGGTTAGGGGTTAATAGGTAGTTTATGGGTGTTAGTGTACTTTTTAGCACTTTAGTTATGAGTTTTATGCTACAGTGTTGTAGTGTAAAACTCATAACTACTGACTTTAGAATGCGTTACAAATCTTGACGGGATAGGCTGTACCACTCACTTTTTGGCCTCTCGGGACAAGCTCGTAATACCGGCGCTATGGAAGTCCCATAGTAAGGCCAAAAAAGTGTGCGGGACAGCTGTACCTACAAGACTCGTAATACCAGCGGTAGTAAAAAAGCAGCGTTATGAGGCTTAACGCTGCTTTTTTACTCTTAACCAAGACTCGTAATCTAGCCGATGGTTATTTTAATACAATTTTTACATCTGTGATTACCTTGTTTCTAAGCATCTTCTGATGGCCTCCTGATCACATGACTTTAAATCTATTATCTATTGACTGTGCTGTGTTGTTAGAATCCACAGGTATCAGCACAATGTTATCTCTATGGCTCACATGAACTAGCTTCCCCTGATGTGAAAAGCAAATACAAAAGCATGTGATCATGGGGCTGTCTTTAGGGACTTAGAAACAGACAGAAATTTAGAGGTTTAAAGGTTATAACGTATGTTAACATAACTATGTCTGTCGTGCAAAGCTGGGAAATGGGTATTAAAGGCATTAGCCTATAGTTATCAAGGTCTGGCGGACCTGATCCGACACTGCGGATCAGGTCCGACAGACCTCGCTGAATACGGCGAGCAATACGCTCGCCGTATTCAGCATTGCACCAGCAGCTCACAAGAGCTGCTGGTGCAAGGCCACCCGCTGCAGACTCTCGGCCAATCGGCTACCAGCAGGGAGTGTCAATCAACCCGATTATACTTGATCGGGTTGATTTCCGGCAATGTGTGTCCGCCTGCTCAGAGCAGGCGGACAGGTTATGGAGCAGCGGTCTTTGTGACCGCTGCTTCATAACTGCTGTTTCTGGCGAGTCTGATGACTCGCCAGAAACACGGGGCATCAAGCTCCATACGGAGCTTGATACATATGCCCCATTATCTATCTTTTTAAACAATAACAATTTTTGTGTTCACTGTCCCTTTAAGTATAATTGAGTTTAACGCGTGTTGGGTTAGCGTGACCTCAGAGCTCTGGTTAACTGTTTTGCAAAACAAAAAAGTGTCACAAAACATATCAAAAATATATTACAAAGTACATTTACACTCATAATAACACTATCTAATAAAAATTATTATTAAAAAAATATTGCACAAAAAAAGTTATAATGGCTCAAAGATATAAGGAGGCCTATTTAACAACGGTCTTGCGGACCTGATCCAACAGTGTGGATCAGGTCCGCAAGACCTCGCTGAATGCGGAGAGCAATACACTCTCCGTATTCAGCATTGCACCAGCAGCTCACAAGAGCTGCTGGTGCAACGCCGCCCCCTGCAGACTCGCGGCCAATCAGTCACCAGCAGGGAGATGTCAATAACCCGATCGTACTTGATCGGGTTGAATTGTGGCGATTCCTGTCCACCTGCTCAGAGCAGACGGACAGGGTTATGGAGCAATAACTGCTGTTTCTTGCGAGTCTGAAGACTTGCCAGAAACACGGGCCCACAAGCTCCAAACGGAGTTTGATAAATGGGCCTCAAGGTCTCAGGTGTTAAAAAAAAGGCAAACAAAGGGCTTTAACATAGAGATACTGTACATACATATCAATGTCTAAATATATATATTTATTTACAGTATATATATGTTTATATATGTGTACATATGTATTTATGTATTTATATGTGTATATATGTATTTACAGACATATGTAGACAAATAAACACATAAACATATGATAGACATATATAAGTGCATTGGAGCCCTTTACAGTCAAGTAGATAAAACATGAAAAACATATTTATGCAATATTCATATTTCATAATCTTTTTAACTATCAGGTAGATTACGAGTTTTGGGTTATGGCTTTTAACGCTGAAAAAATGGCAATTTCAGTGTAATGGCAGTAACGCAGCCATTGCGAGTCATGTCGGTATAGCTGTAACACAAGCATTTTATCCTCTAACGCAACGTCTATTCAGCAATCAAAAAAATTAAATTTTTGCGTGGGATTTTCATAGCGCCAGTATTATAGGTTGTTTGGTAAGGCTAAAAAGCTTATGTTAAAGCCTATATCGACATGATCCATACCGCCATCTGAGAGCAGTAGTTATGAGTTTTGCGCCACCAAAATGTTTTACAAAACTTGTAACTAAATTGTTACAAAGTACACTAACACTCATAAACTACCTATTAACCTCTAAACTGCAACCCTCCAGCATCACAAACACTATATTAAACCTATTAACCCCTAATCTGCCACCCACCCACATCGCAACTATTAAATAAATGTATTAACCCCTAATCTGTCGCTCCCAACATTGCGGACAGTAATAAAAATAATTAACCCCTATTCTCCCCGACATTATCGCCACTATAATAAAGTTATTAACCACTATTCCGCAACTCCCCGACATCGTTGACACTATAATAAAGCTATTAACTCCTATTCCGCCACTCCCCGACATTGCAACACTATAATAAAGTTATTAACCCCTAAACCTCCGGCCTCCCACATCTCCGCAACTAAATAAGCCTATTAACCCCTAAACCTCCGGCCTCCTACATCTCTGCCACTAAATAAACCTATTAACCCTTAAACCGCCATCCCCCCACATTGCAAAACACTAAATTAAACTATTAAACTCTAAACCTAGCACCCCCTAACTTTAAATTAAAATTACAATATAACTATATTTAAATAAATAAAAACGTACCTGTGAAATAAAAATAAACCTAACATTAAACTATAAAATAACCTAACCTTACTATCATTATAAAATAAAAAAAACTACCAATTAAAAAAATCTAAATTACAAATAAAAAACCTAACCTATGAGAAAAATTAAAAAATCTAAAATTACAAAAAATAATAAACACTAAATTACAAAAAATAAAAAACACTAAGCTTGCAAAAAACAATAGAACAAAATTCTCAAAATTAAAAACAATTACACCTAATCTAATAGCCCTATAAAAATAAAAAGCCCCCCAAAATAAAAACACTCTCTAGCCTACAATAAACTACCAATAGCCCTTAAAAGTGCCTTTTGTAAGGCATTGCTCTAAGTTAAACAGCTATTTTAACTGTAAAAAAAAAAAAGTCCCCCAACAGTAAAACCCAAAACCCAACCCCCCAAAATAAAAAACCTAACTCTAAAAAAAACCTAAGCTACCCATTGCCCCTAATGGGGCATTTGTATGGACATTGCCCTTAAAAGGGCATTTAGCTCTTTTTCAAAATCCCAAACCCTAACCTGAAAAAAAAAAAACACCCAAAAAAATAAAAAAATACCTAACACTAACCTCAGAATATCTACTCACGGCGAAAATCCAGGTGGCGACATCTTTTTTATCCATCACGGGGGCGTCTTCTATCTTCATCCGGCGGTGTGGAGCAGTGAAGCCATCCAGCGGGGAGCGTCCTCTTCATATGGTCCCAGCCATACACTGAAGCTTCAATGCAAGGTAGTCATTTCAAAATAGCGTACCTTGCACTCCTATTGGCTGATTTGATTCTTCAAATTCAAATCAGCCAATAGGATGAGAGTTTCTAAAGCAAACAGCCAATAGGATGAGAGCTACTGAAATCCTATCGGCTGTTTAAATCGATATACAGTAAGTCAAAAGCATACACAGGCTATAAGAGTTCAATAGTCTACATCAGTATAATTCCAGACTAGTTTACATTTTAGACTGGTTTTAAATTTATGAAATCTTATGTTAAATATTTTGGGAAATAGGATTGCCTGAATGACATAAATAAGATTTGCAAGGCTTTGCATCTAGAAGTATTATACTTGCAAAATGTAAATGAAAAGTGCATGAAGGGAGTGCAGCTTTCAAATCATATTTTGCCCTTAGCTAGAGGTGGCACAAATGTACTAAATATAAAGGATGTCTTTTGCCTTATGAGAAATAGAAGACATTTTAAAACAAAATTGGTTAGAGAGTCCTGTACAATAAAGATGACAGATTAGTTGATCTGTGTACTGGAGCATTCTTCTGGCATTTAGTTCCAAACTTATAACTTTCATCAATTTAAAAAGTATTTTTACTATATCAGAAAATGAAAAGTTTCTTGTCATGTTGATAAAGTTCATAATAGGGATAAATTTGCAAGAACTTGTCAAATAACATCTTCAATTTAAAAAAAAGAATATCCAAGAGTCAGATAAGTCTTAATCAGAGAAAGACGTATACATGTTGATAACAGTACAAATGTTACATCCTAGGATTTAGAAAGAATACTTTAACCTGATGTTACTTTCTAATACAGGGATATTGTAATTAAACGTATTTGAGAGCTACAGTATATTTGCAGTATTCAAATCTCAATGTTGTCCTTTTTCTGGCACTGATCCTTGCCTTCAGTGAGGAAGCTGAAAAGGACAATGAACTTACCTTTTTGCTCTGTGCATGCCAAGCATTTAAATGTAACACTCTTCTTTATACTAGAAACAGACTGTATCTAGGGACTGTTTATTTGAAGGTCTCCACAATATATATATGTGTGTTAATTAGATCAGAGGTTAGCTGATGGCAGGGGAATCAATGCTGGTGTCTCACAGGCACTAGTATATATACAGATTTCCTCATCATGTTTTTCTTATAATAAAAACACAAGAAATAGCTGTTGGTTACTGTCTTGAGAATCTTCCCAGAAGTAGTTTTGTATTGCTGGTGAACTTAATAACTTTGTCATCAAGGGTGAAAAAGAAACAATTCTGTAAAATTATCATTTATAGAATATAGACTATGGAGCAGTGTAAATTTTGCCGGCAAATTTTAATTTAGTCTTAGTTTTAGTCTTTTGACTAAAATGCCATTTTAGTTTTAGTCGTATTTTAGCCATCTGAATTGTTTTAGTTTTAGTCTAGTTTTAGTCGACTAAATTTCCAGTAGATTTTAGTCGATTAAATTTCCAGTAGATTTTAGTCGACAAACATCTAAGGGGTTTAGTTAAAGTGTAATGCATTATTTAAGCATTTCTCTATAATTTCCAAACTCATTATATACTCCAGGAGTAAACATAACACCTGTTATTATTTATGGTATTAAGGTTTAAACATGCAATACAGACACACATTTAGTCGTTGTGATACAGAACGTTTTTATTAAACTTAATAAAACCAAGTTTCATAAACAAACAGAAGTGCAACTTCAAAATATAAAAAAACTAACTGTAAACTGTATTGGCTGTAACGCCATTGCCCATATTACACAATATAAAAACTTTAACAGTTCTCTGTTATTAATTAAAACAAGTATCAAGTAATTCAACATAACAAAAAGTTTCTACAACAAGTATATTGGAGTTTATTATCAAACCTGGTGAGTTTGAATACTGCTCACATTTAAAACTTTCCCAAAAGGTTTATAAATACAATGCTAATATAAGGTGGCGCAAACTAATGCCGATTCCTACTAAAATAAACTTAAACTAGTTGGGATGTTCTTCAGGGTGGATCTCAGGTTTATAATTACTTGTACAATATACGACTCTAAAAATATTTAATAGTATATAATATTATATAATGTTAAAGACCCTAATGGTATGTATTCCAAAATGACAAGTGTTGTATGTCTCTATTAATCCTTTTGAATTTGTGAGTTTATTTAACTCCGTGAGAGGTTTCTAATAGAAAAAATCAGTGTGTTGGGTGAAATGTAATGTTTTTAATATACAATGTTCAATTCTTAAAATGCTAAAAATACTTTTATATTGAAAACACCGGTGTTAAAATGATACCAATCTAGATTCAATATATATTACAATTGTTATATTGATCTAAATATATCTAAAGCATGTACACTTCTTAATAAAACATATAAGTACTTAGTACATTAAAATGGAAACATAAAAATGAAAACATAAAAAGTCCTTGAAACAATGTTGCTATCAGTTCAATGTCTCATTATTATTATCAGGTATTTGTAGAGCGCCAACAGATTCCGCAGCGCTGTAAACATAGTCGGTGTACAGGATAGCTTTTGTAGGGGTCAAGTGGGTAGAGGGCCCTGCCGAGAGTTTCACTGTTGTAGTCGGCTCTTATGAAGCGATCTGTAAACAGCTGGGCCCATAGGCTTACAATCTAAGGGGTTCAAGGGGAAAGCAATAGCATTAGGAAAGGTTAGTGTTGGTTGTATGCATCCCTGAATAGTAAAGTTTTTAGGGAGTGCTTGAAGCTGTTAAAACTAGGGGAGAGTCTTATGGAGCGAGGCAGGGAAATCCACAAGATGGGGGCCAGTCTGGAGAAGTCCTGTAAACGTGAATGTGAGGAAGTAACAATAGAGGAGGAGAGGAGGAGATCCTGAGCTGATCGAAGGGGACCGGAGGGAGAGTATCTAGAGACAAGTTCTGAGATGTAGGGGGGAGCAGTGCAGTTGAGAGCTTTATATGTCAGGGTGAGGATTTTCTGTTTAATCCTAGAGGCAAGAGGAAGCCAGTGAAGGGAATGGCAGAGAGGTGCAGCAGATGAAGAGCGATGAGTAAGGAAGATGAGTCTGGCAGAGGCATTCATAATGGATTGTAAAGGAGCTGTGCGGCAGCTAGGTAGACCAGAGAGGACGGAATTGCAGTAGTCAAGGCGGGAAAGGATGAGAGAGTGGATTAAAATCTTGGTTGTATCTTGTGTAAGGAAATGTCTAATTTTAGCAATGTTTTTAAGGTGAAAGCGGCAGGCTTTAGCCAAAATCTGGATGTGAGGAGTGAAGGAAAGATCTGAGTCAAGTGTGACCCCAAGACATCGGGCGAGCGGGGTAGGGGTAATGATGGAATTATCAACATTTATAGAAATTTTGGGGGTGGAGACATTGGAAGAAGGGTGAAAAATAAGGAGTTCAGTTTTGGAGAGATTTAGCTTAAGGTAGTGAGAGGACATCCAAGATGAGATGTGAGAAAGACAGTTAGTGACACGGGTTAGTAAGGAAGGAGGTAGGTCTGGTGCAGAGAGGTAGATTTGGGTGTCATCGGCATACAAATGGTATTGAAACCCATGGGACTTTATTAAGGAACCTAGTGATGACGTGTAGATTGAGAAGAGAAGGGGACCAAGGACAGAGCCTTGAGGTACCCCAACAGAAAATGGTAACGGGGCAGAGGATGCTCCGGAGAAGGCTACACTAAATGTACGGTTAGTCAGATAGGAAGAGAACCACGAGAGAGCTGTGTCACAGATGCCGAAGGATTGGAGGGTTTGGAGCAGAAGAGGGTGGTCAACAGTGTCAAAGGCTGCAGACAGGTCAAGGAGGATAAGCAGAGAGAAGTGGCCTTTGGATTTTGCTGCAAGTAGGTCATTGGTAACCTTGACAATTGCTGTCTCTGTAGAGTGATGGGAACAAAATCCAGATTGCAGTGGGTCAAGAAGAGAGTTTAGTGTAAGGAAATGGGATAGACGTGCGTAAACTAGCTTTTTGAGGAGCTTTGAGGCAAGAGGGAGTAGGGAAATAGGGCGGTAATTTGAAGGGGAGGTTGGATTAAGGGAAGGTTTTTTGAGGATTGGTGTGACCAGTGCATGTTTTAGAGATGAGGGAAATATACCAGTGCTGAGGGAGAGGTTGAAAATGTGTGTGAGTATGGGGGTGAGGGTAGAAGAGAGGGAGGGGAGCAGCTGTGAGGGGATGGGGTTGAGGGGACAGGTAGTGAGGTGGGAGGACAGTATAAGGGCAGCAACTTCATCCTCATTAACAGGGGCAAAAGAGCTGCATTTTTGGATATTTGGGTTTTGGGTGATCGTGAGCTTTTGAGGGGGTGGGAGATTGGAAGTATGTTGAAAGCTGATTTCACTTCTGATGGAGTCAATTTTGTTGTTGAAGTGGCTTGCAAAATCTTGAGTTGAGAGAGAGGTTGTGTTAGGAGGTGGGGGTGGGCGGAGAAGAGTGTTGAACATGTTGAACAGACGTTTAGGGTTAGAGGAAAGAGTAGAGATGAGATTAGAAAAATATTGTTGCTTATAAAGATTAAGGGCAGAATAGTAGGAGTTCAGGATGAACTTGTAGTGAAGAAAGTCAGCTGAACTCCAAGATTTCCTCCAATGTCGCTCAGCAGTACGGGAGCATCTGCGTAGGTATCGTGTCAGAGGAGTATTCCAGAGCAGAGGATGAGAGTGTGGTTTCTGAGCTAAGGTTGGAGGGGCCAGAGTGTCAATGACCGATGTAAGGGTGGAATTATACTGGCAGATAGATTGGTCAGGGCAGGAAAAGGAGGCGATGGATGAGAGGAGAGGTTTGAGGGAGCTAGCGAGCTGATGCAGATCTAGTGACTTAGTGCTTCTGTGAAGTTTGGTGTGAGGGGTAGAGGGAGGGGGAGTTGTAGGTAGGGAAGTGATATTGCAAGTTAGGAGATGATGGTCAGAGAGAGGAAAAGGGGAGTTTGTTAAATTTGAAAGAGTGCATCGATAGGTGAAAATCAGATCAAGGGAATGACCATCTTTGTGAGTGGGAAAGTCAGTCCATTGTGACAGGCCGAAAGAGGAAGTCAGTTGAAGAAGTTGTATTGCAGAGGAGGCATTGGGATTGTCAAGAGGGATGTTAAAGTCGCCAAGAATGAGGGCAGGGGTGTCTGAGGAAAGGAAATAAGGAAGCCAGGCAGCAAAGTGATCTAAAAATTGAGTTGGGGAGCCAGGGGGACGGTATATGACTGCAACACGTATAGAGAGGGGAGAGAATAACCGAATCATGTGTGCTTCAAATGAAGAAAATGTGAGTGAAGAGAAGGGCTGTATTTGTTGGAAGGTGCAACGAGAGGAAAGTAAAATACCGACACCACCTCCTTGTCTATTGCCAGACCTAGGAGTGTGGCTGAAATGGAGACCCCCATGTGACAGTGCAGCAGTGGATGCTGTGTCTGAAGCAGAGAGCCAGGTTTCTGTAAGAGCCAGAAGGTTAAGAGAGTGGGGGATAAAGAGATCATGGATAGAAGTTAGTTTGTTGCAAACAGAGCGAAAGTTCCAGAGTGCACAAGTGAAGGGGGAGGGGTTTTTAGATGTAAGAGGAATGCGATTAAGGTTACCAGAGTTTAGTTTATGAAGTCTATTGAAAGGCACACAAGGATGTGAAAGGTTAGGAGGTTGTGAGGGACCAGGATTAGGGGAGATGTCGCCAGCAGCTAGTATGAGCAAGAGGGAGAGTGACATGAGATGAGAAACAGCTCTTGAAAAATCTCGTTTCGTATAAACCCTCTGTTGGTCGTGGTTAATATTTTCAAGGTTAGGTTGCAAATACCTTTCTAGACTTATATTGATATTGACTTCTAAGTTGTAAGTTATAGTTATCTTGTTATATTTAGGCAAGTGCTCTGAAGAATATAACAGACTGTGGCTTAGCTGTGCACATTTACGTGAGGCTGCCTATAGTGTCCGTTCTCCTTTGTTAAAGGCTCTATGAAAAAATTTCAGCTAGGTGCTTGTAAATAGCTTGCTTTTAGCTCATAGTATGTACATACGGTTTGTTGGCATATAGCGTTCTGCGAAGTCTCCTCCTGTTCAACAGTGCACTGTTTCAATCTTTGGACTGATGGTTCCGATGGAGTGCTATGGCTTCCAGCCTCCGTTTACCGAAAGTTCTGATAAGTGCTCCTATTCGAGTGTGTCGGAATCCGCTGCAATATACCTTCTGGAAATTCCAGGTTTCTTTAGGCTCACTGATACTTTACGAGTGCCCCTAACTCGGCTAGTGCTTTCGCCAGTTGTTATTTCTCAGGGACCGTGCATCTTTTAGCTGGTGCTTTTCTTCTTTAGAGCCTCTTTGGATAGCAGGTTCTCACTTGTCCTCCTAGTTTAAAATCAGGTTTCTACGCGTTTCGGCATTCAGCCTTTTTCAAGATACCTGATTTGATCGATCTGTTGCCCTTTTAAAGCTGTTTCCCTCCACCTTCTTTTTCTTTAACTCTCTCATTGCCAGAAACCATAAGTTTTATTTCTGTTTGTTACTTTGAAATGTTTTTGTAGTGCGTTGTTATACCTTTTTCTTTAGATATTTAAAGTGACATTTCTCCTGTTCAGTGTCATTTATTAATCTTTACAATTCCATAGTTATTTAAACATAGCTTATAAACTTTTACTGCATCTAGGAGGCTTAGTTGCCTTAATCTAATTTTCTTATGTATTTGATGTTCACTCCTATCTGCCTCAACAAATATACATTAGTGGATGATAGTGACTACCATTTGTATATATATTAATATATGTTGGCGATTACCACTGTTATTAGGGTGTTTGTTAAAAATAGCAAATTTTACATTCTTGGGGCATATTTATACCTCACATCTCAGTTAGCTAGTTTCTTGTTCATTAGCTCTCTCATTGCCCGACATCATAGGTTCTATTTCTATTTGTAACATTGAAATGATTTTTATAGTGTGTTATTATAACTTTTTTCTTAAATACTTCAAGGGACAATTCTCCAGTTCAGTTTTTGAAACCATAGTTATTTATACATAAAAATGTACTACATTTAGAAGGCTTAATTGCCTTAAATATTTTCTTATGTATTCAATGTTCGCTCCTACCTGGCTTAACTTATATACATTGGTAGATAAGGTGATTACCACTTGCTTAAACTTTAATGTATGGGGATTCTGCCCCTGTCATTGGGATGTTGATATAAAATGAACTTCTAACAGATTATAGGTTTGATAATTTCATTATTTAAAGAGGATATTGAAATGTTTTTATCTACACCTAATCGTGTACATTCATAAAGTTAAGTTAATTTATATCTATATGCATATACACACTCGCCATTTTCTAGGTGTACACGCATGTCTATACAACATACATGAAGTACATATACTAAATGATTGTACTAAATTGCTTATATTTTAAAAGAGTCATATATCTGGTTTATAAAATTAAAACCTAAATATCTTATATCAAGTAATTCTAAAGCATTCTAAGTGTACAGGTTCTCCTTTTTTAATATATAAATTATCGAATTTAAATCCAACTCACTAATGAGTCCTCTAGGGCAGCGGTCGCCAACCAGTGGTCCATGGACCACTGGTGGTCCACGAGAAGATGTTGGTGGTCCTTGACACCATCAAGCAGGAATTAATCTCCCCTGATGGTGTCACCCCATCGTGCTGTAACTCCCTACAGTGCCTGGCTGGACATCAGTGAAAATCAACAGAGCAGGAGTTAAATTACAATCTATCTACGAACGTTGCATACTACTGCGCAACTTGCGTAGCTATATTGTATTAACTCCTCCCATCTGGCGCACTGCTCAGAGGAAGATGCTTCCATTCTAAAGCCGGCAGATGTTGGTACAGTCTTGGTTTGAAATAATGGAATTAAAGTATATATAAATAAAGAAAATCTTAAAAAAAAAAATCCATTATTTAATTTATTTTCTTCCCTTTACCTGTCTCTTTGTAGTAGTTTTCCTTCAGATGGACTTACATCACTGTTTGTCTTCCTCCCCTCCATCTTCTTTTTTATTTTTATTAAATATTAATTATTTTTCATTCTAATAATTTTCCTTCGCACAAAGCCATTCCACCTGAATTCCAGTAATTGCCACTCAGCAGATCAGCCATATCCCACCAGTATTATAGTAATTGCCAGTAACATCAGTTGTGGTTAGCTCACATCCATATTGATAGCTTTTTTATATAAACCTAATGTATGACTCTAATGTCTGTCCATGATCATAAGAACTTTGGAATAATTCCTAACTGGGGAGGTAACTTGGAAGTCTTGTGCTCCTTTTAAACATAATTATTTTTTTCCCACATTCTGCCTCTCTGTTTCCAGCTCAAAAGTTGGCACTCACCCTTCATCTGTCATTTGGAAGTATTCTCTCACTTCTGTCATTCAGTTAGTTAATTCCAAAAAATAATTCTTAAAAATGTGTAAATATATACTAGTTATGTACAGTGTGTGTGTATATGTGTATATGTGTGTATATATATATATATATATATATATATATATATATATACACACATTATAGAGGTTTGTACTTATAAAAAAAAAATCATGTTTGTGGTCCACGGGATTCAAAATTGTGAGTTTAGTGGTCCCTTAGGTCCGAAAGGTTGGCGACCACTGCTCTAGGGAATAGAGTTCCCATTCTGTAAATTAATTCAGCCTCTTGATGGAGCAATTTTTTCTCCATATTTCCACCTCTATCGTTTTTTCTTTTTTTATTCCCCAATAGACCAATTCTTTCAAATTCCCTTTATGATGTTCTTTGAAGTGTGTATATAATCTAGTGTTATCCTTTCTTTGTTCAATGCTTCTGATGTGTTCCCTAATTCTATCTTTAAGGCTCCTACTCATTTGTCCCAAGTACTGTAACTTACATGAGCATTGTAACAGATAGATTATATTAATATCCGTGCATCTTATAATGTCATTAATTTTAAATACCGTATTTGTAACGGTAGATCTGACTATGTTTGTTTTAGTGCTATATTTACAAGATTTGCAATCATGACACGGGAAAAAACCTGTTAGCTTTTCCCCCCTTAGATTATATTGTTTATTTATAGTCTTAGGTTTATATTCGCTTGGTGAAAGTATTTTTTTAGGTTTGTGGCCTTCTTGAAAATAATATCTGGTGTATATTTTAGTCTTTTTTTTATAAGTGGATCACTTTTTGCTAGGTGCCAGCTAAACCACAATCTGTTATATTCGTCAGAGCACTTGCCTAAATATAACAAGATAACTATAACTTACAACTTAGAAGTCAATATCTTAATCTAAGTCTAGAAAGGTATTTGCAACCTAACCTTGAAAATATTAACCACGACCAACAGAGGATTTATACAAAACGAGATTTTTCAAGAGACATTGAACTAATAGCAACATTGTTTCAAGGACTTTTTATGTTTTCATGAAGTACGTATATGTTTTATTAAGAAGTGTACATGCTTTAGATATATTTAGATCAATATAACAATTATAATATATATTGAATCTAGATTGGTATCATTTTAACACTGGTGTGTTAAATATAAAAGTATTTTTAGCATTTTAAGAATTGAACATTGCATAATAAAAACATTACATTTCACCCCACACACTGATTTTTTCTATTAGAAACCTCTCACGGAGTTAAATAAACTCACAAATTCAAAAGGATCAATAGAGACATCTTGTCATTTTGGAACACATACCATTAGGGTCTTTAACATTATATAATATTATATACTATTAAATATTTTTAGAGTTGTATATTGTACAAGTAATTATAAACCTGAGATCCACCCTGAAGAACATCCTAAGACCTATATAATAACTAGTTTAAGTTTATTTGAGTAGGAATCGGCATTAGTTTGCACCACCTTATATTAACATTGTAAAAAGTTTCTGCAGCTAGCACAGGCACAGCATAACTTAAATCCATACTCGTGAATTATTATTATTCGCCTAGATTACAAGTTTTTGTCGTTGCTAATGAGCCTTTTTTTCCCACCGCTCCCTTAAGACAACGCTGGTATTACAGTTTTTTTTAAACCTGGCGTAGAGTATAATTTAGCTCCACATCTCACCTCAATACCAGCGCTGCTTAAGTCAGCGGTGAGCTGGCTAAACGTGCTTGTGCACGATTTCCCCATAGGAAACAATGGGGCTGAGCTGGCTGAAAAAAACATAACACCTGCAAAAAAGCAACGTTCAGCTCCTAACGCAGCCCCATTGTTTCCTATGGGGAAATTAATTTTATGTCTGCACCTAACACCCTAACATGAACCCAGAGTCTAAACACCCCTAATATTACACTTATTAACCCCTAATGTGCCGCCCCTGCTATCGCTGACACCTACATTATATTATTAACCCCTAATCTGCCGCTCCGGACACCGCCGCCACCTACATTATACTTATAAACCCCAAATCTACTGCCCCCAACATCGCAGACACCTATTTTTTATTTATTAACCCCTAATCTGCCCCCCCAACGTCGCCGCAACTATATTAAATTTATTAATCCCTAATCTGCCGCCGCCAACGTCGCCACCACTATTATAAATTTATTAACCCCTAAACCTAAGTCTAACCCTAACCCTAACACCCCTCTAACTTAAATATAATTTAAATACATCTAAATAAATTTACTAAAATTAAATAAATTATTCCTATTTAAAACTAAATACTTACCAATAAAATAAACCCTAACGCCTAGATTTAGAGTATTGCGGCCAAAGGGGTGCGTTAGCTACGCATGCTTTTTTTCCCCGCACCTTTTAAATACCGCTGGTATTTAGAGTTCACAGAATGGCTTGGTTTTCAGTGCGTTAGGCTCCAAAAAGGGAGCGTAGAGCATAATTTAATGCCACTGAAACTCTCGATACCAGCGGTGTTTACGGACGCGGCCAGCCTCAAAAACGTGCTCGTGCACGATTCCCCCATAGGAAACAATGGGGCTGTTTGAGCTGAAAAAAAACCTAACACCTGCAAAAAAGCCGCGTTCAGCTCCTAACGCAGCCCCATTGTTTCCTATGGGGAAACACTTCCTACGTCTGCACCTAACACTCTAACATGTACCCCGAGTCTAAACACCCCTAACCTTACACTTATTAACCCCTATTCTGCCGCCCCCTCTATCGCTGACCCCTGCATATTATTTTTAACCCCTAATCTGCCGCTCCGTACACCCCCGCCACCTACGTTATCCCTATGTACCCCTAATCTGCTGCCCCTAACATCGCCGACCCCTATATTTATTAACCCCTAATCTGCCGCCCCCAACGTCGCCTCCACCTAACTACACTTATTAACCTCTAATCTGCCGACCTGACCGCGCTGCTATTATAATAAAGTTATTAACCCCTAATCCGCCTCACTCCTGCCTCAATAACCCTATAATAAATAGTATTAACCCCTAATCTGCCCTCCCTAACATCGCCGACACCTAACTTCAAGTATTAACCCCTAATCTGCCGATCGGAGCTCACCGCTACTCTAATAAATTTTTTAACCCCTAAAGCTAATTCTAACCCTAACCCTAACACCCCCCTAAGTTAAATATAATTTTATTCTAACGAAATAAATTAACTCTTATTAAATAACTTATTCCTATTTAAAGCTAAATACTTACCTGTAAAATAAACCCTAATATAGCTACAATATAAATTATAATTATATTGTAGCTATTTTAGGATGAATATTTATTTTACAGGCAACTTTGTATTTATTTTAACCAGGTACAATAGCTATTAAATAGTTAAGAACTATTTAATAGTTACCTAGTTAAAATAATTACAAAATTACCTGTAAAATAAATCCTAACCTAAGTTACAATTAAACCTAACACTACACTATCAATAAATTAATTAAATAAAATACCTACAATTATCTACAATTAAACCTAACACTACACTATCAATAAATTAATTAAATACAATTCCTACAAATAAATACAATTAAATAAACTAACTAAAGTACAAAAAATAAAAAAGAACTAAGTTACAAAAAAGAAAAAAATATTTACAAACATTAGAAATAAATTACAACAATTTTAAACTAATTACACCTACTCTAAGCCCCCTAATAAAATAACAAAGACCCCCAAAATAAAAAAATGCCCTACCCTATTCTAAATTACAAAAGTTCAAAGCTCTTTTACCTTACCAGCCCTTAAAAGGGCTCTTTGCGGGGCATGCCCCAAAGAATTCAGCTCTTTTGCCTGTAAAAAAAAAACATACAATAGCCCCCCCCAACATTACAACCCACCACCCACATACCCCTAGTCTAACCCAAACCCCCCTTAAATAAACCTAACACTAAGCCCCTGAAGATCTTCCTACCTTGTGTTCACCTCGCCGGGTTCACCGATCGGTCCAGAAGAGGGTCCGAAGTCTTGATCCAAGCCCAAGCAGGGGGCTGAAGAGTGACGTCCATCCTCAGGCTGAAGTCTGGATCCAAGCGGCGGCTGAAGAAATCCATCATCGGGATGAAGTCGGAAGTCCATCATCGGGATGAAGTCTTCTATCAAGCCGCATCTTCAATCTTCTTTCTTCCGGATCGGAGCCATCTTCTTCCCAGCGGACGCGGATCCAACCTCTTCAAGCGACGCCTACTAGCCGAATGACGGTTCCTTTAAGGGACGTCATCCAAGATGGCGTCCCTCGAATTCCGATTGGCTGATAGGATTCAATCAGCCAATCGGAATTAAGGTAGGAAAATTCTGATTGGCTGATGGAATCAGCCAATCAGAATCAAGTTCAATCCGAATGGCTGATCCAATCAGCCAATCAGATTGAGCTCGCATTCTATTGGCTGTTCCGATCAGTTATTAACTATTTAATAGCTATTGTACCTGGTTAAAATAATTACAAAGTTGCCTGTAAAATAAATATTAATCCTAAAATAGCTACAATATAATTATAATTTATATTGTAGCTATATTAGGGTTTATTTTACAGGTAAGTATTTAGCTTTAAATAGGAATGTTATTTAATAAGAGTTAATTTATTTCGTTAGAAAAAAATTATATTTAACTTAGAGGGGTGTTAGGGTCAGGGTTAGAATTAGCTTTAGGGGTTAAAAAATTTATTAGAGTAGCGGTGAGCTCCGATCGGCAGATTAGGGGTTAATACTTGAAGTTAGGTGTCGGCGATGTTAGGGAGGGCAGATTAGGGGTTAATACTATTTATTATAGGGTTATTGAGGCGGGAGTGAGGCGGATTAGGGGTTAATAACTTTATTATAGTAGCGGTGCGGTCCGCTCGGCAGATTAGGGGTTAATAAGTGTAGGCAGGTGGAGGCGACGTTGAGGGGTCAGATTAGGGGTTAATAAATATAATATAGGGGTCGGCGGTGTTAGGGGCAGCAGATTAGGGGTACATAAGGATAACGTAGGTGACGGCGCTTTGCGGTCGGCAGATTAGGGGTTAATTATTGTAGGTAGCTGGCGGCGACGTTGTGGGGGCAGGTTAGGGGTTAATAAATATAATATAGGGGTCGGCGGTGTTAGGGGCAGCAGATTAGGGGTACATAAGGATAACGTAGGTGGCGGTCGGCAGATTAGGGGTTAAAAAAAATTAATAGAGTGGCGGCGATGTGGGGGGACCTCGGTTTAGGGGTACATAGGTAGTTTATGGGTGTTAGTGTACTTTAGAGCACAGTAGTTAAGAGCTTTATGACCCGGCTGGAGTTTGGTCGTTAGATTTCTAACGCTCACTCCAGCCACGACTCTAAATACCGGCGTTAGAAAGATCCCATTGAAAAGATAGGATACGCAATTGACGTAAGGGGATCTGCGGTATGGAAAAGTCGCGGCTGGAAAGTGAGCGTTAGACCCTTTAATGACTGACTCCAAATACCAGAGGGCGGTAAAAACCAGCGTTAGGAGCCTCTAACGCTGGTTTTGACGGCTACCGCCCAACTCTAAATCTAGCCGTAAGCTAGCTACAATATAACTAATAGTTACATTGTAGCTAGTTTAAAATTTATATTTATTTTACAGGCAACTTTGTATTTATTTTAACTAGGTAGAATAGTTATTAAATAGTTATTAAATACTTCCTACTTAAAATTAGTACAAAAATACCTGTAAAATAAACCCTAACCTAAGTTACAATTACACCTAACACTACACTATAATTAAACTAATTACCTAAACTACCTACAATTAATTACAATTAAGTTAAATAAACTAAATTACTAAAAAAAAAACACTAAATTACAGGAAAAAAAAAGAATTACAAGAATTTTAAACTAATTACACCTAATCTAATCCCCCTAATAAAATAAAAAAGCCCCCCAAAATAATAAAATTCCCTACCCTATACTAAATTACAAATAGCCCTTAAAAGGGCCTTTCACATTCATTGCCCCAAAGTAATCAGCTCTTTCACCTGTAAAAAAAATACAATTCCCCCCAACATTAAAATCTACCACCCACACACCCAACCCTACTCTAAAACCCACCCAATCCCCCCTTAAAAAAAAACCTAACACTACCCCCCCTGAAGATCTCCCTACCTTGAGCCGTCTTCACCCAGCTGGGCACAATTGGACCTCCAGAGGGGCAGAAGTCTTCATCCGATCTGGGCAGAAGAGGTCCTCCAAGCGCCAGGTGGCATCTTCTATCTTCATCCATCCGGAGCGGAGCGGGTCCATCTTCAATCCAGTCGACACGGAGCCATCGTCTTCAAACGAAGTCCAAGCGAAGAATGAAGGTTCCTTTAAATGACATCATCCAAGATGGCGTCCCTTGAATTCCGATTGGCTGATAGGATTCTATCAGCCAATCGGAATAAAGGTAGGAAAAATCCTATTGGCTGATCCAATCAGCCAATAGGATTGAAGTGCAATCCTATTGGCTGATTGGATCAGCCAATAGGATTGAGCTCACATTCTATTGGCTGTTCCAATCAGCCAATAGAATGCAAGCTCAATCCTAATGGCTGATTGGATCAGCCAATAGGATTTTTCCTACCTTAATTCCGATTGGCTGATAGAATCCTATCAGCCAATCGGAATTTAAGGGATGCCATCTTGGATGACGTCATTTAAAGGAACCTTCATTCTTCGCTTGGACTTTGTTTGAAGAGGATGGCTCGGCGACGGCTGGATTTTTTTATTTTCTTTAATTTAGTGTTTGTTGTTTTTCGTACTCTAGTTTATTTAATTTAATTGTAATTAATTGTAGGTAGTTTAGGTTAATTATTTAATGATAGTGTAGTGTTAGGTGTAATTGTAACTTGGGTTAGGATTTATTTTACAGGTATATCTGTATTTATTTTAACTAGGTAGTTATTAAATAGTTAATAACTATTTAATAACTATTGTACCTAGTTAAAATAAATACAAAGTTGCCTGTAAAATAAATATAAACCATAAGCTAGCTACATTGCAACTATTAGTTATATTGTAGCTAGCTTAGGGTTTATTTTATAGGTAAGTATTTAGTTTTAAATAGGATTAATTAATATAATTGTAGTAATTTTTTTAGATTATTTTAAATTATATTTAAGTTAGGGGGGGTTAGGGATAGGTTTAGACTTAGGTTTAGGGGTTAATATCTTTAATATAGTAGCAGCGACGTTGGGGGTGGCAGATTAGGGGTTAATAAATGTAGGTAGGTGTCGACGATGTTAGGGACGGCAGATTAGGGGTTAATAAAATTTAACTAGTGTTTGCGAGGCGGGAGTGCGGCTGTTTAGGGGTTAATATATTTATTAAAGTGGCGGCGATGTCTGGTCGGCAGATTAGGGGTTAATATATTTATTAAAGTGTTTCCGATGTGGGGGGGGCTCGGTTTAGGAGTTAATAGGTAGTTTATGGGGTTTAGTGTTCTTTTTAGCACTTTAGTTAAGAGTTTTATGTTACGTGTTAGCCCATAAAACTCTTAACTACTGATTTTTAAATGCAGTAGAAGTATTGACAGGAGAGGGTCTACCGCTCACTTCTTCCAAGACTCGTAATACCAGCGTTAGGCAAATCCCATTGAAAAGATAGGATACGCAATTAACGTAAGGGGATTTGCGTTATGCTCGAGTCGCAGAAGAAAAGTGAGCGGTACACCTGTACCTGCCAGACTCGTAATACTAGTGGGCGTTAAAACCCTAACGCAAGACTCGTAATCTAGCAGATTATTTCTATAGGAAGAATCAATTGATCACAAATTCAAAAATGTTTTGGCAACAAAATTAACACTGCTCTATAACTTCCAAACTCATTATATACTCCTGGAGTAAAGGTTTATTTACCTGTTTTAATGTATGGTATTAAGGTTTGAACATGCAATTCAGATTTAACTGTTGTGGTATATAACATGTCTTTATCTTAAAATTAAATAACACCAAGTTTCGTAAATAAACAAGAAGATAGCATTGATTTCTTTTTTTTTGCAAAAGTGCACTAATGAGATATGGATTGATTATAACAAATTGCATAAAGTGTTAATTTTGACAGCAAATTTTGATTTAGTTTTAGTCATAGGCCTCTATTTTTCAAAGTCTGGCGGACCTGATCCAACAGTGCGGATCAGGTCCGCCAGACCTCGCTGAATACGGAGAGCAATACGCTCTCCGTATTCAGCATTGCACCAGCAGCTCACAAGAGCTGCTGGTGCAACGCCGCCCCCTGTAGAATTGCGGCCAATCGGCTACCAGGGGGGTGTCAATCAACCCGATCGTATTCGATCGGGTTGAATTGTGGCGATGTCTGTCCGCCTGCTCAGAGCAGACGGACAGGTTATGGAGCAGCATTCTTTAGACCGCTGCTTCATAACTGGTGTTTCTGGCGAGCCTGCAGGCTCGCCAGAAACACAGGGCCTCAAGCTCTAGCCGGAGCTTGATAGATATGCCCCATAGTCTTTTGACTAAAATGCCATTTTAGTTTTAGTCGTATTTTAGTCATCAGAATTTCTTTAGTTTTGTGCTTATTTTAGTCTAGTTGTAATCAACAAAATTAACACTGCTATGGAGTTACTATTTTCACAGGTACACATCTTTATTTTATATACTGCTGGTATTTGAGCAATGTGAAGAAATTAATTCTAAGTGTGGAATTCTCATTGTGTGCTTGAGTGAAAGCAATGTTTATTTAAGTTATGGTGGAGATAAAAGTCTAAGATTAAAATTCTCCATTTCATAAACGTTAGAGCCACAAAAATGAATGTACAGCCAATAAGCACATCTAGGCAAGTATCCCTGCTTGCTTTTCCTCAGAAGTATTCTGTATACATTTGTTACCAATGCGCCAGAGAACTCAAGGTTAAATGTGCAAATTACAGTATCTCACAAAAGTAAGTACACCCCTCACATTTTTGTAAATATTTTATTATATCTTTTCATGTGACAACACTGAAGTAAGGACACTTTGCTACAATGTAAAGTAGTGAGTGTACAACCTGTATAACAGTGTAAATTTGCTGTCCCCTCAAAATAACTCAACACAGCCATTAATCTCTAAACCGTTGGCAAAAAAACTGAGTACACCCCTAAGTGGAAATGTCCAAATTGGGTCCAATTAGCCATTTTCTCTCCCCGTTGTCATGTGACTCATTAGTGTTACAAGGTCTCAGGTGTGAATGGGGAGCAAGTGTGTTAAATTTGGTGTTATCTCTCTCACACTCTCTCATACTAGTCACTGGAAGTTCAACCTAGCATCTCATGGAAAAGAACTCTCTGAGGATCTGAAAAAAAAATGTTGCTCTACATAAAGATGGCCTAGGCTATAAGAAGATTGCCAAGACCCTGAAACTGAGCTGCAGCACAGTGGGCAAGACCATACAGCAGTTTCATAGGACCGGTTACACTCAGAACAGGCCTTACCATGGTCGTCATATCCAGAGGTTGTCTTTGGGAAATAGATGTATGAGTGCTGCCAGCATTGCTGCAGAGGTTGAAGGGGTGGGGGGTCAGCCTGTCAGTGCTCAGACCATACGCCGTACACACTGCATCAAATTGGTCTGCATGGCTGTCATCCCAGAAGGAAGCCTCTTCTAAAGATGATGCACAAGAAAGCCTGCAAACAATTTCCTGAAGACAAGCAGACTAAGGACATTACTGGAACCATGTCCTGTGGTCTGATGAGACCAAGATAAACTTATTTGGTTCAGATGGTGTCAAGCGTGTGTGGCGGCAAAAAGGTGAGGAGTACAAAGACAAGTGTGTCTTGCCTATAGTCATGCATGGTGGTGGGAGATTCATGGTCTGGGCCTGCATGAGTGCTGCCAGCACTAGGGAGCTTCATTGACGGAACCATGAAGACCAACATGTACTGTGACATACTGAAGCAGAGCATGATCCCCTCCTTTTCGAGACTGAGCCGCAGGGTAGTATTACAACATGATAACGACCCCAAACACACCTCCAAGATGACCACTGCCTTGCTAAAGAAGCTAAGGGTAAAGGTGATGGACTGGCCAAGCATGTCTCCAGACCTAAACCATATTGAGCATCTGTGGGGCATCCTCAAACGGAATGTGGGGGAGCGCAAGGTCTCTAACATCCACCAGCTCCATGATGTTGTGATGGAGGAGTGGAAGAGGACTCCAGCGGCAACCTGTGAAGCTCTGGTGAACTCCATGCCCAAGAGGGTTAAAGGGACACTGAACCTAAATTTTTTTCTTTCATGATTCAGATAGAGCATGCAATTTTAAGCAACTTTCTAATTTACTCCTATTATCATTTTTTCTTTACTCTTTTATTATTTTTATTTGAAAAGTAAGAATGTAAGTTTAGAAGCCGGCCCATTTTTGGTTCACAACCTGGGTTGTCCTTGCTGATTGGACAGCACCAAAAAACAAGTGCTGTCCATGGTCTGAACCAAAAATTGTCTAGCTCCTTAGCTTAGGTGCCTTCTTTTTCAAATAAAGATGGCAAGATAACGAAGAAAAATTGCTAATAGGAGAAAATTAGAAACTTACTTAAAATTGCATGCTCTATCATGAATCATGAAAGAAAAATGTTGTGTTTAGTGTCCCTTTAAGGCAGTGCTGGAAAATAATGGTGGCCACACAAAATATTGACACTTTGGGCACAATTTGGACATTTCCACTTAGGGGTCTACTCACTTTTGTTGCCAATGATTTAGACATTAAAGGGACACTGAACCCAAATGTTTTATTTTGTGATTCAGATAGAGCATGCAATTTTAAGCAACTTTCTAATTTACTCATATTATAAAAAAAAAATTCATTCTCTTGCTATCTTTATTTGAAAAAGAAGGCATCTAAGCTAAGAAGCTATCAAATTGTTGTTTTAGAACCCTGGACAGCACTTGTTTATTGGTGGGTGAATTTATCCACCAATCAACAAGAACAACCCAGGTTATTCACCAAAAATGGGCCGGCATCTAAACTTACATTCTTGCTTTTCAAATAAAGATACCAAGAGAATGAAGAAAATTTGATAATAGGTGTAAATAAGAAAGTTGCTTAAAATTGCATGCTCTGGGGTATATGTATCAAGCTCCGAATGGCTCGCCAGAAACAGCAGTTATGAAGCAGGGGTCACAAAGACCGCTGCTCCATAACCTGTCCGCCTGCTCTGAGCAGGCGTACAGACATCGCCAGAAATCAACCCGATCGAGTACGATCAGGTTGATTGACACCTCCCTGCTGGGGGCCCATTGGCCTCGAGACTGCAGGGGGCGGCGTTGCACCAGCAGCTCTTGTGAGGTGCTGGTGCAATGCTGAATACGGCGAGCATATTGTTCGCCGTATTCAGCGAGGTCTGTCGGACCTGATCTTCATTGTCGGATCAGGTCCGACAGACCTTGATAACTAGAGGCCTCTATCTGAATCTTGAAAGAAAAAAATTGGGTTCAGTGTCCCTTTAATGGCTGTGTTTTGAGTTATTTTGAGGGGACAGCAAATTTACCCTGTTATACAGGCTGTACACTCACTACTTTACATTGTATCAAAGTTTCATTTCTTCAGTGTTGTCACATAAAAAGATATAATAAAATATTTACAAAAAATTTGAGGAGTGTACTCACTTTTGTGAGATACTGTATTATATTATTATTATTATTATTATTAATACTATTATTATTATTATCATCATCATTTATTTGTAATGCGCTACCAAATTCCATAGCGTTGGGTGCAATGATAGGGGTAGAATTAGCAGCGCTAAAAAAGTCAACCGCCTGATAAAGAGGAACACAAGTACACAGAAGCCCTTACGAAAGTTTCCATAATCAAGGTACCTGCTTTGATTCATACTCACAATATCCCTCTGGACGCAGATGGCTGCCGCCGAGGGGAACATTTTAAAGGTACACCATCTTTTACACTATCCCTCTGGATGTGGTAAATCCGCAGAGGGGATTGTGAACTTTCACACTCCTTGGGGGGTAGTTATCATCGTGTCAACTTTCCTGCCTTCGCCGGCCCAATACGCCCGCCTAAGCTCGCCTACCTTCGCCGCCGCGGACCTGAAAAAATACACCTAAGTTATCAAATAAAGCTGTCAAAAAGCCGCGGGGCGATGAGCAGCGGACTGTGAGAGTTATCACTCATCCGATCTTGCTGCTCTTCGACTTTTTCCCAGCTTTATTGCTAGCCTGTCACTAAGCACTCACACTAACTACACTGTTCTACCCCCTATACCGGCGCCCCCGGAGCCTCCTGCAACTAAATAAAGTTACTAACCCCTAAACCGCCGCTCCTAGACCCTGCAGCAACTCTGATAAATGCATTAACCTCTAAACCGCCGCTCCTAGACCCCGCCGCAACACTTATAAATTTTTTAACCCCTAAACCGCCGCTCCCTGACACCGCTGCCACCTACATTATACCTAGTAACCCCTATCCTGCCCCCCCTATACCGTCGCCCTCTGTAATAAAGTTATTAACCCCTATCCTGCCGATCCCGCACCTCGCCGCAAATAAATAAATAGTTTAACCCCTAAACCGCCGCTCCCTGAACCCGCCGCAACCTATCTTAAATTTATTAACCCCTATCCTGCCCCCCCTACACCGTCGCCACCTATAATAAATTTATTAACCCCTATCCTGCCCCCCACTACACCGCCGCCACTGTAATAAATGTATTAACCCCTAAACCTAAGTCTAACACTAACCCTAACACCCCCCTAACTTAAATATTAATTAAATAAATCTAAATAATATTTCTATTATGAACTAAATTAATCCTATTTAAAACTAAATACTTACCTATAAAATAAACCCTAATATACCTACAATATAAATAATAATTACATTGTAGCTATCTTAGGATTTATTTTTATTTTATAGGTAACTTTCAATTTATTTTAACTAGGTACAATAGCTATTAAATAGTTATTAACTATTGAATAGCTTACCTAGCTAAAATAAAGAGAAATTTACCTGTAAAATAAAAACTAACCTAAGTTACAATTACACCTAACACTACACTATACTTTAATAAATTTTTCCTATTTAAAACTAAATACTTACCTGTAAAATAAACCCCAAGATAGCTACAATGTAATTCATAATTACATTGTAGCTATTTTAGGATTTATATTTATTTTACAGGTAACTTTGTATTTATTTTAGCTAGTTAGAATAGTTATTAAATAGTTATTAACTATTTAATAACTACCTAGCTAAAAGAAATACGAAATTACCTGTAAAATAAATCCTAACCTAAGTTACAATTAAACCTAACACTACACTATCATTAAATTAATTAAATAAATTAAATACAAATAACTACAATTAAATACAATTACATAAACTAACTAAAGTACAAAAAATAAAAATAGCTAAGTTACAAAAAATAAAAAACATAAGTTACAAACATTTAAAAAATATTACAACAATTTCAAGCTAATTACACCTAATCTAAGCCCCTTAATAAAATAACAAAGCCCCCCAAAATAAAAACATTCCCTACCCTATTCTACATTAAAAAAGTTCAAAGCTCTTTTACCTTACCAGCCCTTAAAAGGGCCTTTTGTGGGGCATGCCCCAAAGAAAACTGCTCTTTTGCCTGTAAAAGAAAAATACAACCCCCCCAACATTAAAACCCATCACCCACATACCCCTAATCTAACCCAAACCCCCCTTAAAATAACCTAACACTAATCCCCTGAAGATCATCCTACCTTGAGTCGTCTTCACTCAGCCGAGCCACCGATGGAACTGAAGAGGAAATCCGGAGCGCCAGAAGTGATCCTCCAAGGGGCGCTGAAGAAGTCTTCCATCCGATGAAGTAATCCTCCAAGCGGCGCTGAAGAAGTCTTACATCCGGCCGATGTCATCTTCCAAGCGGCGCTGAAGATCGTCTTCCATCCGGGCGATGTCATCTTCCAAGCGGGGTCTTCAATCTTATTGCTTCAGGATCGATCTTCATGCCGCCGACGTGGAACATCCTTCTTCCCCGACGGACTAACGACGAATGAAGGCTCCTTTAAGGGACGTCATCCAAGATGGCGTCCCTTCAATTCCGTTTGGCTGATAGGATTCTATCAGCCAATCGGAATTAAGGTAGGAAAAATCTGATTGGCTGATTGAATCAGCCAATCAGATTGAGATCACATTCTATTGGCTGATCGGAACAGCCAATAGAATGCGATCTCAATCTGATTGGCTGATTCAATCAGCCAATCAGATTTTTCCTACCTTAATTCCGATTGGCTGATAGAATCCTATCAGCCAATCGGAATTGAAGGGACGCCATCTTGGATGACGTCCCTTAAAGGAGCCTTCATTCGTCGTTAGTCCATCGGGGAAGAAGGATGTTCCGCGTCGGCGGGATGAAGATTGATCCTGAAGCAAGAAGATTGAAGAACTCGCTTGGAAGATGACATCGCCCGGATGGAAGATGATCTTCAGCGCCGCTTGGAAGATGACATCGGCCGGATGGAAGACTTCTTCAGCGCCGCTTGGAGGATCACTTCATCGGATGGAAGACTTCTTCAGCACCCCTTGGAGGATCACTTCTGGCGCTCCGGATTTCCTCTTTAGGGGGTAATACATTTATTTAGTTGCGGCGGTGTAGGGGGGACAGATTAGTGGTGTTTAGACTCGGGGTACATGTTAGGGTGTTAGGTGCAGACAATTCCCATAGGAATCAATGGGATGTCTGTCAGCAGCGAACTTGTACTTTCGCTATGGTCAGACTCCCATTGATTCCTATGGGATCCGCCGCCTCCAGGGTGGCGGTTTGAAAACCAGGTACGCTGGGCCGTAAAAGTGCAGAGCGTACCTGCTAGTTTTTTGATAACTAGCTAAAGTAGTCAGATTGTGCCGCACTTGTGTGCGGAACATCTGGAGTGACGTAAGAATCGATCTGTGTCGGACTGAGTCCGGCGGATCGAAGTTTACGTCACAAAATTCTACTTTTGCCGGTCTGTAGCCTTTGATAACTAAGGCGAATCAGCCTCGCCACAAATACGCTGCGGAATTCCAGCGTATTTGAGGTTGACGGCTTGATAACTACCCCCCCATATATAAAAGGAACTGTGGATATATATATTCCTTTTACTAGAGGTTAACAATAACCTATTTGAAAACACGAATATTAAGCTTGATTTTAACAGCAAAAATTGACATCCTAATAAGGTTCTATGGTGTTAGATTTGAAAAGTGCTGTTGTTTGTGTTACCGGTGGAAGTTACCATATTTAAAATTGCAACATTGTGGAGAAAAACTGCTATATATTTTCACATTGATGTTTTTGTTTATTGTGATTTTATTTTTGATTGGGAGACGTCCCTATATATACTGTTAGGAATTTTAAGATTTATTGTATATATTTCAATTTTTCATTAAATTGGGTACAACACCCTATTTTTAACATATTTCAGTATATCCGTGCTTTTTTAGCACTGCTAATTCTATTCATCATTTCACAAAATTTAGTTTGGTTTGAGGGTTAAACTTCATTAGTAGCAGGATATCCACATAGTCCGTAGGTGCTCCTATCATATTATTTGTACAATGATAGGGGTATTCAATGACAAAGATTTGTGATAAAATACAAAACATAACAAAACTAAACAAATCTAGTACAGGAGGAAGAGGGCCCTGCTCCGGAAAGCTCACAGTCTAAAGGTTTAGGGTGCAGAGACATAAGGTTGGAGTAGCTTGTCACATCGGTTGTAGTTGCATCAGTAGTATGCTACGGGGCCTGTATGGAGCTTGATGGGCCCTGTTTCTGGCGAGTCTTCAGACTCACCAGAAACAGCAGTTATGAAGCAGCGGTCTAAAGACCGCTGCTCCATAACCTGTCCGCCTGCTCTGAGCAGGCGGACAGGAATCGCTGCAATTCAACCCGATCGAATACGATCGGGTTGATTGACACCTCCCTGCTGGCGGACGATTGGCCGCGAGTCAGCAGGGGGCGGCGTTGCACCAGCAGCTCTTGTGAGCTGCTGGTGCAATGCTGAATACAGAGAGCGTATTGCTCTCCGCATTCAGCGAGGTCTTGCGGACCGGATCAGGTCCACAAGACCTTTCATAAATAGAGGCCTATGTCTCATGAATGAGTTTCTCTGTAACTGAACATAATTGTTTTGAATTAAAAATAAATAGTTTTAAACATTATGTTTGTTTCATTTCTGTTTGTAAAGGTGCACTTGTTCATTTTGTATGTTTTGAGTTTCATAAAATGTCCTTGTGAAAAAAGTTGGCAAATTTATGTGAAAAAAAAATATTTATCATCTTTTAGAAATAAAAGGGATGATGGGATGATACAGTCAAAGCAAAGATTACCTTGAGGATACTAAGCAGATGTGTTTTATTTGTTAAAGTAAAATAACGTGAAGACAGCTGTTCCAAATTAATAAGGTTATAATTGTACAATTAAACATTACAACAAAAATGACAACCGGTCATTTTACATAGTAGTACAAATGTGTGTGGCGTGCAGCCTTAGATAGCAACAATGTCTCTCTTTTTATAGGGCATGTTGGGTGTTTCTGAGAATCTTCACATTATGCACCTCGTGGTCTTCTTCTTATCCTGTCCATACAGACTTGGGTGTTGTTCCTAAGACTGAAAAACTTAGTTTGCACACACAGCAGTAAAATAGTTGAACACAAGTGAAATGTAACTGCTATAGTCAGCCCATATTCTAACACATGAGAAATATATACAGAATTAAAAATATTTTTCCTTAACATTTCTCACCCTTTTGATAATTTTATTATCACATTTATTTATCTATTACCTTGCGTTTATTATCACGCCATTATTACTTTGTGTCTCTCACTTGACTAACTAACAACCTTCCTACCTGGAAATGACCCTTTAGACAGACTGTATATCACTGAGTATACAGATAAGCTGCATAGACAGTGGGATGCTGAGCCTCCATTCCAGATCTGCCTACATAGTTATCATTTCCTCTAAGCATTCACACATCTTTATTGGTAGCACGCAAACACAAAATATGCAATCTCTATCTAAACAGATAACAACAGCAGCCAGAACTTCATCCCTTCACAGGCCTAGGTCCAAATCCTGTAGTAGGCCCAAAGCTGATGAGGTGCAATTGTGGGACCCCCTCGCAGAGATAAGATCCTTCCACCTGTCTCCTAAAATGACTGGAGGGTCTGCAGGAAAGGCAGGTAGCTGAACTAAGTTATCAGTCGGTCATCTCTGTAGCTGTTGTATCATCACCCTAAACAATCGGTATCTTCATCTTTTTCTGCAATGAGAAACACAAATCATTAACAATTTCCAAACAATTAGGCACATTAGAATTATTCCTATCACTACCACTATGGGTTTTAAAAGATTTGTAAGCATATTTTTAAACCAGGTTCCAATCGATCCCATCCTTCCTTAGCTATATCTCTAGATCTTTGTTGTAACTCTTTTACTTTATTCATGTGTAAAACTTGTAGTCTCATTAATAATCCCATCCATAATACTAGCATATTTGTTAATTCAATTTGCTAGCTCAATTCCTTAACCTGTCCAGGCAGGAAACCACATCCAGACTTTATCTGCAGATGAGAATAATTCTTACTTATACCTTGTTTAAGGACCATTGGAATAATCTTACCATCTTTCCCAGCCATAGTTGAAACCATCTCATATTGTTATATAACTGAGTTTGACAGGTCCATTCACCATTGTCTGTCTGTTCAAAACAGGCACACCTAGTGGTACACAAAGCTTTTAATGTTGAACAAAAACATAAACTATTAGAATCAGCAGTTACTGTATCACATGGTACTTTGTTAGGTTCCATATTAAATGTAAAGGTAGCATTTCTACAATCTGTTTCCCCCACATATACCTTGGGCAAACTAAATATGCAACCTTTCATGTTTGCTATGTAATTAACATACATTGGCCCAAGACACATTGTAGCTATAGAAACTATACCAGCAAGTTCTAAGTATGTACCTTGATCTGAGATAGCATTATGAACAGAGTTATCTATATCTATTTGAACATCATAGCTGTAATCTGTCACATTTAAATCATTCATTGATATTGGTACACCTATTAAAGGGATTCCTTTATGATTGGCAGGAACATGAGAGCATATCCAACAGTCTGTGGCATTCAGTTGCTTGGCGGTTTGTTGGTGTAAAAGCCAGATGGAATTTCGTCCGTTTGTCACCCTTCACTGGTATATAGAGGTATAAAACACAAAGAAAAAACAGGACAGTATATGCATCTTGGCAGTTAGTTAACCCACTTTGTCCCCAGTGGTCTCACCCTTTGACACAGGTTTTTATCACCGGCCTGGAAGTTCACTTTCTTACAGTGAGAGGCTCCAGTTTGGTTTCCATTCCACTTTGACTGAGGTGGGTGTTGTCAGTAACACCTGGTATGGGCCGTCAAACCGGGGCTCTAAGTGTCTCCTCACGTATCTTCTTATCACCACCCAGTCTCCAGGGTGTAGGTAGTGAGTTCCAGTTATTTGTTCTGGATCTGGTAATGAAGAGAAAACTTTTCCATACAAATTAGTCAGTTGCTCATGCAGCTGAACAACATAATCAGTTAGAGAAGCATACTGCCCATGTAATTCTTGTGGAAAGAAAAGACCTATTAGTGGTCTACCAAACAAAATAATGGCGAAAGGCCATGCTTTGCCTTTGGGGTATGTCTTTACTGCAAAGAGGGCTAAAGGTAAAGCTTGTACCCAAGTAAGTTTTGTCTGCTCACAGATTTTAGCTATTTTATTTTTTTAAACACCATTGGCTCTCTCTACTTTCCCAGATGATTAATCTGCAACCCTGTCATCATTTCTGCAAACACTTGCCCAGTAAAATGAGTCCCTTGATCAGATTCTAATGTTTCAGGTAAACCATATCTGCACACAATTTCAGTTATCAGTTTTTTTCTGTTACACCTGCTGTTGCCTTGGCAACCGGCCAGGCCTTCACCCAAGAGGAAAACATGTCTACACACACCAAAACATACTCATACACACCACATTTGGGCAGCTGAATATAGTCTATTTGCAGTCTTTGGAATGGGTAGTCAGGTTTTACAAGGTGTTTCATCTCCACCTTTGTCAATTTACCTGGATTGTATTTAGCACACATCATGCATTTCTTGCACCATTCAGTTACAAATTGTGAGAAACCTGGTGCAAACCAAAATTTATTAACACTTGCAATCATTCTTGCAATCATTCCCCCTTTGGAAACATGGGAAGGGAGATGAGTTAAACTGGCTAAAACAGGATATAGCACTGTAGGTGCACATAATCTACCATCCCCATGTTTCCAAATCTTATTTTCCAGTTTGCAACCAGCACTTTTCCACTTTCAAATTCTCCACAGTTTCAGAGGACTGTAGGAGTATTATGAGAGCTGCCTTCTTGGCTGCTTCATCTACCCTATTATTACCCATAGTGATAGGATCTATTGCTCGCTGATGTGCCTTTAATTTCATAACAGCTATAGCTCTTTTGAAAACGCTGCGGTCTGTTCCAGTGTCCACCAAACACTCCACAAAATGGTATGGTATGTCAGAGAGGGTCAGGCAAACAAAGGCATCACCCCCTCTGCTCTCAGACATGATTGGTAGCACTGGAAGCTCAGTCCATCAAATGTTCTCCCACAGTTATAACATTTACCTTTTCTGGGTTCCCCCTCATTTATCCCTTAAACTGTTTCTATTGGGGTTTCCCAGGAGCACACACTGACATTACCCTTAGTGTTTTCTTTTTCTATACTTCTATATTCCTTTGTATTGCGCTCGCTAAGCTCATTAGTGTTGGGACTGATTTATCTCGCCAATCAGAATGGGCGGAAACCAATTGAGAAACCAATTTATTATGGATTTCTTTATTCAGTCCTGACACCAATGTGGCAGTGAGCATTTTTCCCATACCTTAGTCATCAAGGTTACCTCTCCTTGGGGCATATACATCTTGCCATGAGGTGGTATTGGGCACATAAGATACTACAGTCAAAACTGGGGGCACCCAGCAATACTAAAACCCAACAGTTTCCTTTTATTACTTAGAACATGCAGTTGTAAACAATTTTCCATTTCATGTCTATTAGCAAAATATCATTATTCACTTGATATTCTTTATTAAAGGATCAGCAAGGCACCACTGGTAGTCAGCCGAACACATCAGGTAAACCAAAGAAAAGGTCCATCTATGTGCAGCCTACAATCAACAGCTAGCTCCCAGTAATGCATTCCTCCTCCCAAACCTACCTAGAAAAAAATTTGGGTTTCACATACATATATATACACAGTATATATACACAGTATACACATACATACATACATATATACATACATATATACACACATATACAGCGCATACATACACATAGATATACATACACATACATATATGCATATACATATACAGCACACATGTACACACTGTGACATAAATATTCACACTCTCACACGCATGTATTTACTATCAAATACACTTACAAAGATACTCACTGACAAACTGGCACACAGATTCTACACACTCTACAAAAAAATGCACACAAACCCCAGGACTAGGGCACATAGTCCACAAGGCCTTGGCATGCAGTCACAAATGACAATAGACATCCAATTGCCAATGCCCACATACAATCAGACCCACAACCAAATATCTAACCTTATAAATGCAAGGGATACCATTAGTAACCAAAAAACTTTCAAGGGGGTAAGTACTAGTGGTCTTATCAGTAGTGAAAATACTTGAGAGTAGTAAAAGTGTAATTACCAATAAAGTAACTAGCAAATCAGACCTCTTAAAGATTCACTACTAGAATCTTGTGTATATTGTAATTTATATTAATTCTACTGCAAAGAAGGACCATAATGTACAAAGGGACAATGTATGTCTATTACAGTGTCACTTATGCAAGTCACAGCAGTGCTAGCCTTTAAAAAATCCAGTTAACACATATAAATACCAAGCAGAAATGTGAAAGCCCTAAATGCCCTCAAACATAGCATACACTCTTATGTCTTTTAATGAAAGACTTGCATATGTGTGTGTGCAAAACATACATAATCTTACATTTAATTCAGTTGAACAAAAAGTTTCTAGCAGCACATAAAGTCTAGGACAAAAAAGGGTTAAAAAAAACAACAACAAAATTGTTCTGCTCTGTGCTGGAGGAAGGGGGGTTGGAAGCCCCCACCCAGTACTGCAGCTGCAGCACACATACTTTGTCTTCTACAGAAAAAATACATTGGGCTGTTTCTTATAGGATTCTACAGTTATTTTTATAGAGATTTTGCTAGTGGAATAATTCAAAGGTTCCCCCTTTGGAAACCCAACATCCATTCCCTTAGTCAGCTTGCACCATTCAGGCAGATGCCAGCTGACCCACATACTATATTCTTTATACATTTCCTCCTGTGGGCTATTGAGGAAATTTTGGACGTCCATTGCTTAAGGCTGACCTCATGTCACCCTTTCTAAGAATCGTTTCTCATAACCCAGTTATGATGGAGGGGACTCTTACCCTTCTCTCTCGACTCTTAGCAATACTGTGGCTGTCAGGGAAAGTCCCACACTATAAATCCCACATTAAAAATCCCTCCTAATAATAAACAGTAGGGAGACAAATCCTAAAAGTATTTGGCCTCTTATCATCAAAATCAAACCATGCTAGGGGACTTACATCAACAGTTTTATACATCATTAGAGACAAGTCTACTACAGCTCAGGGATGCGCCCTTCAGTATAGGAGCGTGCAAACTCAAACCAGTGTGCCCAAGGTTTTCAGAAACAAAGCCAAGAGGTGATCAAAAAGATCAGAATTCGCCCTTGTTCTCTGGGAATAGCACTATGCCCAATAGCAGCAATGGACTGAAGCTGAACTTAATCAACGATGTCCATAGGCCGAGCATAGGGGGTACCCAGAGACTTTGTACTGACAGACCAAGGTTGACTAGTAAGAAATTCTGCAGCTACCCACACTTAACCTTCTATTGTTTGCTGTACAGACAATTTTAGTAACAGTTTACGTTTACTTAACAAACACAGAAAATAGAAAACATTTGTCTCTGAGGACAGTAGAATCCTCTTACTTAACACACTACTGCTCCCACTTGCTTTCTCCGCAGAGGGGCGTCTTGGAGCAGTACATTCACACGCCGTAAAGGACCTCTTACACTCACACATTCATAACAAAAAGATGTTAAAACATAAAACATAAAATACAACTGTCTCAGGTTCTTGGGAGTTTGTACTCACGACAGGACAGAGAGTTTAGGAATCAGAGGATAGGAGAGCAAATTGAGAAACAAAGGTTCTCACCTTTTTGGCGCCTGTGGTCTCCTGTCCTCATAGTTCCATTCCTGGCTCCGTCTGCAATTGCTTTCAAACTCCCGGGTTTCGGCACCAAATTGTTAAAGTAAAATAACGTGAAGACAGCTGTTCCAAATTAATAAGGTTATAATTGTACAATTAAACATTACAACAAAAATGACAACCGGTCATTTTACATAGTAATACAAATGTGTGTGGCGTGCAGCCTTAGATAGCAACAATGTCTCTCTTTTTATAGGGCATGTTGGGTGTTTCTGAGAATCTTCACATTATGCACCTCGTGGTCTTCTTCTTATCCTGTCCATACAGACTTGGGTGTTGTTCCTAAGACTGAAAGACTTAGTTTGCACACACAGCAGTAAAATAGTTGAACACAAGTGAAATGTAACTGCTATAGTCAGCCCATATTCTAACACATGAGAAATATATACAGAATTAAAAATATTTTTCCTTAACATATTAAATTTTATTAGATGATTAAAGGGACATAAAACCCATTTTTTTTTCTTTAATGATTCATATAGAGAATAACGTTTAAAACAACTTTCCAATTTACTTATTTTATTTAATTTGCTTAGTTCTCTTGGCATCCTACATACCTAGGTAGCTCAGAGCTTGGAGCTAGCTGCTCATTGGTGTCTGCACATATATGCCTCTTGTGATTGGATTGCCAATGTGTTCAGCAAGCTCCCAGTAGTGTATTGCTGCTCTTTCAATAAAGGATACCAAGAGAATTAAGCAAAATTGATAACAGAAGTAAATTGGAAAGTTGTGTACAATGGTATGCTCTATCTGAATCATGAAAGAAAAAAATTGGGTTTTCATGTCCCTTTAAATATTGCAACAATAAGTGTAGTATTTTAGTGTTCATAAAGCAACCGCTGCAACCATGTTGTAACCTCAATTTTAAGGCACACTAAATGCAACTAAGAAAGAGCCACTAGAATGTACAGCCAATCACTGTGTAGAATATAGCAGTGCTAAGTCAGAAGTCTTTAATTCCATTTGTAACAGTAATGGGAAAGCCTGCTCATTTCAGAGTCAAATTACAGAAAAATAAGGCAAAATAATTAATGAAGATATATTGCACGTTTTTTTTTAAGATACACAATTAAACATTTTGATTATGATTGGCGCGATAATAGTTGCGCACAAGCGATATTGAGTTTATTGTTCCTGTTTGAGCGCATCAGGAATAGCGTGCATATCACAAGTTGAAAGTAAACGTGATAGCTTGAACGCAATTAAAGTTATAAGGGAAACTCAGAATTAAACTTTCAGGATTCCGATAGAGCATGTAATTTTAAGACACTTTTAAAGGGACAGTAAACCTTAAAAATAATGTTATATAATTCTGCACATAGTGCAGAATTATATAACATTATATTAGCGCAAACATTATAAAACATAATTTCCCCTTTTAATTTTTTTAAAAAACTGCAGTTTTACAGACCGGCTCTCTGTGATCTTCTGAGCGGGTCTGTTTTTTTTCAAACAGCGCATCGGGCCAGCTGTATAGTCACAGCCCGGCCCAACCGCGCCATAGCACTAAATGCAGCTCGCTCCTGTTGTCTGACAGAGCAGGAGCGAGCTGCACTGTGTTTAATGGCGCGGTCGGGCCAGGCTGTGACTATACAGCTGGCCCGATGCGCTGTTTGAAAAAAACAGACCCGCTCAGAAGATCACAGAGAGCGGGTCTGTAAAACAGCAGTTTTTTAAAAAAAATCAAAGGGGAAATTATGTTTTATAATGTCTGCGCTAATATAATGTTATATAATTCTGCACTATGTGCAGAATTATATAACATTATTTTTAAGGTTTACTGACCCTTTAAATTCACTTCTATTTCCAAATGTGCGTTTTTCTCTTAGTATCCCGTGTTGAAAAAAATACACGTTTATCCTACACTAGTGGGAGCTGCTGCCTGCACACATTTGTCTTTTGTGATTGGCTAACTAGATGTGTTCATCTTGCTGCCAGCAGTGCAATGCTGTTCCTTCAGCAAAGGATAACAAGAGAACAAAGCAAATTTGATAATGGAAGTAAACTGGAAAGTTGTTTAAAATTGTATGTTCAATATAAATCATGACAATTTTGGGGTTTCCTGTCCCTTAAACATGCATCTGTTTATCATGACTTCAGGCCTCTGGTTAACTGTTACGCGCAAATAAAAAGTTGCACAAAACACATCAACATTACATATAAAAGTACAGTTAAACTCATAAAAATACCATCTAGTAAAAATTAGACTGCTGCTCCATAACCCTGTCCGCCTGCTCTGATGAGGCAGAGAGGAATCTCCTGATTGACACCCTCTGCTGATTGACACCCTCTGCTGGCCGCCTATTGGCCGGGAGCCTGCAGGGGGCAGTGTTGCACCAGCAGCTCTTGTGAGCTGCTGTTGCAATGCAGAATATGAAGAGCGTATTGCTCTCTGCATTCAGCGATGTCTGTCGGACCTGATCCGCACTGTCGGATCAGGTCCGACAGACATTTAATAAATAGGCCTCAGTAACTTTGGGGCCCTTTGCAGTCAAGTAGATAAAAAGCATATTTTCTGCAATATTCATATTTAATATATAACTATGTATTTACTGTCAATATTTCCCATTCCAATGTTCTGCAAATAGCAGAATATGTTCTATGTATTTATAAATAGATATTCCTTATATATATTTGTATATTTCTATACATAAATATAATCACACACACACACACACACACACATATATATACTATATATATATATATATATATATATATATATATATATAGGTATTGATATATATTGTACGAAAATACCCTCATATATATGTAGGAATATGTATCTATGATTAAATAGAACCTATTCTATGTGAATTCATTGGAATGTGAAATATTCATATTTTCATGTTGGGTTAGTGCACGAGAGAAAATGCGTTCGGGTTAGCTTGCGAGTAGGGTGTATCCCTACCAATTCTGAAAGTTTCAATACTATGTAAACATAGCCAGTAAAATTATAGGTAGAAGAGATAAACAATAAAATGTTAATTTTCAATTTTTTTGTGTTTGGCTTTGATCTACATAGATAATATAAAGAATCATGTGTGTACACAGAAAGTTATAAACTAAGGGTGTCTAATTTACCCTGAAAATTCAGCAGATTTTGGGCCAGATTACGAGTGGCACTAGCAATATTGGGTTTATTGTGGCTATTTGCATGCATCAAATGTAGCGTGCATATTACAATTAGAAAGTAAATGTGATTGCTTGAGCGCAATTGAAGTTAACGCGCATCAGGATAGCGTGACCTCAGAACTCTGGTCAACTGTTTTGTGAAACAAAAAAGTACAGTTACACTCATAATAGAACTAATAAAAATTATTGAAAAGAATATTGCACAAAAAGTTATAAGGGCTCAAAGATATGAGGTCTCAGGTGTTAAACAAAGGCAGGCAAATGGCATTAACAAAGAGATGCATACATATAGAAATACATATAGAAATTTGTATAAGTGTGTGAATATATATATTTACTGACATACAGTATATACATATATAAACAGATAGAAGCCCATTGCAGTCAAGTAGAGTAAAACATGTAAAATCATATTTATGCAATTTTTATATTTAATAAAGTGTAAAGTGTTTAACTGTATATTTACTGTAAATATTTGACATTCCAATGTTCTGCACATAACAGAATATGTTTTATGTATTTATAAATATATATATACTTATATATTTTTCTGTGTGTATATATATATATATATATATATATATATATATATATATATATATATATATATATATATATATATATATATATATATATATATATATATATATATATATATATATATATATATATATATATAATGTACAAAAATACCATCAGATATATGTAGAAATATGTATGTATAAACAGAACACATTCTGCTATGTGAAGAACTTTGGAATGTTAAATATTCATATTTCCATGTCAGGATAGTACACTTGTGAATATGCAATCAGGTTTTCACACAAATATGGTGTTAGGTTCATTTTTCACTTTTCTTGCTTCATTGAATTTTATGGGGGAATGCGTTAACACACTCGCAATATTCTTACTTCTGCTTTTTACGTTTGTCGGGTTAGCAAACAAATGATAATTTTTTACTTTTAACTCGCAATCTGTCCCTTTGATGGGTAGTGGTTTGAAGGAAAAAAAACATGCTATTTCAAATACACAAATAAACTTAAAATATATCTATATATTTACTTTTTTTTTTTTTTAAACATTTTATGCTCTGAAGCTGGTTTAACAAGTCATTGGAACACATTAAGGTAAATTTACAGTGCACTTTCCTTTTAATATTCTATAAAACATCATTAGGAACATTTCGATGAGGTCAATTTACTAAAGAGCGAGCGGACATGATACAATGTAGCGTATCATATCTGTTGCACATCGATAAATGCCGACAGCATACGTTGTCAGCATTTATCATCGCACCATACGGAGCTTGATAAATTGACCCCCATGTGTTTAATGCCCCTTAAATTTCATACAAGTTCAGAAACATGAATATTGCATGGAGTGATTACGATTGTTTATAGATAAAATAAATATTTGTTTTAAATAAGCACCATCCATATATGGTCTAAAATGCCTTAATTTTAGGAATTTGCCAATGTAACTGGGCTATAACTGCACTTGGAATTTGAATTAAAATTGTTTCAATATACGCTGTCTAACACCAATGGCAATTGCATGTACCTGAAATCTGACAATTCACAATAAAGGCAAAATTCACTACACAGTTCACTCTCACCTTTTCTATAAAAAAAAACATGTAAATGAATAAGCACATTTTGTTCTCTTTGTGATGTTTAATAAGTATTTATTTTAATTTTATTTTCTCTTTGTTATTTATATCTAAAATTGAAAAGTTGTGTAAATTTACATTATCATTATAAAGTGAAAAAGATCCATTAAATCTGAACCAAAATATTGGATACAATTGGTTTCACTAATGGTCTGAAAATGTCAACACATGCTCTAAAAATGATTTTTAGCAATATTAAATAAAATGTTTATATTCTATAAACCACTAAAGTTAACTGACTGCATACACATTTCCCACACTGTATAAAACAATTGCTTAAATAATATTATTCGCTAGATATTAAATTCTAATAGATCAGTGTGAAAAAAATTAATTACAGATTCTCAAACTAACATAAAATTCAATCACTTAATGAACACAAATATTTAAAAAAAACTCCATATACCTATCAGAAAATACAAGCTTGCTGCAATACATACAGATGAAAGCATTATTTTACATTAAGAGCACAAAAACATTAAACAATAAGCTACCTGGAACACTAACAAGATAAATATCAACCACGCCTCAAAATCTGAGACAATTTTTTGTGTAGTAGCAGCACACCTCTGGATAAGACGATTTTGACACAACTAGCACTGGTATTTGTATACTGGTGTTTCTGGCCCCAACAGCAGTCTTGGCCCAATTAACATCTGTCAATCAATTGCATACCATCCAACATTTCCCAGATGATTTCTGGGACAGCAAGTGGAGGGGGGCTTTTGGGTAGTGGCCTACGTATTATATGGAGTCTGTGCTCTTGTGGGTGGGGCTTGTTTGTGTCTTATGGGTGGGCTAAGTTAAATCATGGTCAGGGTTGAGCAGAGTCATGATGTTTCTTATGACAGCAATAGCAAGCCTAGTCTCACTATCATCCCAAGCCACAGAGGCAAACATGGATTTCCTAAAGACACAAAAGTCTTTATAAATAAAGAATTTTTTGAGTAATCAATTAACCAATGAGGGCTGAAGTGAGAAAAGTTAGTTTAGAATATAACAATAATAGCTTCTGATGCAGATCCTAGGGACCCTCTCACAGTTGTTGGGAAAGGAGATTTTGCAAATATGAATAAAGATATATGAAAGAATCGCAAACAATTAATATAGATTGACTCTTAATAATCAGTAAATAAAACCTATACCTGAAGAAATAGGCCTGCATATTTAAAGGCACGACAGCTTACTTTATAGGCCCCACACATTTACCCCATCATAGCTCCTAACTGTGCAGTTCCTCTGTCAACCATATGCTGACATCACCATATCAGGTGTCTGGCCCTGCATCTCTCTGCATACTACATGCCACATTTGACCCTCATCACCACAGCTCTCCAGTATACTACATGACCCATTAGACCTCAGATTAGACCCCTATTTTTGCAGACCTTTAGCTTAATAATGCTGTTCGGATCTTTCTGTGTCTTTTATCTCCCCTGTACGACATCTCCTGCATCTGAAAGGGTGTAAGAGAAGGAGAATCGCTGGGCCTGGACACCACGATGTCTGATAGCCAGCCAGAACTTTGCACTATTTTATAACTACCCATATGTAGTATAAGAATGTGAAACCTCAATATACTAACCGAGCCAATGAGATTGCCTGATAGCTACTCTAGAGCCATCTGTTTTTCAGTCAACAAGATCTTACTTCTTGCACATTCCCTGTCTACAAAATTGCAGCAGCACTAATCATAGAGTCTTGGGTATAAATAAATATCAACTTAGCTTTTCTAAGATTTTAGATTTAACCAAAAGTAATATTTTCTTTATGCAGTTTACTATAGAGTGAGAAAAACTTCAAAAATTAGGGAATTAAATCAATCTGCATTACTATTCACAATACCCAAATTACATTTTATGAATCCTTGTTAGCCTGTAAACTGAACACATGGGATTCTGGTGACAATGCATATAAATTGCAATAAATAGCAAAAGTATTCCTCTTAGTGGTGAAGACAATGTGATTACAACAGTTCCGTACTTTAGAAAGTTCTTTAATTTTATTATATATCTTTATATATATTTATATAACTTTGAGCAAACAGCTGTCTCTGGATAAATAGAAATAATATTGGCTTATTAAATCATGAAAAGAACATTTTGTTTGCATCTCCTACGGCACTAAGATTGGTTTGTAAATATCTTCAAGCATCTCAATTCTAAAGCTTTTTTAATTTGAAATAATTTTCTTTCTTCATTAAAATTGATTTTCTAGAAATTAATGTTTATGAAAAAAAATGTTCTCAAGATTAACATCTTTTGTGTCAGTTAAATAGTTTGTATTTCTTAACAGAGAAAAATAATTGTTAGCCAAAGATTTTTTATTTATTTTTTTGCTTAGAAAATAAGGATATGGCAGCAGAAATCTGTTTATCAGATTTCTTTCCTTGCTTTGCTATCTAATATATACATTATTCATCATATTTTAACTCTTTAACTGCCAAGATGGTTGCAGGGCATTAACAACTAGTATATATATTAACATAGAATTTACTTGCTGTATTGAATAGAATACTGCATTGTCCCTCTTTGCTTATAGATTCATATACTGAAGGCATTTATTAGCCATCCTGTGCACTGTAAATCCCTATTATATGGACCTTGTAATACTGGTGCATTTATATTCAGTGATTCAGACAGTTAACTCCAGACAAGCCTGGAGACAAATCCTTATGGGAAAAATCACATAAATATCAAACCCAACAGACATAATACTCAGCACTCACATAACATTTGGCCAAATAGTGATAGGCTCATGTGTCAGGTCAAAGCTTCTATTTGGGTCCCTAAATTACAGCCTGGGTCCCTAATCTACCCTAATCCCACATTTAATTTACACTTACACCAACCAGTAGCCATAGCCATTTTGTACATTTGTAAAGCACGGGTTGCGTGCACTCAAATGGCAGAGAGAGAGATTACAAACTCTAGAGATCTTCACCCAAAGATTTGTAAGGGGGAGTACCGCTCAGGTCGGCACCTAGTGGGCGTCCCTCCTCCATCTCAGGATGTCACTCATATCTCTCTCCGCCCACTTCAAGGGTCCTGGCCGACCATCAGCTAGGGTATCTAAATCCAGCCCAGTAAGGCGACCGCGCCTGGCGAGTCGTAAAAACACCCCAACCCGCGGTGGAAAGTTAACATACCAGACCTGGGCTTACAGGGCTAGCCCACAAAACCTACCCGAGCCAGGCCTAACTATACCCTCACCATCACCACTATAAGGCCGCCACTTCTTCTGGGTGGGCAGGAAAGCTCTTCTTGAAGTCTGGAAACAGGAACAAAGAGGCTGGATCTACTGCAACAAGAACCTTGAAAGGTGAGTAGAAACCTCTACCCACACACTTGCAACATTGTAGCAATCTAGAACCATCCAGACTTCAAGTCAGTTATCCCTTAATTTTGCTACAGGCCCGCTAGAGGGCCCTCCACTTTCATAAGGGACAAACCTCCTATTACATCTTTAATTATTCTAACACTTTACTGAAATAAATACACAACACCATATGTGGGGAAAGACTAGTCACGGTCGCGTTTAATAACATAAACCTTTATCACGGCAAATGCCATATCAGGCAACTTTTCCAAATTTTAGTAACTTGTAACAAGTTCAGTAAAAGTTGGTGGTGGCATCTAACTCCTAACCTAACCCCTACTGCCAGCCGGCCAGGGCCACCATTTGGGGACTGCAGCGCAGCACGGGTTGCTTGCGCTCAAATGGAAGAGAAAGATAGTTGCAAACTCTAGAGATCTTCACCCAAAGATTCATAAGGGATAGTACCCTCCAGGTCTCTCTCCGCCCGCTTCAAGGGTCCTGGCTGACTGCCACAAGAGAACAGATCACCGCCACCTATAAAACCAACTAGCTCTGTAAATAGTAACCAAAACACATAGCAAACATAGTAAATATATATATATATATATATATATATATATATTTTTTTATATAACATTTAGTAATGCTTTTCTGATGTCTGCCAGAAAAATTTCAACCCCAGCATCCGCCAGGTGAATACCATCATGGCGATATAGAGCCTTATTGTGGGCCGTAATAGAGTCATGCCTTATGACGAAGCCGCCCAAGGCCGTGACCACTCTCCCCACGCTCACGTTGGACCACCCTTCTTGCACACCCTGGAGCCAAGCATACACTCACCGAAAGTCAGAGACCATCCTTCTTATAAGATCCAATGCTGGGACTGCCCCTAAGTCATTGCCCCCCAAATGCAAAACCACAATGTGAGGTTTCCCTCACCTCCTGTGAGCATCCGGGAGGACAGCTGGCAACTTATCCCATGACAACCCCCTTCGGCCCAGCCAACGAATGTTAGCTCTCGACACAGGAAATCCCAGCTGCTGCCCATCTGGTAGACACAGCACCCTGATGGCTGCCCAATGAATGAATGAGTGCCCCACTATCCATACGCGAGTTGTGGGGGAATTCTTGCCTGAAAGGACATGATAGAAATGCAGAGCAAATGCGCTGACAACGAATGCGCAGCACTGCAAACAGATATGTAACCTTCCCCTGCTACAGCACAACCAGAAAAGACCACCCAACTGGATACCCTCAGAGCGACCCCTACTCCCTTTATTAACTAACAGAGTGGGTCCGACCCGGGGGACTCCCGTCCCTTCATTTGTCCTCTCTGCAATGGGTGAATATACAGTTTGTATCTCCCGGACTTCCAACGCCCTAACCATTTTAGATTTTGCTAGAAGAACCGCCCGCAGCAGCACTCGTTGCCATCCCAATATGGAACGAATGAGACCCTATCTTCGTAGGGTCCCAACCAGCAGCCACCGCTGCCCTAGCAAGGACCTTTCAGAACTGGAATATGGATAAGGATGACCCATCCTCGTGAATGAGCATCTGCAGGGGGCCCTCCGGCCGAACCCTACAGAACTCCTCAAAATTCTGCATGGACAGCAAACCTCTAAGTCCAACCTATCTAGTAAAAGCCATTCCCCTTTTCCCACTTGATCTGTCTTAGATCTAGGTATAAGCAACATGAGCCCATTCTCTGCGGGCTGCACATGTTCACGTAGTATACCACCCGCACCTCCAGTGCATGATGATGCTACTAATTACCCAATCCTAAGGGCCCCTGCAAATGTGAACATGAACAAATGTGCAAAATAGTAAGACCTCAAACACTGAGGGGCATAACTCATTCAAGCACCCCATCAGGTCACGTAGACGGAGAAGTGTGATGGGTTACCTGTGGTCCTTTGGGGCATGGGTCCACTCAGCCCCATCCCTTCAGCACCTGCCTAACTAGGAATGACCCAAAGAAGTCCATAATGCCAAAAGTTTTATTAAAAAATGCCATGGCAGCTAACCTACTCTGTGCCACTAATTTGGAGATCGCTTCCTTGCGCAACCACGCCAACCTATCCAGCACCTGTACCTGAGATGCCTTATGAACCACGAACCCCCATTGACCAGCAAAACATCCCTTCCAGTAACTCTCATAAGTTTTCCAGGTCTTAGGAGCCACAGATGCCTGAATTAGGGGGATAATAGTTTCCCAGCCTCCGCCATCTGCCAAAGAAAAGGAGGGCATGTTAGGTCTGTCTTCTCCACTGCCGGGGCAACCTACCTAAATAAACCCCACTTAAACCTAGACAGAGCATCAGCTAGCACATTTTGCACACCCGGTACATGCCGCGCCAGATTCTTAGTGAGGCCCACCGAGATCCAGTCCTGAGGCCATGGAGCAGCGCTCCAAGCCCCACCCAGGTAAGCCCCATAGCCATACCCCCTTGCTGCGACAGTGAATAAGTGCAGTGCTTGATTGGACCTAGGATTTTCCCGCCACAAACAAAGAAAGAAATTCCTCCCACATGCTGAGGTCATCCCTCATGCCCTGCGACACTCTGAGCCGCCTAGTCAAAACCCTAGGACCTTTAAGTTGTTCTTCCAATCTCCTGTTAAAGACCCTCCCCATGGGAATGGCCCTGCCAGCGAAATTTAAGAGGCCAAGTAAGGACTGCAACTCCTTAAGGGATATCCAGGTTGCCCTCCCAACTGAAAAAACCACTTCTAACAAGTGGTCGACCTTGTCTTTTGGAAGTCTACAAACAGCTGCTTCTGTATCTATTTCGATGCTCAAAAAAGTGAGACATGTGCATGGGCCCTGCGTCTTGTCAGCTGCCAAAGGGACCCCAAACCTACCCATCATGTCATGCATGATCTCCATCAGGTTCTCATGTTCTGCTGAGCCCGCCCTTCCCACTAGTAGGAAATCATCCAAGTAGTGGGCCACGGGCCCCACCACCAGACGATTTCTGCACTACCCAGTGTAGAAATGTGCTAAAGCTCTCGAATAGAGCGCATGACAGAGAGCACCCCATGGGCAGACATCGATAGACGTAGAATTTGCCATCAAACTTCATGCCCATCAGCCTAAACGCAAATGGGTGCAAAGCGAGCAGCCTAAAAGCAGATTCTATGTCCAGCTTGACCATCAAAGCTCCCGGTCCCTTACCCTTAACTAGTTCTAGGGCCATGTCAAAGGATTGGTAGTGCACCGATCTGAGCTCGGTGGCAATGGGATCGTTTACCGACGCCCCCTTAGGGTATGACAGGTGGTATATTAACCTAAATTTGCCTGTGTCTTTCTTTGGCACCACCCCCAAAGGGGACATTACCAAATCCGGGATTGGCTTAACTGTGAACGGTACTGCCACCCTACCCAACAACAATTCCTTGGCCAATTTATCCCTAACCACACCAGGAAATTCATAGGCCAATTTTAAATTCCTATTTACCCTGGAACCTACCACCTGGCCCGACAACGGAATCCAAAACCCCTCATCTAACCCCTGTCTGAGAAGCCCAGCCACAGCCCTGTCCGGGTAATGTGACAGCCAGATGGCCATGGCCTCCAGCTTAAGGAGTGTTGGCGCCCTTGCTTCCAGGACCCCCTTTGGAGAACTGTCTCTCACTACCGGCCAATCTTTTCTTGTTGGATTCTGGGTATGTTCCACTGCAGAACTTGCAGATGTGACAAAAGTAGCAACTCGCCCCTCTGTCACACTGCTTATCCTGGAACTTCCAACACTCCCGCCCAGTCTCTTCGGACGGGGACCTGGGCGAGCAGAACTAGCGTGGGACCCAGCAGGCGGCATATTAGCCCCTTCCAGCCCCAATTTGGACCACAGGTGCAGATCCTGGGTCCCAAAATGAAGCATGGGGTTCCCTACCATCTTTCTGCGGAAGGCCATGTCATACTCCCGCCATGCCCCCTCCTTAAACCTAGTGTGAACATCGTCAATTGTGTCCTCATATTTTAACAGGTTGTGCCCCTGAGTCTGCCATTTATCCAAATAGCAGGTCGCCAGCACCCTGAAACACCTCTACCATTCCTTGTAATTCTCTGGCCTCTGCACTTTCTTGGGGCCTGTGCAATACGCCACACTTTCCTTTGCCCTTCACGCCTCAGGTGAAAGTTCAAAGATGTTCACATAGCGTCCATCTTGAATCCTCTTCACCACTTTTGACTTCAAATGCCCATAAAGAGAATGAACTAAACACGGGTAGGTGTCCCCATGTGATGCCACCCTCCGTGCAACCGTCACACCTTTAAGGGCGGGACTCCCAGCTCCCTCAGTTACAAATTGAACCACTTCTGACCCCGCTGCCTGTGCTGCCTTAGTTTTCACCTGCTGCTGCTTCTTTATCATCTTAAACATCTCTTTCTGGCCTTTACCCACTAAACCCAGGTCCCCCTCACTCTCTGAACCTGAATCACTAGAAGATGTAACATGTTCTACATGTGTGGATGTGCCAAGTAGGTACTCACCACTGGGGGCCAATGGCGGCGTAGGTCCAGCTCTGATCTGTCCTGTCTTAGTTGACGTAGAGGGGGTGACCGGTTGAGACCCAGCTGCTCCCTGGTTGCTTTCAGATGCCATTTGAGACACCACTGTATCCTTCCCAACAGCCTGGGGAGATAAAGGAATATGGGAAGTACTCTGAGTACAGGATGAGACCCCTGAGGGCCCCCCTGCTACAACTCCCCCAGACAACTGTCCCCCATTACCATCCCCCCCATTCATGCCCAAAGCAGATGCCACTGCCGTCCTTATCAAATCTTCACTCACAGATTGCCCTATAGCAGTCACCAACGTCTCCTGACACTGCAGCGCAACTCCGTCAGTTCCCCTGTGCCTATTGGCTGCCAAGTTATGTCTGTCTTGCTCATTGTCCAATATACCAGCATGTGCACTCACTCTTTTTGCCCCTGCGCCAGACATACCCCATGTGACACGCTCACCCTAGCCCTGCCGGCCCACACATACTCCAGCTACCGCCACTCTGCCACCCCCCCTTCTGGAGTCTTAGCTGTTGAATTCCTGCCTGCTCACCTAACCCCCCTCCCATCAGGAGTGCCATCCTCTACCTGGAGCCTCCCCAACTTACTTGGGGCACCTCCGGAAGAAGACCCGCTCCTGTTTCTGCTATGAGGCCAACGCCATCTCCTTGCGCACCCACGCTCCTCCCCAGTAGATGAGTTACAAGGGGAGGTAGCGCGTGACATATCAAACAAGGGGGCAGAGCCAGCTGGGAATGTGCAACGCGGCCTAGTGGATAATTGAGGCCTACATAGCGCACCAGTACCTCCCCCCACCTCTGTGCCACCACCACTTGCCCCAGCCACACCCGGAGACATCGCAGCTGCCAGGTATGCGGCGACAGACGCCAAGGCCCCAGGCGGTAAGGCCCTCAGCTGTTGGCATGCGGCCAACCAAACCTCCGCCACGGGGTCTAGACCCACACCGCCATCAGGGGCAACACTGGGGGTAACTTGAGCGACCGCAGAACTAACTGCCAGTTGCTGTAGAGGGATAAAAGCCACAGGTCCCACCAGAGCTGTCTCATTAATGGTGGGCCTAGTGACAGTTGAAGCCTGACCACCCTGGAGAGAGGGGACCCCTAGTGAACCTGGGGTATGGGAATCCTGTATGCTAGGCCCTTGCTGACCACCCCGACCCTCTACCCTCCCTTGGATACCCAGACCCCTTCTAGTTGTGGGCCTGGATCCTGCCACTGGCGTAATAGAGGGTCTAGCCTGGGGAGTGGGAGGTATAACTCCCTCAAAACCTGATTCTTCCACATCTCTTGCAGGGCCTCGCATCCCCGGAACCTCCTTCACCACTGCTGCATATCTCTTTGGAGGGACAGACTTCTTCTTTGCACGCTTCATCTTGCTGATGGAACACTGGATCAAAGCTCTTCTTGAAGTCTGGATGCAGGAACAAAGAGGCCAGATCTACTGCAACAAGAACCTTTAAAGGTGTGTAGAAACCCCTGCCCCCACACTTGCAACATTGTAGCAATCTAGAACCATCCAGACTTCAAGTCAGTTGTCCCTTAATTTGGCTGCAGGCCCACTAGAGGGCCCTCCACTTCCATTGTCTATTGTCATTCCATGCTCCCGCTAGTGCAATAGTGACAAGAACGTCTAACTAATGTATGCAATTAAGTTGACTATTGTTGACTATCATTGTTTCTTGCCTGATGCTGGTGCATCCTGTTAATAGTCATAAGAAAAAAAAATGTGTGACATCATATACTGCACACTCCCACACATTATTAAAACATTTTTTAAAAACCACCTTCATTAAGATCTTGTGACATTTAAACATATTTATCTTGACACAGGTTCTTATATGGTATCTGGTAACAGAGAATAAGGGGTCTATTTATCAAGCTCTGAACGGCTTCAGGCTCGCCAGAAACACAAGTCTAAAGACCGCTGCTCCATAACCTTTCCACCTGCTCTGAGGCGGTGGACAGAAATTAACCCGATCGAATATAATCGGGTTGATTGACACCCCCTGCTAGCGGCTGATTGGTCGCGAATCTGCAGGGGGTGGTATTTCACCAGCAGTTCTTGTGAACTGCTGGTACAATGATAAATGCCAACAGCGTATGCTGTCAGCATTTATCGATGTGCGGCGGGCATGGTTTGCTATAGCGGATCATGTCCGACCGCACAATGATAAATGGACCCCTAAATCTTTGTTCACAATATTATTGCAAGGTGTGAAAAAAACAACCAAACCAACCACTTATAATTTCAGCACAAAAATGGAAGTGGCATGGTTTTAGCACTAGATATACTAGCTATCCATACTACTTGCTTTTTTGCAATCTATTTTTAATCTAGCCCAATATATTACTACATGGAAAACTATGCATATAGGGAAATAAATTAAACATACAAAACAGGGTCTAATTATGTCAGCACTTCCCATGGCTATGATGAAAATGATAAAATGTAGAAACTCCTAGATAAAGTGAACTCCGATAGTGTTAAAGTGTATTTTTTTATGTCAAAAGCAACAGCATTTAAATATGTGATAGAAGAAAGCACAGACTGGATGGTTTCCACATGAATGAAGCATTACAGGTTGAGTCTCTGCTGGGGTAGGGAGACTGGGACATACTAAATACAACTTATTTTACACTGAGACAAATAAACATCCAGTCACATATTTAATCATGGTTTTATTGCAAATAAGAAATCAAACATTAAAAATGAATGCAAATGTAAGTAAGACAAAGGGTTGGTTCTCCAAAGTTCTCTGTGTAAGATAAATTATATAAAATGATTGAGCACTGTGAGACCCCTCACAAGATTCTAGAAAGGCACATTTTGCTATATCTCCCTGCATTTCTGGATGTGAAGGACAGTTTAGACTTTCAATTTTATCCCATAAAAGACCACTAAGCACAGAAGAATTGCATGATCAATAAATTCATAATAAAGAGACAATACAAAAGCCCTTAGTTTAAGTTTCAAATGAGAGTAGATTTTTTCTGAAAAATGTTGGTCAGTTATATTTTCTTTCCTAATGTATGTGACATCAGTCAATCACAAAATGCATTTACGTATATCCTGTGACTTCTGCATATGTTCAGTGGGAGCTGGTGCCTCAGAAAGTGTGCATATAAAAAGACGGTGCACATTTATACAATGGAAGTGAATTTTAATTTTGTTTAAAATCGGGTGCTCTTTCTGAACCATGAAAGTTTAATTTTGATGTGACTGTGCCTTAAAGTTTTATTGCATTTAACATTGTGTTTTCTGTTTTTAAATGCATTTGGATTTTATATACAACAGTGTATTTAGGATTCTGATTCTATAAATTCTTAATGCCCCTATGTAACTTTAAGAAATGTTAATCATACTGTGCATATTTCTGTGTATATTGTACAAATTGCATTGCACTTTTTGTGCTCAGGTAAGATGCGCAAAAGATACATTTATTAAACATGGATAAAAAATCAAATATAAAATCACACTTGCAAGTGAGATGGGTGACTTGACGCATTTCGGCTTCATCAGAAGCCTAATGTTCTATTACACACCTGCATTCTTTTAAAGGTGTTCAGCTACTCTGATTGGTGAAGAGATAAACACAGGAGAGTTTGGAGGCGGGACTAACAAACTATCGAGTACCAGAACCCTCTTCACTGTGTAGGGATTTGAATACAACTAAGCTGTAAAATAGATAAACATATACAGTAAATTTACTTCCTGCACAATGTGCTCAATAGTTTAATATGGTATATTACTATAGAGTCTATCTAAAACCATGTTGAAGATTTATATATTTAGTGAGGGGTAATATTGGTATTATAATCATTAATATATACATCTAAAATCAAAAGAGCCCAAATTCTTTGCTTTGCTCTATAGACTAATATTGGACAGATACATATATGTCCAACTCATATATACTAGGTATATATGAATATCACCTATCTATAAGTTACATCTTATGATGTCAGCCTCTGTATTGAAGCCTAGTGTTAACCTAGTCGGTAAGGTCAAAATCCAAAAGGCTTCTTTTCTAGACAAAAGGACATCAATGTTACCACCCCTCTGCGGTGCCTTAATTTTGTCGATTACAAGCCACTTGAATGATACAACCTGACAATCATGTTTGTCTATAAAAGGTGTTGCTAAGGCTGAACAATGTGTAGATGTTGATATATTATTCAAGTGCTCTCTAATTAAAACACACACCTCCCTGGTGATCATACCAACATACTGCATCCTACAGTCTATGCAGTTTATCAAATAAACTACATAGTCTGTTCTGCAATTGGTACAGCTGGAAATGTCATACACTTTGTCTGTGACTGAAACTGCTTTGACACCAAAGCGTGTCCGCAGGCTTTACAATTGGTTGAGCCACACTTATAGCGACCTTTACATTTTAACCACATACCTGCATTTTTACCTTTGGCATTCACCATACTTGGGATAGGTAATTGCCCAAGGTACGGTTACGTTTGGGTACAAAGCAGCAGCCCTTTTTAACCAGGTCATGGAGATCATTGTCTCCTCTTGGAATAGGTAATTTTTTCTTGATTACATTGACAATCTGTTCATATTGTCTACTAAAAGCAGTAATGAAAGTTAGACTATCTATTTTATGTCTACGTCTCGGTGCTCTTGAGTCCGTTAAATGGTCCTTACTTTTATATATACATCTAAAATCAAAAGAGCCCAAATTCTTTGCTTTGCTCTATAGACTAATATTGGACAGATACATATATGTCCAACTCATATATACTAGGTATATATGAATATCACCTATCTATAAGTTACATCTTATGATGTCAGCCTCTGTATTGAAGCCTAGTGTTAACCTAGTCGGTAAGGTCAAAATCCAAAAGGCTTCTTTTCTAGACAAAAGGACATCAATGTTACCACCCCTCTGCGGTGCCTTAATTTTGTCGATTACAAGCCACTTGAATGATACAACCTGACAATCATGTTTGTCTATAAAAGGTGTTGCTAAGGCTGAACAATGTGTAGATGTTGATATATTATTCAAGTGCTCTCTAATTAAAACACACACCTCCCTGGTGATCATACCAACATACTGCATCCTACAGTCTATGCAGTTTATCAAATAAACTACATAGTCTGTTCTGCAATTGGTACAGCTGGAAATGTCATACACTTTGTCTGTGACTGAAACTGCTTTGACACCAAAGCGTGTCCGCAGGCTTTACAATTGGTTGAGCCACACTTATAGCGACCTTTACATTTTAACCACATACCTGCATTTTTACCTTTGGCATTCACCATACTTGGGATAGGTAATTGCCCAAGGTACGGTTACGTTTGGGTACAAAGCAGCAGCCCTTTTTAACCAGGTCATGGAGATCATTGTCTCCTCTTGGAATAGGTAATTTTTTCTTGATTACATTGACAATCTGTTCATATTGTCTACTAAAAGCAGTAATGAAAGTTAGACTATCTATTTTATGTCTACGTCTCGGTGCTCTTGAGTCCGTTAAATGGTCCTTACTTTTCAAAAGTCAGGGGGAGTTCCTTTGGCTGGAATGGGATATTCCCTGTGTCTGAGGTTTTCTTACAGCTGTCTTTAAACGTGCAAAGCATTTTACACCTGCAGGTTCTCATTGATTTATTTTGCCAGCTGTATATAAATTTTATGCAAATTCATTATACAATTATTTGACTGAAAAGTAGTGTATGCTAACTGCAAAAAAATAAAATAAATTTTATTTTAATTTGCATCTACCTTAAACTGTAAATTTATATCAGGGTCAGGTGCTCCCATACAGAGGGATTCATTACTTTCTATAGGTGGCAGCTAACATCCCTCTGGGACTTCAAGGTTCCACCACTTTTCTTAGACATTTCTATGAGATTTGCCAATGGGAAGTCAAAATAAATATATTACTTCTATTAGGTGTGATTTTATTAAGAACTACTCCCTATATGAGACAAATAAACAGTAGACGTAAATGTGCTTGACAATCTAAACAATATGGAGCATATTTATGATTGTGCGAGCGGACATGATTCGATATAGCGGATCATATCTGCTGCACATCGATAAATGCAGACAGCATACGTTCTCGGAATTTATCATTGCACCAGCAGATCTTGAGAACTGCTGGTGCAATGCTGCCCCCTGCAGATTCACGGCCAATCAGCCGCTAGCAGGGGATGTCAATCAACCCGATCGTATTCGATCAAGTTGATTTCTGTCAATTTCTGTCTGCGGCCTCAGAGCAGGTGGACAGGTTATAACTTCATAACTTCTGTCCGTACGGAGCTTGATAAATATACCCCTATATCTTAAGTACCTGCAGACTCTTATGCCATTTCAGTGGAATAACAGTAGCAACACAGTCCCAAAACTTTAAGGGTACCATCACCCAAATATATCTGTAAAATCGTAAATAGTTCCTGTATACTTAGTGCACATTGGGATCCCTTGTCAGTTGCAGGGAGCGCTACCTGTTAATGTGAGTGCAGAAAAAGCTGTAGCAGTACCTCAATCATTTACCAATGCAATCTGGATGGAATATGTCTTGTCTCTCAACATGCAGTTCCTTCTGTCGGGGGGGGGGTTGCATTGCGGATTCCTCTACTCATTGTAGTAGATGTGGAGCCTACATGACTCGCTTACCCAGAGAAATACCATCTTCTTGCTCTCACTCAGTTAATCTGACTAACTTGAACACTGAAACAGTTTATTTCACCCCAGAAACACCATACTCTTGCTTCAGGACCGAGCCTAAGTAATTTAACTAAATTTAACTTACACCACTCCTTGGAACTGTTCTAGCTGAGGTCCTTGACAGCAAGTAGACCGAAGGTTTAAACTTCTTTCACTTCGGGGAGAAAGTAAGCTCCTTCTTACAACCAGTGCAGCACCAATGCCTTCTTTCTGCCCTCCAGCTGTTGAAAGCAAATTAGAAATACCTGTATATTATATTATGTATATATATATATATATATATATATATATATATATATATATATATATATATATATATATATATATATATATATACTGTATATATAGTATTGTTTTATGTTATTATGCCTTTAAATAATAAAAACCTTTATTAGTTAAACTTTCAACAGTTAAAAGATTCATTGATATTGGCTGCAAGATTTGTTCTACTCTCAATAAAATAAAATATTTATTTATTTTAAATACAGGGGATGTAGATTGGGTTTATCTTGTTCACTATTGATGGTCTCAGATAAAATGTGGAGGCTATAAGTTAATTTTTATTTGTTTTCTCTATGAGCTACAGTCCTAGCATTGCTGAGCGATGACATTGATTGATAGTTTATTATAATACATCAATATCGTTTTCTGGCAAAATGTGAGAATACATTTTCATTATACGTTTACAGGCTCATGCTTCTGCATTTACTCACACTAAATTCACATCACAGATCAAGATACACATTTCATCAACATTTATTATCTGATCATCTGAGAAGATAAAAAAGCAAATATGTCCAGACTACCACTGAATATTGAAATTGACTAAATGTCCCTTTATTCATAACATATTTTATGTCCTTAAGCCATAAATAAAAACAGTTCACTTGATTTGTAAAATGTACAGATTATTTAGCATTAAAGATGTAGGAAAGGGAAAGCCAGTATCCATATCATAAATGTTTTCCAATATAGTTATATTTTTTTTAATCATATTGTATCTGACGAAGCAAAGTATAAGTATATGAATTTAAAGTGAAGGTAAACTTTGATGAATGAAAGCCCGGTTTTTAAAAATACTATTAAAAACATGCCCCTGTTTTCTTTCAATCTTCAAAGTTTAGAAAGCAGCTGTTTTGTTTATAAACTTACCTTTCTTCTCTTCACAGCCGGAGCAGCTTCCCCCGCCCGGAGATCCTCTCTTCACATGTCAGCAATGACTAATCTGGCTTAATCTAATCACATGGCCTAAGGCAATGATTCCCCTGTGGGGAATGCCGTGATTTGAGGAAGCTGGATTAGTGGGCCGGTTTCTAAGCTTACATTCCTGCTTTTCAAAATAAAGACGTCAAGAGAATGAAGAAAAATTTTATAATAGGCGTAAATTAGAAGCTTATGCCCTGCCTCACTGGTGATGCATGTAGAAATAGTGCTGTCTTGCTGCTGTTGGTGAAACCCGCTTTGATACAGTCCAGGAAGCAGCTGCCATACAGGGCGGGGGAAGCCAGAAAAGTAGCTATAATTAAAAAAATAAAACTGTTTAAAAAGAAAGTAAAAAGGAGTCAATTTTAATGATTTGCATTAGGTTTAAAAGATGCAACACAGGGTATCAGTCACCTAGTCTTTAAGGACAGAAGCCGTACCCTGTATGGCAGCTGCTTCCTGGACTGTATCAAAGCAGGTCTCACCAACAGCAGCAAGACAGCACTATTTCTACATACATCACCAGTGAGGCAGTGCATAAGTAGTGCTATTGAGGCCACCTCAGACAAGTGATCAAAGGTACAGGGTGTCTCAGTGATCACTTCCCTGTCATGGAGGCATTATGCTGCACTCAGTGTGTATCTCATTCTAGTGCTGAATGTCTACATGCTAGAGTATCCAGCAACAGTATTTTAAAGGGACAGTAAAGTCAAAACTAAACTTTCATGATTCAGATAGAGCATGCAATTTTAAACAACTTTCCAATTTACTTTTATCATCAAATTTGCTTTGTTCCCTTAGTGGTATTTTTGAAAAACTAAAACTAGCTAGGCTCAAACTGATTTCTAAACCGTTGAAAACCTCCTCTTAGCTCAGAGCATTTTGAAAGTTTTTCACAGTTAGACAGTGTTACTTCATGTGTGTCGTATAGATAACATTGTGCTCACTTATTGACTACACTGCATGTCTGTCAAAAGCACTTAGATAAGGAGGCTGTTTGCAGAGGCTTAGATGCAAGGTAATCAAAGCGGTAAAAAGCATATTAATATAACTGTGTTGGTTATGCAAAAACAGGGAATGGGTAATAAAGGATTATCTATCTTTTTAAATAAGAACATTTTTGGTGTAGACTGTCCCTTTAACAGTTAACTGTGACTGTAACTGTGTTCACAATCACTGTGACAGCCAGTTACAATTGAATTATTTAACTGGAGCCTAGATACTGTTATGCAACAATGCATGCTGGTATCAGGCTCAGTGCCTCAGTTTAATAATGTCTAATGCAATGGCCCCATGGTCATGTGATCACTGTGGCAGCCAGTTATTTTTAAACAATGACTTGTCTTAACCGACTTCTTCTTTCCCTGCCAGCCCTTTTATCATATAAATAATTCAAAGTTTAAGTTTGTGTTAGCAATAAAAGGGTTAATTATAAACAGTTAAAATGCCTCCAGGTTCATAGTCTGGGGTGTCTAGTATCTACAAATATATACTTTTGTGTAGCAGTTTTGGATTGCGAGAGCACTATTACATTTGCAGTCCAAGCATAGAAAATCCTTAAAGTATTTTACCAACATTTGCATAGATTAAATGGAAACAATTTTTTTTGGAGAAATTATATTTTGAAAACTTGAAAACTGGAAAAATGCTTTTTTCCTTTTCCCCAATTTTTTTGGTATTAAATTCCTATTTGTTGTTATTTTATGTATCTATGTTGGGTATTGTCTGAAATCACTGTTTGTGTGTTATAAATGGTATATAATATGTATGGATCAATTAACAAAAAGATAATTAGGGTAAAACCAATGCCAAAAAACATTTGATCAAGTGACTCTAAATAACTATTTAAAATAGAATAATAGAGTAATAATAATATTTCTTAAAAACATTTAACTGGATAAACAGGTATGAGTGAGTACACTTCTGAAGGTTGATTTCAATGTTGCTAACACCCTAAAATGAGTTACTCCTCCAAGCAAAAGTCGAGAACAAAAGGGGATTATTATTACAAGATAGGGGAGTACTAAAAAGCTGGTTGAAAATACTAAAAGTGATAATTTATAGTAATAATATATATATATATATATATATATATATATATATATATATATATATATATATATATATATATATATATATATATATATATGTGTGTGTTGGTGATACTTGCTGTGTGGTAATATATATATGTGAAATTAATGAAACAATAGTGTAAAAAGTAAATTAAAAAAAATGGTAAAAAAAGAAGAAATAGGTGAATATTGATTGCATAATAAATAATGTGAATCTTAGGTGTCACTTCAGGATATGAGTGAGTGTTTTCTAAAATGTGTTTTCAAAAAAGTTTGAGGATCAAAAAACTGATAGTTCCTATGGTGTTCCTTGAACTACTATGAAGTGAAAAAAGTGCTAATAGTGTCAATATTTAACACACAAAAATAAATACTTGAAAAGAAAATAATGAATAAAATAGTATTTTACTGAAATATATATATATATATATATATATATATATATATATATATATATATATATATATATATATAGGCAACAAATATGATACATCTAACTAAAACAACATACGTTACATCAAATTAAAATATCAATAGGATCTGTTTGAATTGTTGCATTTTTTTGCAATTTTGTAACAATAATTTTTCCCTTGTAAGTAGGACAATTTAAGTACTACATACAAAATAAAATAAAATAAAACCAGTGAGCTCGAGCTAGTTAAAAATGTATCACACTGCAGTGGATTAAAAAGCAAACCTTGACAATGAGTGTGTACTCTGCTGGTGAAACGGCAATATAATTTTGTGGGTTTCGTTGCATAATATACCAGTAATGCTGCCTCTGTAATGAAGGATCTCCGAAAAGGCTGTGTTTTAACCAAACTTCTGGGTCACGGGTAGTAACAGGTCCCTAGTAGTGATGAAAAAAATGGCAAATGCTGATAGGATGGAATCGGTAAGCCCTTATGTTTCTAAAGGGTCACCAATTATTGTGGAAGCTAACAAACCTTCTAGTATAGATATCCATGGATATGTTGTAATAAATGGAAAGAAGTATCTGACAAAATTCGTTGGACTGCCAGACTGACAAATAGACTTTGAGTTGGAATAGCCGGTGTATCACCGGTCCGAGATTTTCAATGGAAATTGTATCCTTGTAGTCGCTATTAGTAATAGCTGTTGGCCAGACAAATGGGTCTTCCTTTGTGATGGCTACGAGCCACAGCCTGTGATGAGTGGGTCTGTGGGTAGTTGAAAAGATTCCAAGACCGGGGAAACAATACCACAAATCCATGGTGGATACAGAGATAGTATCTCTGAGTGTAACTAGCACACTCAGATATACTATCTCTGTATCCACCATATTACTAATAGCAACTTCAAGGATACAATTTCCATTGAAAATCTCGGACAAGTAATACACCCGCTATTCCAACTCAAAGTCTATTTGCCAGTCTGACAGTCCAACGAACTTTGTCGGATACTTCTTTCCATTTATTACAACATATCCGTGGATATCTATACTAGAAGGTTTGTTAGCTTTTACAATAATCGGTAACCCTTTAGAAACATAAGGGCTTACCGATTCAAGCATTTGACGTTTTTTTCGTCACTACTAGTGACCTGTTACTACCCGCGACCCGGAAGTTTGGTTAAAACACAGCTTTTTGGAAGATCCTCCATTACAGAGGCAGCATTACTGGTATATTCTGCAACGAAACCCACAAAATTATATTGCCGTTTCACCAGCAGAGTACACACTCATTGTCAAGGTTTGCTTTTTAATCCACTGCAGTGTGATAACTTTTTAACTAGCTCGAGCTTACTGGTTTTATTTTATTTTATATGTAGTGCTTAAATTGTCCTACTTACAAGTGAAAAATTATTGTTACAAAATTCCAAAAAACTGCAACAATTCAAACAGATCCTATTTCCGTTTTAGTTTGATGTAACGTATGTTGTTTTAGTTAGATGTACTGTAATGACTTGTAATGACATCACACATTTGTGTGTGCTGGTATTACTAAGTAGAGCACAAATATCACTTTTGCAAAAGCGATATTTTGCACTCCACTTGTAATCTAGACCATTATTGATTGTGATTACTTTTTTTATATGATTTTTATTTAACAGGTGTTTACTTGTCAGAACATATTTACAACCATTGTAGAGGAATGCTTGCATATTTTTTTAGTTTATTTTACTTAAAGGGACAAAATACTTATAGGCTAAATCATTTGAAAATGATGCAGCATAATTGCAAAAACGCTGACAGGAAAATATCACCTGAAAAACTCTATGTAAAAAAGGAACATATTTTACCTGACAATTTCGTCATCTCACCAGAGTAAGTGTTGTGTAAAAAGCTTCAGTTACTTCCCAGCTGCAGGTAAAAAAAAAAAGAAGGAAGAAATGAACAGCAGTTAATCAGCATCAGCAGTGTTGAGGTCATGAACCCTTTTAATGTGATCTCATGAGATTTCACTTAACTCATATTTCCTAGTAAACTTCCTTAAACTGAATAGGGAAATAACATGAGTGTGCATGAGGCACGCTCCCTTGCAGGTCCCAGGAAAGACATACTGATTTGCTGCTTAAAGTCCTTTATAATGGGGTGTCAATACTAAGGACATTTTGAGGTAAAATATCTTTCTTTTTTACATAGAGATGTTCATGTAATATTTTCTTGTCAGCTTTTTACAGTTATGCTGCATCACTTTCAAGTGTTTCAACATTTGGATATCATGGCCCTTTAAATACTGTAGCTCTCATTTTCTATATTGCATAATAATGTTTTACACTTATTTTAGTTAAATATAGACTTTTGCACAGGGGAAACATTTGGTTTGGGGAATCTTTCAGATCTAATATTCAGAAAATTTAGGCCTAGATTTGGAGTTCGGCGGTAGCTGTCAAAACCAGCGTTAGAGGCTCCTAACGCTGGTTTTGGCCGCCCGCTGGTATTTGGAGTCAGTGATTAAAGGGTCTAACGCTCACTTTTCAGCCGCGACTTTTCCATACCGCAGATCCCCCTACGCCATTTGCGTAGCCTATCTTTTCAATGGGATCTTCCTAACGCCGGTATTTAGAGTCGTTTCTGAAGTGAGCGTTAGAGCTCTAACGACAAGATTCCAGCCGCCGGTTCATAAAGCTCTTAACTACTGTACCCTAAAGTACACTAACACCCATAAACTACCTATGTACCCCTAAACCGAGCTCCCCCCACATCGCCGCCACTCGATTAAAATTTTTAACCCCTAATCTGCCGACCGCCACCTACGTTATACTTATGTACCCCTAATCTGCTGCCCCTAACCCCGCCGACCCCTGTATTACATTTATTAACCCCTAACCTGCCCCCCACAACGTCGCTGCCAGCTACTTAAAATAATTAACCCCTAATCTTCCGACCGCAAAGCGCCGCCACCTACGTTCTCCCTATGTACCCCTAATCTGCTACCCCTAACACTGCCGACCCCTATATTATATTTATTAACCCCTAATCTGCCCCCCTCAACGTCGCCGACACCTGCCTACACTTATTAACCCCTAATCTGCCGAGCGGACCTGAGCGCTACTATAATAAAGTTATTAACCCCTAATCCGCATCACTAACCCTATCATAAATAGTATTAACCCCTAATCTGCCCTCCCTAACATCGCCGACAGCTACCTTCAATTATTAACCCCTAATCTGCCGACCGGACAGCCAATAGAATGCGAGCTCAATCTGATTGGCTGATTGGATCAGCCAATCGGATTGAACTTGATTCTGATTGGCTGATTCCATCAGCCAATCAGAAAATTCCTACCTTAATTCCGATTGGCTGATAGAATCCTATCAGCCAATCGGAATTCGAGGGACGCCATCTTGGATGACGTCCCTTAAAGGAACAGTCATTCGTCGTTCAGTCGTCGGTCCGGATGGATGTTCCGCGCTGGAGGTCTTGAGGATCCTGCCGCTTCGCTCCGGATGGAAGAAGACCGAAGATGCCGCTTGGAGAAGATGTTTGCCGGTCCGGATGTCCTCTTCTTGCCGGATAGGAGGAAGACTTTGGAGCCTCTTCTGGACCGGATTATGGATCGCCAACCCCCGCTTGGGTTGGATGAAGATCTTGGAGCCAGGACGGATCGGTGATACCTGGATGGTGAAGACAAGGTAGGAAGATCTTCAGGGGCTTAGTGTTAGGTTTATTTAAGGGGGGTTTGGGTTAGATTAGGGGTATGTGGGTGGTGGGTTGTAATGTTGGGGGGGGGTATTGTATGTTTTTTTTTACAGGTAAAAGAGCTTGTAACTTTTTTAATTTAGAATAGGGTAGGGAATTTTTTATTTTGGGGGGCTTTGTTATTTTATTAGGGGGCTTAGAGTAGGTGTAATTAGTTTAAAATTGTTGTAATATTTTTCTTATGTTTGTAAATATTTTTTTATTTTCTGTAACTTAGTTCTTTTTTATTTTTTGTACTTTAGCTAGTTTATTTAATTGTATTTATTTGTAGGAATTGTGTTTAATTAATTTATTGATAGTGTAGTGTTAGGTTAATTGTAGGTAATTGTAGGTAGTTTATTTAATTAATTTATTGATAGGGTAGTGAGGTTTAATTATAACTTAGGTTAGGATTTATTTTACAGGTAAATTTGTTATTATTTTAACTAGGTAACTATTAAATAGTTCTTAACTATTTAATAGCTATTGTACCTGGTTAAAATAATTACAAAGTTGCCTGTAAAATAAATATTAATCCTAAAATAGCTATAATATAATTATAATTTATATTGTAGCTATATTAGGATTTATTTTACAGGTAAGTATTTAGCTTTAAATAGGAATAATTTATTTAATAAGAGTTAATTTATTTCGTTAGATGTAAATTATATTTAACTTAGGGGGGTGTTAGTGTTAGGGTTAGACTTAGCTTTAGGGGTTAATCCATTTATTAGAATAGCGGTGAGCTCCGATCGGAAGATTAGGGGTTAATAATTGAAGTTAGGTGTCGGCGATGTTAGGGAGGGCAGATTAGGGGTTAATACTATTTATGATAGGGTTAGTGAGGCGGATTAGGGGTTAATAACTTTATTATAGTAGCGCTCAGGTCCGCTCGGCAGATTAGGGGTTAATAAGTGTAGGCAGGTGTCGGCGACGTTGTGGGGGGCAGGTTAGGGGTTAATAAATATAATATAGGGGTCGGCGGTGTTAGGGGTAGCAGATTAGGGGTACATAGGGATAACGTAGGTGGCGGCGGTTTACGGAGCGGCAGATTAGGGGTTTAAAAAAATATGCAGGGGTCAGCGATAGCGGGGGCGGCAGATTAGGGGTTAATAAGTGTAAGGCTAGGGGTGTTTAGACTCGGGGTACATGTTAGAGTGTTAGGTGCAGACGTAGGAAGTGTTTCCCCATAGCAAACAATGGGGCTGCGTTAGGAGCTGAACGCTGCTTTTTTGCAGGTGTTAGGTTTTTTTTCAGCTCAAACAGCCCCATTGTTTCCTATGGGAGAATCGTGCACGAGCACGTTTTTGAGGCCGGCCGCGTCCGTAAGCAACTCTGGTATCGAGAGTTGCATTTGCGGTAAAAATGCTCTACGCTCCTTTTTTGGAGCCTAACGCAGCATTTGTTTGAACTCTCGATACCAGAGTTAATTTTATGGTGCGGCCAGAAAAAAGCCCGCGGAGCGTTAACAGCCCTTTTACCGCCAAACTCCAAATCTAGGCCTTAGTTTGCCAAATATACGGCTGCCGTGCTATTCAATATTTATTTTGGTTCAAACTGAACAAATACTGAATGTTTTCGGAACATTTACATTCATTTTCATAAAACAAAAATAAATGTTCCTTTGCTACAGGTAAAAAAGTTCACCTGTAGCGTTACATACTTACCTCTAGCGTGCTGGAGAGCTGCACTAATCGTGACCCTTCTTCACTGAATTTTCTATAAATTTCTTAGTGCATTCATTTGAATGAAAACAACACAGATTTTCATGTTTTGCTATTGAAATTAATCTGCATTCAAAACAAAACAAACACACACATCTAGTTGAATATCTTAACTCCTGAAGTTTGTTTTAATTAGGTTCCCAAGTCTTTACTATAGCAGTCCAGGAGATGAAGATCATGTGACTTGAAATCCATGACTAGTCAGGCTCAAGTAGTTTGCAAGGGGCCGATTTATCAATCCCTGAATGCAGCCATATGTAGCTGTTTATACGCGAGTCATTAGGTTTGCCAGAAACAGGAGTTAAGAAGCAGTGGTCTTAAGACCCCTACTTCTTAATTCATCCACCACCTCTGAGCTAGCGGACAGCATTCAGCTCGATCGGATAAGATCGGGTTGAAAGACATCCCCTGCTAGCGGCTGATTGGCCGCAAATCTGCAGGGGGAGGTATTGCATAAGCATTTCACAATAAATGCTTGTGCAATGATAAATGCCGACAGCTACAGTGGATTATGTCCACCCGCACCATGATAATTTGTTCCCCAAGTCTTTACTTAACAGCAAACCAACTTGCAATACCACTAATAAAAAGTAGGCTATAAATGAACACCTGACTTGCCTAAATTGGATCACAGTCGAAGTATAGTTGTACCACTGTCTCAAAAGTGTGAAAACATATGTTTATATTTTAAAGTATAAGCTCATTCTACTCAAATTAAACCAGGACAACAAACATTTTTGAAAAGTACACAAAAAGAACATTTTTCTTAAAAGATGGAATGTCTGAAAGGTACTGAATTTAATCTATCTATGAACATGACAAGAAGACCAGCAAATTACTTGATATAAATCAATGCACATCCTAATAACATATTTCCATGAATGTACAAGTAAAGAAAACTTAAATAAAAACTTTTGGTTGGTTAGTTGATTGAATCTTTTAAAATAGTGACATAGTCACCATTTTTTGTGGGATACATTGTTATTAATAATGATCCAATTTCTCACCTAAACAAAACGAAAATGATGATACATGAAACTTAGTAAACAAAACCTTTAAAAACATAATTATTGTGTAGGTTGCGTACATAGTATAATGGAGCATAATGGTATTGATAGGTCATTTACATATCGTGTTTTGTTGATGAGCCATGTAACAAGTGCATTGTTATAGGAAAAGTCACAGATGAACCTTTGTTGGCAAGTGTGATGAATCTCTGACATAGGGAATGATAAAGTGAAAATTACATTTTCCTTAGGCTCATCTTAATTTGGCCAGTAGATTTACATGTAACCCAATAATCGTCTATGGATATTCTTTTGCATTGGCATTTTTCCAAAGTAGTAAAGTGTTGCAATTCTGTAAAGAAAATACTCTTTCTGGGCTTCATGTTTTTAAGGAGATAAAGAAACTATATAGATGTAATCCAAATATTCTAAAATGTTTAAAGCAAAGCAAAAAATACATTATTGAGAAATGGTGGAGAGTTGCAGGGGCATTACAAATCACATTACTAGGTACTCAAAGACAACATAGCTTAATCCAAACAAAGTTTTCCACTTGCACCACTATCTGCATTTAATGCAATTTCATTGGGTGTATGGGAAAAGTTTTCTAGAACTCTTCCTGATGAAGAATATACCAGATCCTGCAGAAGAAGTGGAAGGTTTTATTACTTTTGGATAGATTCTCTTTGAGATATATATATATATATATATATATATATATATATATATATATATATTGTTGCAGCTCAGCATAAGACAAGGGTAGCTTAAAGGAACGGAGACACCTAACTAACGGCTTGATTAAGAGTTTTGCAGTACAGCTATACCACTCAAAAATTGGCCATTGCGCATGGAATGGCAGGGAACACATATTATGAGTCGAGGTGGTATAGCTATACCGCTAGCATTTTAGCCTGTAACGCAACATACATTCCGCACTCAAAAAAATTAGTGTGGGATTTTCATAGCGCCTGTATTACAGGTTGTGAGGTCCGGCTAAAATGCTTGTGTTACAGCCTATACTGACACGATCCATACCACCACCTGAGAGCAGTAGTTATGGATTTTGTGTAACAAAAATGTTTCACAAAACTCATAACTAAAATGTTACAAAGTACACTAACACCCATAAACTCATAACTAAAATGTTACAAAGTACACTAACACCCATAAACTACCTATTAACCCCTAAACCGCCACCCTCCCGCATTGCAAACACTATATTAAATGTATTAACTCCTAATCTGCCGCCCACCCACATTGTGACTATTAAATAAACCTATTAACCCCTAATTCAGCGCTCCTAACTCCGCGGACACCTAAATAAACATATTAACCCCTAAACCAATGGCCCTCTACATCGCCAACACTATAATAAAGTATTAACCCCTAAACCTCTAGCCCCCCACATTGTAACTACTAAACTAAACATATTAACCCCTAAACTGCCGGTCCCCCCACATCGCAAAACATTAAATTAAACTATTAGCCCCTAAACTTAACACCCCCCATAACTTTAAATTATAATATAACTATCTTTAAAAAAATAAAAACTTACCTGTGAAATTAAAAATAACTAAGATTAATCTATAAATTAACCTAACATAACTATTCTAATAAAATTAAAAAAAATACAAATTAAAAACCTAAATTAAAAATTTGAAAAAACCTAACACTATGAAAAAATATAATAATAAACACTAAATTACGAAAAATAAAAGACTCTAAAATTACAAAAAATAATTATCTTAATTATCAAAAATAAAAACAATCACACCCAATCTAATAGCCCTATAAAAATAAAAAGCCCCCCCAAAATAAAAACACCCCCTAACCTACAATAAACTACCAATAGCCCTTAAAAGGGCCTTTTGTAGGGCATTACCCTTAGTTAAACAGCTCTTTTACCTTAAAAAATTAATAAGTCCCCCCTAAAAGTAATAAAGAGGACGCTCCGCACAGGATGTCATCGCCCTCCCGGATAGCTCCGCTCCGCGCTGCCGGGATGAAGATAGAAGACGTCCTTGAGATGGATGAAGCTGGCTGTCCAGACTTCAGGAACCAAAGATTTGACGGGGTTAGGGTTAAGTTTTTTTTGGATGTTTTTTTTTTTTTAGATTAGGGATGGGCACTTGTAAATGAGCTGAATGCCCTTTTAAGGGCAGTAAAAGAGCTGAATGCCTTTTTAAGAGCAATGCCCATTCAAATGCCCCTTTAGGGGCAAAGGGTAGCTTAGGAATTTTTAGAGTTAGGTTTTTTTATTTTGGGGTGTTGGTTGGGTGGGTGGTTTACTTTTTTTTTGGGGGGGGGGGCTTAGTAATTTTTTTAAAGGTAAAAGCTGTTTAACTTAGGGTAATTCCCTACAAAAGGCCCTTTCAAGGGCTATTGGTAGTTTATTGTAGGTTAAGTGGTGTTTTTATTTTGATGTCTATGGGGGAAGCATGCACAAGCACGTTAACTCAGCCCTTGGCTTTTTTGCTGTATGGAGCTTAACGCACCATAACGCACAGCACAAGGAAGTGTTTCAGTAACCCATAATGGCAGTGCTATGGAGATTGCAATAACGCAAATATTTTTGGCGTTATTTTTGCACCCTGTTTAGCGCAAAACTTGTAATCTAGGTGTAAATTAGTAGACAGTAATATAAATATCTGGGTAGAATTTCATCTCTCCCATGTTTTTAAATACATTTGCAACCCCTTGCCAGATAACTTTAACAAATGAGAAGACCTGCATCAATCTTTAAACCATTGTTGGATATAAAGTAAGGAGGTCAATTGATTGCAAGAGGACCAATTGATTGCAAGATGGTGTTGTCTCACCCAAGAAAGGACAAACATTGTAAGGAATAGAAAAGAAAACTGTATTTACTTTTTTGTGTCATAATCCAATGGTAAGATTTAGTAGAATATTTTCTTTACTAATTCTACCAGACATTATTGGCTACCACCCCAACATGAAATTGAAGAGGTTACAATTATTTTGCTTGGAAATGCCAAATTACCTTGCCAATTTTGATGTACAAGAATAAGTAATTTCCACCTGAGTCAATAATAACACAATGCAACACTATTGTCAGCCCACTGCCGAGAAAGGGAGATGGATAAGAGTGGTGCCAGTGGTGCTCATGAAGGTGTGAAGATAGCTAAAGATACATTCAATTTCCGAGCCTTGCTGCAAAAGTTCAGAGTTAATTACCCTCTTTCTTATAATTTAGGCAGAGATTAGAATAGTTCCTCTGGTTCAGCTGTAGAACAACTGGTTAAGGAGGAGAGAAAGACAAACTTCATCCAGAAGGGAAACTATTCAGTAAACTGTTTCTCTATCATTCTTCACACATGTAATACTCAATCTGGATAACTAGGTGAATGATTCCTTCTAGCTTATCTGGAAGTCTAATTCTTGCAAATTTGTCCGAGTTTAATATAATCCAAGGTAAAATTAATCTAATAAGGATTATTTATTCTACATTGAATCAGTAGTTGCTTCTTGGCATTAAATGATATATTACTGAATAGGAAATATTCCTTTACACAGATCTCTGAGCTTTCACTAGGTGAGTACCACTGTATACTGCATCAAGAAATGTAGGAAATATATTCATGGTCCCCAGTGCTGTATTTCAAGTTTCAATGAAATAAGGATCTGAAAGGCACTGATAAAGGAGCAATACTGCTATTCTTCTCCTGTAAACTTGTCACGAGGTGGCAGGTGCTGGAGGAGAAGTTTCAGATGATGGTGCTGCTCTAGGCTGAAAGCCTTTAAACATTTAATCACTGGTGCAGATGTAATTGGCCAGATTGTAAATCTTGTATGGATGCATAAGAGTGGCTTATTGTCGGGAATGGGTTATAATAGTTTTTTTCATGTCTACTCATTCTATAACAGCTATAAATATGTTTTGCTTATTTTCATTTCTTCCCAAAATAGCCTGTAATGTGACAGGATCCTAGTAAAGAACATAGGCACAGGTCTTGTGGTTTGGGTAGGTTGCTCAACCAATATACCGTAAAATGATAAGCAGTCAGGATCAGGAATGGAACCAGAAATGGAACAGTACTAAATACCACTGATAGAAGAATAAGACAACAAAAGTCAGGAAACAAGCCAAAGTATTCAAATAAATTGAGAAAGTAAAGGTTCTGAGGCAGAAATGCTGGAAAGCAATGGGACAGGAACTTAGTGGTGCTGGGACACTGGAAACAAAATGTTCAGAATTCACAAACGATTAGTACTGTTGGCAATGTATAGGGTTGTCAGTGGACTGATGTGCAAAGGTTCATTGTCAGCACTTACACCAAGATGCTACTACAAAAGTTTGAGTCACACACAATGTCAACAAGACCACATTAAAACACAGCATAAACAATGCTCATCCTGACATGTGAGCAGATAACCAGCAGCATAGACTCCCATATAGGTTTTCAGTGGACACATTGGTAACATTATGATAATTAGATTCATAAATCTTTAAGCATAAACAAGCATGTCGGAAAGTCATTCTTTTTGCCAAACTAGCTGATAGCATTACCTTTGCCTAGCCTCTAAATTTTGTGTCTCTAAATTATTCCTGTACTACATCTCAAATTATAACTCTTACACGTTAATTTACTTTCTTTCCTATTCTGATCTCTATGTTTCATGAAACAGCTCAAATTATTACAGATTAACTATCACTTCACAAGTCTTCTCCAAACAAAGTAATCAACGTCCCACTGTTCATGACAGCTAGGTTACTAAAGAGTAAGAAAAAGATAAGTTAAATATCTTATATTGCAAGTTAGGTGCATGGTGCCTACAGACCATGGGGTATTCATCACATATATATGTTGGGATAAAGTCATATAAGATAATTGAAATGGTGAAAATAATTTCTAGGCAAAAGAATTGTTCAATTGTTTTGTTTTAATGACCTCTGCAGAATAGTCTGTATGACTGCTATGATGATTCTGCAAAAAATGTATGTACCCTTTTAAACTGTTCTTTACTTTATATGTAGTACACAATGATTTTATTTCCAAGGTTACCTATAATTTATAAGATCTGACTTGTACTAAATTATAAAATTCAGAATATATTAGTCATTTTAAACAAAATAAATTGCATGTTTCAGAACGTGGTCAATAAAATGCAAAATTAGTTCTGACTTTCTATTTTGACCTTAGTAAATATTTGTTTTTCAGCAATATATTATTGATTCAATCATTTTGCTTGTTTATGAAGAGCAAATGCTATTGATCACAATTAAACGTTCATGGATTACTACCATTTTCCTTTATTTGATGTATTGGTTTGCTAACAAGTGAGAAGGAGGAACATGCATTGAGATTAAGTTTCTAAAACATTCCAATTTAAAATCATGTCAAATAGCAAATTAAATCACAGCAAATATTGCTTTTAGATGGAATAGGAAAAAGTTTTAGTTAGAAAAGCTGACATATTAAATGTTGAGCGATTATGCCACAGTGGAAAATGGTGAAATGGGTCATAAGGCATGTGCTGTACAGGTTGATGCTTAGATTTCTTTCAATACCGTAAGTAAAAGTTCCGCAACTCCCCAGTCCACATTTGCGGAAAAATATCTATTCACACCTTATATCTGCCTATTACTCCTGCTCCGCCAAGCTCCACGACTCTATCACCAGATTTCTGTGTCTAAGGCACCAGCCTTCCCATTCCGTTCAATAAAGTCAAGATTTAATCCCCCCTGTAAAATGCTGTATTAAGGTTAAAATGCAGTAAATGTTGTTGTTCATTTTGAGCCCGTTTACAAGTGGAACACAAAATATCAATATTTGCACTACACTTTGTAATACCAGCGCAATCTAATTTGCACTGGTATTACAAGTTTACAGCAAGGCAAACGCATTGTTGGGAAGCATTGTGCTCACGAGAGCATGCTTCCAAAGGCTCCTATAGGAGCCTCTTTCTGATGCTGTCACAGATAAGTAGCACAGCGATGGACAGCAGTTAGTAAATATATATGTATATGTATATACACCTATTAACACATAAATATACAGATCCCACAAAAGTCAGTACAGCCCTCACATTTTTGTAAATATTTTATTATATTTTTTTATGTGACAACAGTGAAGAAATGACACTTTGCTACAATGTAAAGTAGTGAGTGTACAGCCTGTATAATAGTGTAAATTTGCTGTCCCTTCAAAATAATGCAACACACAGCCATTAATGTCTAAAATATTGGCAACAAAAGTGAGTACACCCCTAAGTGGAAATGTCTAAATTGAGCCCAAAGTGTCAATATTTTGTGTGGCCATTATTATTTTCCAGCACTGCCTTAACCCTCTTGGGCATGGAGTACACAGGTTGCCACTGGAGTCCTCTTCCACTCCTCCATGATAACATCATGGAGCTGGTGGATGTTAGAGACTTTGCGCTCCCCCGCCTGCCATTTGAGGATGCCCCATAGACGTTCAATAGGGTTTAGGTCTGGAGACATGCTTGGACAGCCCTTTACCCTCAGCTTCATTAGCAAGGCAGTGGTCATCTTGGAGGTGTGTTTGAGGTCGTTATCATGTTGGAACATTGCCCTGTGGCCCAGTCCCTGAAGGGAGGGGATCATGCTCTGCTTCAGTATGTCACAGTACCTGTTGGCATTCATGGTTCCCTCAATTAATTGTAGCTTCCCAGTACCGGCAGCACTCATGCCGGCCCAGACCATGACACTCCCATCACCATGCTTGACTGTAGGCAAGACACACTTGTCTTTGTACTCCTCACCTGGTTGCCACCACACATGCTTGACACCATCTGAACCAAATAAGTTTATCTTGGTCTTAACTGACCACAGGACATGGTTCCAGTAATCCATGTCCTTAGTTTGCTTGTCTGCAGCAAACTGTTTGCTGGCTTTCTTGTGCATCATCTTTTCAAGAGGCTTTTTTCTGTGACGACAACCATGCAGACCAATTTGATGCAGTGTGCTGCGTATGGTCTGAGCACTTACAGGCTGACCCCCCACCCCTTCAACCTCTGCAGCAATGCTGGCAGCACTCATATGTCTATTTCCAGATAACCTCTGGATATGATGCTGAGCACATGCACGCAACTTCTTTGGTCGACCATGGCGAGGCCTGTTCTGAGTGGAACCTGTCCTGTGAAACCGCTGTATGGTCTTGCCCACCTTGCTGCAACTCAGTTTCAGGGTCTTGGAAATCTTCTTATAGCCCAGGCCATCTTTATGTAGAGCAACAATTCTTTTTTTCAGATCCTCAGAGAGTTTTTTGCCATTAGGTGCCATGTTGAACTTCCAGTGACCAGTATGAGAGAGTGTGAGAGCAATAACATCAAATTTAACACACTTGCTCCCCATTCACACCTGAGACCTTGTAACACTAGTGAGTCACATGACACCGGGGTGGGAAAATGGCTAATTGGGCCCAATTTGGTCATTTCCACTTAGGGGTGTACTCACTTTTGTTGCCACTGATTTAGACATTATTGGCTGTGTGTTGAGTTATTTTAAGGGGGCAGTAGATTTACACTGTTATAAAATGTTTTCCAAAATGTGAGGGGTGTACTCACTTTTGAGGGATACTGTATATATATGTATATTAGCATATACATATATATTTACTGGGAACACACAGACAGCAATGCAAAGGCCCTTTTCAGTGCCATTTTGTTTTTCTAACAGCATGCTCCCATTAACTTTAAAGTCCCAAACTTGCCTAGTGCAGTTTTTTTATTTAAAAACTATGCTAATTACTTTTAATTTAAAAAACAAACAAACTATAATGCCCTCTATATTGAAGACATTTGGGGCACTTTTAGAAAATTAACCAGAGATAGGATCTCTGGTTAATTTACGAAACGCTAATGGCTGGTTAATGGCTGGTTAATTATTGTACTCCCACAAACGGGCAAATTTGCCCATTTGCAGGAGTGCAATAATTTAGCGCTCCACTTGTCCTTTGTCTGTTTTTGCAGCAAAATACATTGGAGAAGTTTTCTTGTTTCACTTTCTCCATACACACAGAGAGAAGCACACTCACAGGAATGAATAACCAGCTCAATACCATTGTTAGCCTGTTCTATGGCGATTTACCACCTGGGTGCAGCTTCTTTTAGCTCAGTAATGCTTTTCACAGAGAAGAACTTTCCTGTAGTATATCAGTCTGATCCCGCCTATAACGGTCAGTCCAGCGCCAAAATACCAGGCAATTTCTCTCTGAACAAGGAAAACAGCAACTCCAGATGATTGTTTCGGCCTTCATTGGGTCTCGTCAGTGAGGTGTAGCCATATTCCTCTAAGCACACTCAGCAAGGAGTCCACGTCTGGATTCCCCTTTTACCCATAGGGAGACTAAATACACACAGAGAGAAGCACACTCACAGGAACGAACAACCAGCTCAATACCATTGTTAGCCTGTTCTATGGTGATTTACCACCTGGGTGAAGCTTCTTGTAGCCCAGTAATGCTTTCACAGAGAAGAACTTTCCTGTTGTATATCAGTCTGATCCCGCCTATTACGGTCAGTCCAGCACAGAAATACCAGGCAATTCCTCTCTGAGCAAGGAACATAGCAACCCCAGACAATCGTTTCGGCCTTCATTGGGCCCTTGTCAGTGAGGTGTAGCCATATTGCTCTAAGCACACTCAGCAAGGAGTCCACGTCTGAATTCCCCTTTTTCCCATAGAGACAACTACTTACATCCAATTTACTTATATCCAATTTAAATGCAGTGAAATTTACCTCAGTCTACAACATTATATGAAGTCATTGGTTAGCTCAGATCACAAGCTAATATACATCTGTCCCTTATTGGTCATAGTAAATACCAGCAGGAGCATAGGGAGAATCCAATGGACAGCTACAGTACTTACATTGCTATTGAAGTTATAAAGTGTAAAAAAAAAAAGTAGAAAGATAGAGATAGGAGCGCCTACAGTTAAACCCCTCAGGAAAAACTAAATGAAATGCAAGAAAGTGAGTAAAGCAGTGCTAAAAGCATGGATATAAGGTCAAATAATAATATGATGTGTGTATACAAATAATATTTAATGTGTTAAAAAAAAGAGAGTATATTTGTTGGTTTACAATATGATCAATCGATATAGGGACGTCTCCCAACAAATGCTCATATACAGGAACAGAGTAAAAAACAGCGATTAAGAAATCTGCATATATAAAATATGTAAATACTGGTCCAGATACAGATTCTTCATCTATGAGAACAATGTTAGTAAGGGAATGCGAGAGAATGGCCTCAATCGCCCAAGTGCGAGAGTGTTCAGGAGTGTTACAGAGGATATAAGCCCTGTATCAGTATAAGTACAGATTTCCCCTCGGCGGATCGGACCGCATCCAGAGGGATTACTAAAACAGTGGCGACAAAAGGTTACCTTGATTGCTTCAGTGAAAGTTGCTTTGTAAGCCTCTATATCCCCAAGTCATCTGCGAGCAAATCCAGCATGCATATCCGGTGTATGTGAAAGCTCCGGGTATGGATGTGAAGTCACCTGACTTCCCTCTACACTTCAGAGGTCGGAGATCAGATGTCAGCACGTCCCTATATTGATTTATCATATTGTAAACCAACAAATATACTCTCTTTTATAACACATTAAATATTATTTGTATACACACATCATATTATTATTTGACTTGTATCCGTGTTTTTAGCGCTGCTTCACTCACTTTCTTAAAAAAAAAAAAAAAAAAGACACATTACAACATACATTTGTTATATTTGAAAATATCTGTCATAGAAAATCCTGTCTAAAATTTGACATCCTCTACATCTTATTATTATTGTATAGTAATACTAATATTGAAGAGAAACTATCTGCACTGTGGTTTTCTTTCATATTGAATGTTTTTACTTCCAGAGATGGCTTCAGGGCATTTTCATAAAAATAGTTCTCTTTAACAAATATAAGACAAGAGATAAAAAAAAAAACGTTTTTAGTAAGCTGTCTATAAAGCCTCAGAATATATCCTATGGTTGTCAGCTGAAACTTTAGAAGTACATTTAGAATTACATTGTCAAGCATCATTGTATAAGTGTATTCTTAGCTTTTCTTTTTCTTTTTTTTAATGTCTATTCATTGGGAGTAATAAATATATTTGAATAAGTGTGTAATTCAGGACCTGCTACTATGCTTGATACACTAGTATTTTTTTAATGTTCAACATAATTCAAAAATAAAATAACTGACTTCTGAATAAACTAGTTTTGCTGTTATAAACAGATGCTTCCTCCAAATACATAACAGTAAATAAACATGGAAGAGCTTAGTTTGTGAGTTACATACCATTTAGGGTAAGATTACGAGTGGCGCGCTAACTGTTGTGTGCAAGCAAAAAGAGGTTTATTGCAGCTCTTTGCATGCTGGAAGTATCACATGTATTACAGTTTGAAAGTAAACGCGTTTGCTCAAACGCAATTGAATTTAAAGCTTGTCAGGTAAGCACAATTTCAGAGCTCTGGTTTACTGTAACGCTCGACTAAAAAGTTGCACAAAATGCATCAAAATGTTATCTAAAAGTACAGTTGCATTCATAATAACACTGTCTAATAAAATTATTTTAAAAAAAATTGCATAAAAAAAGTTATAAGGGCTCAAAGATATGAGGTCTCAGACAAAAAAAGGCATGCAAAGGGCTTTAAAATTGAGATACATACATACATATGCCTCATTATGTATATGTATGTATATATAAATATGTAAATACATAAATATAAATACATAAATACATATAGTATGTACAAAGATATATTGTGGTTCTTGATAGAGACACCTATGTACAAGAAGCTTTTTGCCAATTAAGAAACCCGGACAATTATAACCCCTTGCCTGCTGACCCCACTTCTCTATACAAACGAGAACTATGGAGCATTTTGGATGATGGTTTGGAGGATGGGCACTTTGATTCTGACACCTTTAACTATCTATGGCCTAGATTTGGAGTTTGGCGGTAGCCGTGAAAACCAGCGTTAGAGGCTTCTAACGCTGGTTTTAGGCTACCGCGGGTATTTGGAGTCATTCAAAAAAGGGTCTAACGCTCACTTTTCAGCCGCAACTTTTCCATACCGCAGATCCCCTTACGTTAATTGCGTATCCTATCTTTTCAATGGGATCTTTCTAACTCCGGTATTTAGAGTCGTGTCTGAAGTGAGCGTTAGAAATCTAACGACAAAACTCCAGCCGCAGAAAAAAGTCAGTAGTTAAGAGCTTTCTGGGCTAACGCCGGTTTATAAAGCTCTTAACTACTGTGCTCTAAAGTACACTAACACCCATAAACTACCTATGTACCCCTAAACCGAGGCCCCCCCACATCGCCGACACTTGATTAAATTTTTTTAACCCCTAATCTGCCGACCGCCACCTACGTTATACTTATGTACCCCTAATCTGCTGCCCCTAACACCGCCGACCCCTATATTAAATTTATTAACCCCTAACCTGCCCCCCACAACGTCGCAGCCAGCTACCTACAATAATTAACCCCTAATCTGCCGACCGCAAAGAGCCGCCACCTACATTATAGCTATGTACCCCTAATCTGCTGCCCCTAACACCGCCGACCCCTATATTATATTTATTAACCCCTAATCTGCCCCCCTCAACGTCGCCTCCACCTGCCTACACTTATTAACCCCTAATCTGCCGAGCGGACCGCACCGCTACTATAATAAAGTTATTAACCCCTAATCCGCCTCACTCCCGCCTCAGTAACCCTATAATAAATAGTATTAACCCCTAATCTGCCCTCTCTAACATCGCCGACACCTAACTTCAATTATTAACCCCTAATCTGCCGACTGGAGCTCACCGCTATTCTAATAAATGTATTAACCCCTAAAGCTAAGTCTAACCCTAACACTAACACCCCCCCTAAATTAAATATAATTTTAATCTAACGAAATTAATTAACTCTTCTTAAATAAATTATTCCTATTTAAAGCTAAATACTTACCTGTAAAATAAATCCTAATATAGCTACAATATAAATTATATTTATATTATAGCTATTTTAGGATTTATATTTATTTTACAGGTAACTTTGTATTTATTTTAACCAGGTACAATAGCTATTAAATAGTTAAGAACTATTTAATAGCTAAAATAGTTAAAATAATTACAAATTTACCTGTAAAATAAATCCTAACCTAAGTTACAATTAAACCTAACACTACACTATCAATAAATTAATTAAATAAAATACCTATAATTATCTACAATTAAACCTAACACTACACTATCAATAAATAAATTAAATACAATTCCTACAAATAAATACAATGAAATAAAATAACTAAAGTACAAAAAATAAAAAAATATTTACAAACATTAGAAAAATATTACAACAATTTTAAACTAATTACACCTACTCTAAGCCCCCTAATAAAATAACAAAGACCCCCAAAATAAAAAAATGCCCTACCCTATTCTAAATTACTAAAGTTCAAAGCTCTTTTACATTACCAGCCCTGAACAGGGCCCTTTGCGGGGCATGCCCCAAGAAATTCAGCTCTTTTGCCTGTAAAAAAAAACATACAATAACACCCCCCCAACATTACAACCCACCACCCACATACCCCTAATCTAACCCAAACCCCCCTTAAATAAACCTAACACTAAGCCCCTGAAGATCTCCCTACCTTGAGTCGTCTTCACCCAGCCGAGCCAAATTCTTCATCTAAGCGGAGCAAGAAGAGGTCCTCCATCCGGTAGAAGTCTTCATCCAAGCGGGGCAGAAGAGGTCTTCCATCCGATTGAAGTCTTCATCCAAGCGGCATCTTCTATCGTCATCCATCCGGAGCGGAGCGGCAGCATCCTGAAGACCTCCGATGCAGAACATCCATCCTGGCCGACGACTGAACGACGAATTTTCCTACCTTAATTCCGATTGGCTGATAGAATCCTATCAGCCAATCGGAATTCGAAGGACGCCATCTTGGATGACGTCATTTAAAGGAACCGTCATTCGTCGTTCAGTCATCGGCCAGGATGGATGTTCCGCATCGGAGGTCTTCAGGATGCTGCCGCTCCGCTCCAGATGGATGACGATAGAAGATGCTGCTTGGATGAAGACTTCAATCGGATGGAAGACCTCTTCTGCCCTGCTTGGATGAAGACTTCTACCGGATGGAGGACCTCTTCTTGCTCCGCTTGGATGAAGAATTTGGCTCGGCTGGGTGAAGACGACTCAAGGTAGGGAGATCTTCAGGGGCTTAGTGTTAGGTTTATTTAAGGGGGGTTTGGGTTAGATTAGGGGTATGTGGGTGGTGGGTTGTAATGTTGGAGGGGGGGTATTGTATGTTTTTTTTTACAGGCAAAAGAGATTAGCTTCTTGGGGCATGCCCCGCAAAGGGCCCTGTTCAGGGCTGGTAAGGTAAAAGAGCTTTGAACTTTAGTAATTTAGAATAGGGTAGGGCATTTTTTTATTTTGGGGGGCTTTGGTATTTTATCAGGGGGCTTAGAGTAGGTGTAATTAGTTTAAAATTGTTGTAATATATTTCTAATGTTTGTAAATATTTTTTTATTTTTTGTAACTTAGTTCTTTTTTATTTTTTGTACTTTAGTTAGTTTATTTCATTGTATTTATTTGTAGGAATTGTATTTAATTTATTTATTGATAGTGTAGTGTTAGGTTTAATTGTAGATAATTATAGGTATTTTATTTAATTTATTTATTAATAGTGTATTGTTAGGTTTAATTGTAACTTAGGTTAGGATTTATTTTACAGGTAAATTTGTAATTATTTTAACTATTTTAGCTATTAAATAGTTATTAACTATTTAATAGCTATTGTACCTGGTTAAAATAAATACAAAGTTACCTGTAAAATAAATATTAATCCTAAAATAGCTATAATATCATTATAATTTATATTGTAGCTATATTAGGATTTATTTTACAGGTAAGTATTTAGCTTTAAATAGGAATAATTTATTTAATAAGAGTTAATCAATTTTGTTAGATTAAAATTATATTTAATTTAGGGGGGTGTTAGTGTTAGGGTTAGACTTAGCTTTAGGGGTTAATACATTTATTAGAATAGCGGTGAGCTCCAGTCGGCAGATTAGGGGTTAATAATTGAAGTTAGGTGTCGGCGATGTTAGGGAGGGCAGATTAGGGGTTAATACTATTTATTATAGGGTTAGTGAGGCGGATTAGGGGTTAATAACTTTATAATAATAGCGGTGCGGTCCGCTCGGCAGATTAGGGGTTAATAAGTGTAGGCAGGTGGAGGCGACGTTGTGGGGGGCAGATTAGGGGTTAATAAATATAATATAGGGGTCGGTGGTGTTAGGGGCAGCAGATTAGGGGTACATAGGGATAATGTAAGTAGCGGGGGTTTACGGAGCGGAAGATTAGGGGTTAAAAATAATATACAGGGCTCAGCGATAGTGTGGGCGGCAGAATAGGGGTTAATAAGTGTAAGGTTAGGGGTGTTTAGACTCGGGGTACATGTTAGAGTGTTAGGTGCAGACGTAGGAAGTGTTTCCCCATAGGAAACAATGGGGCTGCGTTAGGAGCTGAACGCGGCTTTTTTGCAGGTGTTAGTTTTTTTTTCAGCTCAAACAGCCCCATTGTTTCCTATGGGGGAATCGTGCACGAGCACGTTTTTGAGGCTGGCCGCATCCGTAAGCAACTCTGGTATCGAGAGTTGAAGTTGCGTTAAATATGCTATACGCTCCTTTTTTGGAGCCTAACGCAGCCATTCTGTGGACTCTCAATACCAGAGTTATTTTAAAGGTTGGGCCAGAAAAAAGCCAACGTTAGATTTGCGGGTCGTTACCGACAAAACTCTAAATCTAGCCGTAAGTGTTGATCACCCAGTAGTGCCCATCTTCCACCATCTTCCTAAAATACAAAGTCCCTCACTGAAGTAAAGGGACGCCCCATTGTTAGTGGGATTGGCTCATTAACTGAACATGTATCCCAATGGATGGATGGAATCCTCCAACCATTTGTACAGTCCCTAAATAGCTATCTTGGTGACACGAAAGATGTCATAAAGATACTTGAATCAAAGGAATGGAACTTTGGTATTTTCAGATGGGCCACAATTGATGTGGTTGCCTTGTATTCTTCCATGAGGAAGGTTTACAAGCAATTTCTTTTTTCCTTAGGAACCACTCTGAGTTCAATTCGAACTTTCAAGATTATATTCTAAGAGTGCTGCGTTTCCTGCTTACCCATAACTACTTCAAATTTGAGGGGGAGTTCTATCTTCAGAGATGTGGGACAGCTATGGGGGTGAAGTTTGCCCCCTCTTATGCCAACCTATTCATGGGTTGGTGGGAGCTGTCCCATAGACATCAGATCCATTATTATGGATGCTATATTGATGATCTTCTCCTCATTTGGGAGGATGGGAGCGCAGCATTCTCAGAATTTGTTGATGCCTTAAATACCAACACAGTTGGTATACAATTTACCTCTGTTCTAAGTGATAACACCATTAATTTTTTGGACATCACTTTGGAAGGCACAATACAAGGAAAAATTATCTGCAGTATCTATCGGAAACCGACAGCAGGTAATGCACTGTTACATGCTAGTAGTTGCCACCCTCGACATGTACCATTTGCAGTAGCAAAGGGACAGTTTGTCAGGGTTAGGAGAAACTGTACCCGCAATGATAACTTTTGTGAACAATCACTTGAACTAGGTAACCGGCTGAAAAAGCGTGGTTATTCAAGTCAAGTTGTCCTCAAGGCTAGGGAACAAGTCTCAAAACTTGACAGAGATACCCTTATACAGGGACCCCCTAGAGAAACAGTTCCCAATACACATCATGGCGTTACTTTTGTAACAGATTTCAGTACACAGTACACTGGAATATGTAAGATTGTTAAGAAACATTTTAATTTCCTTTCAGCGGATAACAAACTTGAGGATTGTGTCAGAACTGGCCTTAGGTGTTCATAAAGGAGAGCCAAAACTTTGGCAAACGTTTTGCCACCTTCATCACTACCTGATTACAATAGACCGACTAGTTCTTGGCTAATACATAAAGGCATATTCAAATGTAGACAGAAATGTCGAGTCTGTGAGTATATCATGGTGTCTAACATCTTCAAATCAGAGGTTACGGGTGACACGTTTCCAATTAACAGCTGTTTGAAGTGCACCTCAACCTATGTGGTGTATCTTCTTACCTGCATACTTTGTCACCTACAATATGGAGGTTTAACTACCAATGAGGTAAAGGTTCGTATTCGTAACCATTTATCCACCATTCAAGCAGGTGAAGCAAGTACACCACTAGTTAAACATTTTGCGCGTTGTCATAACAAAGACATTAGTAGTTTAAGATGGCAGGCAATAGAAAGGGTGTTATGCCCACCACGAGGGGGCGATCGGGATCGTTTGCTGCAGAAGAGGGAGATGTATTGGATTTTTAAGCTTCAAATTAGAGTACCTCTAGGGCTGAATTCAGAATATGACCTGATACATTTTGGAAATAAGTGGTCATTCTGTACATCTCCCTCTCCTGCAGCATAATTTCTCTTGACCATGTGCACCAATTGCACATGTATCTATAATCTAACATTTTATTTATGAATCTTCACACCCATTATTCTTCATAATTACAAGTTTCTATACATAATAGGGCTAAAGTAACCTTTAAGCTACTCTTCTTTGTAATCTATTTTCTGCTTATTCTACAAAATTCACCTAAAATTTATAAAATGTATGTAATTCATAAAGTTTGTAGAATGTATGTAATGAATATAATTGGTTGATTTATCAGCAGAGTTTTTGGAGCAAATGAACCTTGTCATCTATTTTGTTCTTTTGTTCATCTAACAAGTTTATTGAACTTTGGTATTATGTTTATCTTTAGTACACATTGTTCAAAATTTAGAGTACATTGTTCAATGTTTATCGTATCTTTTACTTTCCTTGCACTAAACAAATTTCAGCCTAGTAGTTTTTAACACTTAGGGCTGTGTTTATCTACGAGATTTAAACAAGTTATTAACTTTCTATAATTAATAACCTAAGTCAGGGTTAAATACCCTTACAGCATATCTTGTTAATCAATTAGGTTTTTTAACCAATAGACTATCCTCATTTGCCTTAAATAGGTTGATTGAGTTTTAAAATGCAGCTATGATTACGCCCTGAGTGGCGAAACATGTCAGCAGCAGCCGTTTTTTCAAGTATGCAGTGTGAACTTCAGTATGCAGTGTGAACTTCACATGATCGTGTATTACATGGATTTTTAAAAGAAATATATATGTACAGGGAGTGCAGAATTATTAGGCAAGTTGTATTTTTGAGGATTAATTTTATTATTGAACAACAACCATGTTCTCATTGAACCCAAAAAACTCATTAATATCAAAGCTGAATAGTTTTGGAAGTAGTTTTTAGTTTGTTTTTAGTTATAGCTATTTTAGGGGGATATCTGTGTGTGCAGGTGACTATTACTGTGCATAATTATTAGGCAACTTAACAAAAAACAAATATATACCCATTTCAATTATTTATTTTTACCAGTGAAACCAATATAACATCTCAACATTCACAAATATACATTTCTGACATTCAAAAACAAAACAAAAACAAATCAGTGACAATATAGCCACCTTTCTTTGCAAGGACACTCAAAAGCCTGCCATCCATGGATTCTGTCAGTGTTTTGATCTGTTCACCATCAACATTGCGTGCAGCAGCAACCACAGCCTCCCAGACACTGTTCAGAGAGGTGTACTGTTTTCCCTCCTTGTAAATCTCACATTTGATGATGGCCCACAGGTTCTCAATGGGGTTCAGATCAGGTGAACAAGGAGGCCATGTCATTAGATTTTCTTCTTTTATACCCTTTCTTGCCAGCCATGCTGTGGAGTACTTGGACGCGTGTGATGGAGCATTGTCCTGCATGAAAATCATGTTTTTCTTGAAGGATGCAGACTTCTTCCTGTACCACTGCTTGAAGAAGGTGTCTTCCAGAAACTGGCAGTAGGACTGGGAGTTGAGCTTGACTCCATCCTCAACCCAAAAAGGCTCCACAAGCTCATCTTTGATGATACCAGCCCAAACCAGTACTCCACCTCCACCTTGCTGGCGTCTGAGTCGGACTGGAGCTCTCTGCCCTTTACCAATCCAGCCAAGGGCCCATCCATCTGGCCCATCAAGACTCACTCTGATTTCATCAGTCCATAAAACCTTAGAAAAATCAGTCTTGAGATATTTCTTGGCCCAGTCTTGACGTTTCAGCTTGTGTGTCTTGTTCAGTGGTGGTCGTCTTTTAGCCTTTCTTACCTTGGCCATGTCTCTGAGTATTGCACACCTTGTGCTTTTGGGCACTCCAGTGATGTTGCAGCTCTGAAATATGGCCAAACTGGTGGCAAGTGGCATCTTGGCAGCTGCACGCTTGACTTTTCTCAGTTCATGGGCAGTTATTTTGTGCCTTGGTTTTTCCACACGCTTCTTGCGACCTTGTTGACTATTTTGAATGAAACGCTTGATTGTTCGATGATCACGCTTCAGAAGCTTTGCAATTTTAAGAGTGCTGCATCCCTCTGTAAGATATCTCACTATTTTTTACTTTTCTGAGCCTGTCAAGTCCTTCTTTTGACCCATTTTGCCAAAGGAAAGGAAGTTGCCTAATAATTATGCACACCTGATATAGGGTGTTGATGTCATTAGACCACACCCCTTCTCATTACAGAGATTCACATCACCTAATATGCTTAATTGGTAGCAGGCTTTCGAGCCTATACAGCTTGGAGTAAGACAACATGCATAAAGAGGATGATGTGGTCAAAATACTCATTTGCCTAATAATTCTGCACACAGTGTATATATATATATATATATATATATATATATATCCAAAGATTGGTGTAAGCGCACTCTCACCAACTCTTGCAGCTTGTCAGGGTGCTATGAGGATAATAGTAGAATGTAGCAAAGAAGCACTCACTGAACTTGTTCCAACTGTGACAAAAATTGAATGCAAAATAGTGACGTTTCGGGACAGCAACAGTCCCTTCCTCTGACTATTTTGCATTAAATTTTTGTCACAGTTGGAACAAGTTCAGTGAGTGCTTCTTTGCTACATTATATATATATATATATATATATATATATATATATATATATATATATATATATATATATATATATATATATATATAATATTGGACATTGAAACAAGTTTTGTTATTTTGGCTGTTTACCAAAATAAATTCAAGTTAAAGTTAAATAATGAATATGGGCTTAAAGTGCAATCTCTCAGTTTTAATTTGAGAGTATTCACGTTCAAATTGGAGGAATGGTTTAGGAATGAAAGCTTTAATATGTAGCCCCCTCTTTTTAAATGGACGAAAAGTAATTGGACAATTGACTTAAAAACTGTTTCATGGACAGATGTGGGCAGGTAAAAGGTCTGGATTTGATTCCAGGTGTGGCATTCACATTTGGAAGCTGATGCGGTGATCCCACAACATGCGTTCAAAGGAGCTCTCAATGCAAGTGAAACAGGCCATCCTTAGGCTATAAAAAAAAAGAAAAATAAATACATCAGGGAGATAGCAGGAACATTAGGAGTGGCCAAATCAGCAGTTTGGTACATTCTTAGAAAAAAAGAATGCACTGATGAGCTCTGCAACACAAAATGGCTTGAACGTCCAGAGAAGACAAAAGTGGTGGATGATCATAGGATCCTTTCCATGGTAAAGAAAAATTGTGTGATATAGTGAGCGCTGGGAAGCTTAAAAGGACTGTGAGGTATGGATATGTTACAAATTGAATGTATTTATTACAGTTAATATACAATGAAAATACAATATAATACATACAAATTTAAAAGCTTCTAAAATTCTTCCTAAAATCTCTATGGATCCATGAGATATAAGTCTTAAGGATATAGTGTTACCTATATCTGTGGTGTTGGAACAAATATTACATTAGCTCCGACAACAGTCTAAGACCATAGTATTATGGTCTATAAAGTGCAGTTTAAGCACAGATATTTACAAACAGCAGATGTGATGTAAATGGACAAAGTTGGCGTAGTACAATGTCAATAATACAGATGTCAACAATACAGATGCAGTATAAAAGTATAAGTGATAGAAATACAATATAAATAAAAGTGTAGGAGCAATCCAATTGTGTAAAAATGGAAATAAAATTTGTTGAAAAAATGAAGAAATTTATGTCTCTCAAATAGTTTCTTAAAAAATGTCTCTTTGTAAAATCACAGTGTTCCAAAAAAAAAAAAAAAAAAAAAAAAAAATATATATATATATATATATATATATATATATATATATATATATATATCAGAGTGTTCCACAAAAATTGCAAAAGTGTTCCACAAAAATTGTAAAAAATTATAAAAAATTGTAAAAAATTGTAAAAAATTAAAAAATGAATCCACAAATAAATATCAAAGTGTTCAAAAAATATGGTGGGTAAGTACGTTCAAAGAAATCCTAGATGATTAACTTCCAAAATAAACTCCAATAGCTGTGGTAGACGTGAAGGAGATTATAAGAATGCAGAATATAAAAAATATATAAAAAATGTAGATTATAAAAATGCAGAAGAAAAAAAGTACAATAATGTGGCGGGTAGGTCCAAAGTCCTCCTCCTAATCTGTGGGTGAAATAAAGTGCAATAGTGTAATAACGTCTATATGTGGTATAATAAAATCAGAAATTTGCTCACCAGTATGTCGACGCGTTTCGGCCCTCCTAGGCCTTTCTCAAGACAAAAAAATAGGTTGTTTGTAAAAATATAAGGATCTTATTTTGAATGCTGTTGTTATGGTTTACATATAGTAAATAATATTAGAGTGTATGCATTCCCCTGTTTAACATCCATCAGAGATAAAACATATCTTGCAAGATTAGAATTTAGTTGTTAGTTTGATTACTGTTTTTAATAAAATAAAAAAATTTCTTAATAGTATAAATAAATGGTAATGAAAAATCACTAACATGAAATTATCTCACATAATTCACAGACAAGATAATGAACTGTTAAGGTCACTTTATATTTTCCCCACAGTAACACTAAATATTTAAAAATAAGAAGGTGTGTAAAGAATTACATAAATTGAAAATCACAAGTTTTTTGTATATAAAAAATGCATAGTTATGATTATAAAACAAAATCACTGTTTATTGATTATTTTTATTCTGTTGTAAGAATATGTATTATCACAATTGTAATTATCTACACCTGTGTTGTGTCACATGGACTGCCTATAAAAGGTGGAGTTGGATTATGTACTAATCACTTGGCTTGAGAAAGGGCAGAGGCCCGAAACGTCGCCTGTATTTCACTGCTTGTAATAAAAATGTTATAAAAAACAACTTGGAGTGCTGCAGCCATTTCTATTTTACATATTAATACCTGTCAAGGTGAGACAGCGGCTGCTTGCACCCTTATCGAGGACAGAATTGGTGCTGGACGTTAACTTGTTTATATATATATATATATATATATATATATATATATATATATATATATATATATTTTTTTTTTTTTTTATTTTTTTTTTTGGAACACTGTGATTTTCCAAAGAGACATTTTTTAAGAAACTATTTGAGAGACATAAATTTCTTCATTTTTTCAACAAATTTTATTTCCATTTTTACACAATTGGATTGCTCCTACACTTTTATTTATATTGTATTTCTATCACTTATACTTTTATACTGCATCTGTATTGTTGACATCTGTATTATTGACATTGTACTACGCCAACTTTGTCCATTTACATCACATCTGCTGTTTGTAAATATCTGTGCTTAAACTGCACTTTATAGACCATAATACTATGGTCTTAGACTGTTGTCGGAGCTAATGTAATATTTGTTCCAACACCACAGATATAGGTAACACTATATCCTTAAGACTTATATCTCATGGATCCATAGAGATTTTAGGAAGAATTTTAGAAGCTTTTTAATTTGTATGTATTATATTGTATTTTCATTGTATATTAACTGTAATAAATACATTCAATTTTTAACATATCCATACCTCACAGTCCTTTTAAGCTTCCCAGCGCTCACTATATCACACAATTGTAGTCACATCCCAAGTCCACTAGGGGACTTTTGCCAGTGAGCATAAGGCTGTAAAATACTAGCGCTCGGTCTACCATACACACATGGTAAAGAAAAACCCCTTTACAACATCCAGCCAAGCGGAGAACACTCTCCAGGAGGCAGGGATATCATAGTTAAACACTTTATTAAATATAAATGTTGCATAAATATGGTAGTTTTACATGTTTTTAGCTACTTGACTGCAAAGGGCTCCAATGCACTTATATACAGTATATATGTCTATATATGTGTACATATGTATTTATGTACTTATGTTTATTAATTTGTTTATATATATATATATATATATATATATATATATATATATATATATATATATATATATATATATATACAAAAAAGATATGATAACTGCGCTATCCTGATGTCATGTGAGGAAGCATACTAATAATAAACAAACAAATAAGAATCACAATTACAGTCAAAATGTGTTACGAATATCAATTGATAATAAATGCAAATAGTGCAATGTCCATAAGATTATATAAATCTGGAGATAGGCAGCTGAACTAGATAGTTGTGTGAAAGCTCCCACTATGCCTCCACTAGATGAGTATGTATAGAAGTATTTTGTTCTGCGCCTGTCTTCTATGGAGATGAAGTAATATCAACGGGGATAGAATCTCCCTTGTTCCCAAACACTTACTTCAAAAAACCTCAATCGATATGAGGTAAGTAGTCACCTTTCACAATGTACCCTCATAGGCACCTGCAGTTCCTTCAACTGATTCATCAGAGTAGCAGCCTGGAGATGAATCAAAAAGTACTGTATGCTGAGGCAGATTGTATGATCTTCACTGGAAAAGATATGATATATAATGAAGATATAATTAGTATCCCAACCACTGGAGTTCCAGCCTCTTTCAGCTCAATACCTCACGTTGTCCCAACGGCCGCCAGCGCAGCCGACGAGAAGCACAGTACAGCAATCCCTTGAGAGGCTAAGTAGGTAACATTCCGGCTGGTGAAGCAACCCTGAGTCAAACACGGCTGCGGTGGTGGACGTTGGGACAACGTGAGGTATTGAGCTGAAAGAGGCTGGAACTCCAGTGGTTGGGATACTAATTATATTATAATTATATATATGTGTGTATATTTTTGAATAAATAGAACATATTCTTCTATGTTAAGAACATTGGATTGTGAAATATTAATATTTCATGTCGGATTAACACACTTGGTTAAACAAGATCGGGTTTGCGCAACATTTTGGGAGTTCGTTTTTCCACTCTTTGCACTCCGTTGAAGTGGTCGCAATATTCCAATTTCAGCTTTTTGCGCATGTCAGGTTTGGACTTAAGTGGAAACGTTTTACTTTCTACTTGTAATACGCACGCTACCCAACATGTGCAAAAAGCTTATTTCTAGCAGAGTTAACATATGAGCAAGGGCGATAAATAGCGCTCCACATGTAATCTATCCCTTAATCGACTTCAGAATAAAAAAAGTTAGTTGATGATCTCGCTATGATTATAGCGGTATATGATATTTATTTTGTATATGACAAATTTGATATACATTTTGAACTCGGTCAAGTAGGTGACAAATCAGATCTTGGCCCTTTTACATTTAAAAAAAAACAAATGTTTAAACACCCTATTTTAAATCTCACTATGGCAGAAATCATCTTAATTTTATTTCACACGTATAGATTTTTTTTTTCCAATTTAACTGCAATGTAGTCCAGCTGGTCTGAGGTAGATAAAAATCACAATGTATAACAAAGAAGAATCAGCTGAACAACTTTATTATGACACAAAGAATATTAAAAAGCTTGGCATCAAGCAGCAGCAACTGCTTTGAGTTAATTCCCGCTACAGAAGCCCCATAACTTCCTAAGACATTTTAACTTGTATATTGTTATGCTTCTACATAAAAATGAAGGAAGAATCTCTATATAAAACATAAAAATTCTGCAAACATGAAACCATTTTTTTTTTGGAATTGTAATAGATCTTTCCAAAGTTTACAGGCACAATGCCTGTCAGAAAAAAACAGGAGAAATTTGGACCATAACAGTTTAGACTTGACAAAATATATGACAGATATCTACTTGAAACAAACTGTTCATTATTGAAAAATGTCTAAGTGTTCCTCTTTACAGATCATCATTTCTTTCATGTAATTGGCAAGAGTCCATGAGCTAGTGATATATGGGATATACAATCCTACCAGGAGGGGCAAAGTTTCCCAAACCTCAAAATGCCTATAAATACACCCCTTACCACACCCACGATTCAGTTTTACAAACTTTGCCTTCTATGGAGGTGGTGAAGTAAGTTTGTGCTAAGATTTCTACGTTGATATGCGCTTCTCAGCATTGTTGAAGCCCGATTCCTCTCAGAGTTCAGCGAATGTCAGAGGGACGTGAAGGGAGTATCACTTATTTGAATACGATGATTTCCCTAACGGGGGTCTATTTCATAAGTTCTCTGTTATCGGTCGTAGAGATTCATCTCCTACCTCCCTTTTCAGATCGACGATATACTCTCAATTTACCATTACCTCTACTAATAACTGTTTTAGTACTGGTTTGGCTATCTGCACTGCTATATGTGGATGGGTGTCTTTTGGTAAGTATGTTTTCATTACTTAAGACACTCTCAGCTATGGTTTGGCACTTTATGCATTTATATAAAGTTCTAAATATATGTATTGTACTTATATTTGCCATGAGTCAGGTTCATGTATTTCCTTCTGCAGACTGTCAGTTTCATATTTGGGAATGTAAACATTTTTTAGAAATTTATTTCTTACCTGGGGTTTAGTCTTTTTTCAATTGACTACTTCTTGCAATTGCGGGTATTAGGCCCGCGGGTGCGTCAAATGCTAAACTTTATTGCGTCATTCTTGTCATGAAAAATTTTTTGGCGCGAAAAAGTACGTTTATGACGCAACTTCGTCATTTCCGGCGTCATACGTGACGCTGAGACCTTTCACACGGCGGCATCATTAGTGACGCAAGTGTGTCATTTCTGGTCATTTTTTCATTATTTCAATACCCCTTGTTTGTTTGCCTCTTGCTTTTTGCTTTCAGAGGCCTATGCTATTGCATTTTTTCCCATTCCTGAAACTGTCATATAAGGAAATAGGTCATTTTGCTTTATATGTTGTTTTTTCTCTTACATTGTGCAAGATGTCCCATTCTGATCCTGTCTCAGAAGTTTCTCCTGGAACATTGCTGCCTGACATCGGTTCTACCAAAGCTAAATGCATTTGTTGTAAAATTGTAGAAATTATTCCACCGAATGTCATTTGTAATAGTTGTCATGATAAACTTTTACATGCAGATAGTGTTTCCATCAGTAATAGTACATTGCCAGTTGCAGTTCCTTCAACTTCTAATGTGCATGATATACCTGTAAATTTTAAAGAATTTGTTTCTGATTCTATTATGAAGGCTTTGTCTGCATTTCTACCTTCTAATAAACGTAAAACGTCTTTTAAAACTTCTCATTTAGCTGATGAAATTTTAAATGACCAACAACATAATAATTCATCCTCTTCTGATGAGGATCTATCTGAAACAGAAGATCCTTCCTCAGACATTGACACTGAAAAATCTACTTATTCATTTAAAATAGAGTATATGCATTCTTTATTAAAAGAAGTGTTAATTACTTTGGATATTGAGGTAACCAGTCCTATTGACGTTCAGTCTAATAAACGTTTAGTTTATAGAGTTTTGGGAAAAAATCCCCAAAGTTGATGGGGCTATTTCTGCTCTTGCTAAACGTACCACTATTCCTATGGAAGATAGCACTTCCTTTAAGGATCCTTTAGATAGGAAGCTTGAATCGTATCTAAGGAAGGCCTATTTATATTCAGGTCATCTTCTCAGACCTGCTATTTCTTTGGCTGATGTTGCGGCTGCATCAACTTTCTGGTTGGAGAATTTAGCGTAACACGAATTGGATTCTGACATATCTAGCGTTGTTCGCTTACTGCAACATGCTAATCATTTTATTTGTGATGACATTTTTGATATTATCAAAATTGATGTTAGATCCATGTCTTTAGCTGTTTTAGCTAGAAGAGCTTTGTGGCTTAAATCCTGGAATGCTGATATGACATCTAAATCTAGATAACTATCTCTTTCTTTCCAAGGTAATAATTTATTTGGTTCTCAGTTGGATTCTATTATTTCAACTATCACTGGGGGAAAAGGAGTTTTTTTGCCTCAGGAAAAAAACCTAAGGGTAAATCTAAGGCTTCTAATCATTTTCGTTCCTTTCATCAGAATAAGGAACAAAAACTCAATCCTTCCCCCAAGGAATCTGCTTCCAATTTGAAGCCTTCCTCAAATTGGAATAAATCCAAGCCATTTAGGAAACCAAAGTCAGCCCCTAAATCCGCATGAAGGTGCGGCCCTCATGCCAGCTCAGCTGGTAGGAGGCAGATTAAGGTTTTTCAAAGATTTTTGGATAAAATCTGTCCAAAATCATTGGATTCAGAGCATTGTCTCTCAAGGGTATCGAATAGGATTCAAAATAAGACCTCCTGTGGGAAGATTTTTTCTCTCACGCATCCCTGTAAATCCAGTAAAAGCTCAGGCTTTTCTGAAGTGTGTTTCAGACCTGGAGTCTTCAGGGGTAATCATGCCAGTTCCTCCTCAGGAACAAGGTTTGGGGTTTTATTCAAACCTATTCATTGTACCAAAGAAAGAAAATTTATTCAGACCAGTTCTGGATCTAAAAATTTTGAATCGTTATGTAAGAGTACCAACTTTCAAGATAGTGACTATAAGGACTATTCTGCCTTTTGTTCAGCGAGGACATTATGGCCTAGATTTGGAGTTTTGTCGGTAACGACCCGCGTAGCTAACGCCGGCTTTTTTCTGGCTACACCATAAAAATAACTCTGGTATTGAGAGTCCACATAAAGGCTGCGTTAGGCTCCAAAAAAGGAGCGTAGAGCATATTTAACGCAGCTTCAACTCTCGATACCAGGGTTGCTTACGCAAGCGGCAAGCCTCAAAAACGTGCTCGTGCACGATTCCCCCATAGGAAACAATGGAGCTGTTTGAGCTGAAAAAAACCTAACACCTGCAAAAAAGTCGCGTTCAGCTCCTAACGCAGCCCCATTGTTTGCTATGCGGAAACACTTCCTACGCCTGCACCTAACACTCTAACATGTACCCAGAGTCTAAACACCCCTAACCTTACACTTATTAACCCCTATTCTGCCGCCCCCGCTATCGCTGACCCCTGCATATTATTATTAACCCCTAATCTGATGCTCCGTAAACCGCCGCTACTTACATTATCCCTATGTACCCCTAATCTGCTGCCCTAACATCGCCGACCCCTATATTATATTTATTAACCCCTAATCTGCCCCCCACAACGTCGACTCCACCTGCCTACACTTATTAACCCCTAATCTGCCGACCGCACTGCACCGCTATTATAATAAAGTTATTAACCCTAATCCGCCTCACTAACCCTATAATAAATAGTATTAACCCCTAATCTGCCCTCCCTAACATCGCCGACACCTAACTTCAAACATTAACCCATAATCTGCCGACTGGAGCTCACCGCTATTCTAATAAATGTATTAACCCCTAAAGCTAAGTCTAACCCTAACACTAAAACCCCCCTAAGTTAAATATAATTTAAATCTAACGAAATTAACTAACTCTTATTAAATAAATTATTCCTATTTAAAGCTAAATACTTACCTGTAAAATAAATCCTAATATAGCTACAATATAAATTATAATTATATTACAGCTATTTTAGGATTTATATTTATTTTACAGGTAACTTTGTATTTATTTTAACCAGGTACAATAGCTATTAAATAGTTAAGAACTATTTAATAGCTAAAATAGTTAAAATAATTACAAAATTACAAGTAAAATAAATCCTAACCTAAGTTACAATTAAACCTAACACTACACTATCAATAAATTAATTAAATAAACTACCTACAATTACCTACAATTAACCTAACACTACACTATCAATAAATTAATTAAATACAATTCCTACAAATAAATACAATTAAATAAACTAGCTAAAGTACAAAAAATAAAAAAGAACTAAGTTACAAAAAATAAAAAAATATTTACAAACATAAGAAAAATATTACAACAATTTTAAACTAATTACACCTACTCTAAGCCCCCTAATAAAATAACAAAGCCCCCCAAAATAAAAAAATGCCCTACCCTATTCTAAATTACTAAATTTCAAAGCTCTTTTACCTTACCAGCCCTGAACAGGGCCCTTTGCGGGGCATGCCCCAAGAAGTTCAGCTCTTTTGCCTGTAAAAAAAAACATACAATACCCAAGCCCCCCAACATTACAACCCACCACCCACATACCCCTAATCTAACCCAAACCCCCCTTAAATAAACCTAACACTAAGCCCCTGAAGATCTTCCTACCTTGTCTTCACCTCACCGGGTTCACCGATCTGTCCAGAAGAGCTCCTCCGATGTCCTGATCCAAGCCCAAACGGGGGGCTGAAGAGGTCCATGATCAGGCTGAAGTCTTCATCCAAGCGGGGCAGAAGAAGTCTTCCATCTGATTGAAGTCTTCATCCAAGCGGGATCTTCTATGGTCATCCATCCGGAGCGGAGCGGCAGGATCCGGAAGACCTCCGATGCGGAACATCCATCCTGGCCGACGACTGAACGACGAATGACGGTTCCTTTAAATGACGTCATCCAAGATGGCGTCCCTCGAATTCCGATTGGCTGATAGGATTCTATCAGCCAATCGGAATTAAGGTAGGAATATTCTGATTGGCTGATTCCATCAGCCAATCAGAATCAAGTTCAATCCGATTGGCTGATCCAATCAGCCAATCAGATTGAGCTCGCATTCTATTGGCTGTTCCGATCAGCCAATAGAATGCAAGCTCAATCTGATTGGCTGATTGGATCAGCCAATCGGATTGAACTTGATTCTGATTGGCTGATGGAATCAGCCAATCAGAATATTCCTACCTTAATTCCGATTGGCTGATAGAATCCTATCAGCCAATCAGAATTCGAGGGACGCCATCTTGGATGACGTCCCTTAAAGGAACCGTCATTCTTCAGTTGGACGTCGCCGGAAGAAGATGGGTCCACGGTGGAGGTCTTCAGGATGGAGCCGGTCATCATCGGATGAAAATAGAAGATGCCGCTTGGATCAAGATGGTTGCCGGTCCGGATCGCCTCTTCTTTCCAGATAGGATGAAGACTTTGGAGCCTCTTCTGGACCTCTTCAGCCACCGGATGATGGATCGCCAGCCCCCGCTTGGGTTGGATAAAGATTTTGGAGCCAGGACGGATCGGTGATACCTGGTGAGGTGAAGACAAGGTAGGATGATCTTCAGGGGCTTAGTGTTAGGTTTATTTAAGGGGGGGTTTGGGTTAGATTAGGGGTATGTGGGTGGTGGGTTGTAATGTTGGGGGGGGGGTATTGTATGTTTTTTTTTTACAGGCAAAAGAGCTGAACTTCTTGGGGCATGCCCCGCAAAGGGCCCTGTTCAGGGCTGGTAAGGTAAAAGAGCTTTGAACTTTAGTAATTTAGAATAGGGTAGGGCATTTTTTATTTTGGGGGTCTTTGTTATTTTATTAGGGGGCTTAGAGTAGGTGTAATTAGTTTAAAATTGTTGTAATATTTTTCTTATGTTTGTAAATATTTTTTTATTTTTTGTAACTTAGTTCTTTTTTATTTTTTGTACTTTAGTTAGTTTATTTCATTGTAGTTATTTGTAGGAATTGTATTTAATTTATTTATTGATAGTGTAGTGTTAGGTTTAATTGTTGGTAATTTTAGGTATTTTATTTAATTAATATAATGATAGTATAGTGTTAGGTTTAATTGTAACTTAGATTAGGATTTATTTTACAGGTAATTTTGTAATTATTTTAACTAGGTAACTATTAAATAGTTCTTAACTATTTAATAGCTATTGTACATGGTTAAAATAAATACAAAGTTACCTGTAAAATAAATATTAATCCTAAAATAGCTACAATATAATTATAATTTATATTGTAGCTATATTAGGATTTATTTTACAGGTAAGTATTTAGCTTTAAATAGGAATAATTTATTTAATAAGAGATAATTAATTTCGTTAGATGTAAATTATATTTAATTTAGGGGGGTGTTAGTGTTAGGGTTAGACTTAGCTTTAGGGGTTAATACATTTATTAGAATAGCGGTGAACTCCAGTCGGCAGATTAGGGGTTAATAATTGAAGTTAGGTGTCGGCGATGTTAGGGAGGGTAGATTAGGGGTTAATACTATTTATTATAGGGTTAGTGAGGCGGATTAGGGGTTAATAACTTTATTATAGTAGCGGTGCGGTCCGCTCGGCAGATTAGGGGTTAATAAGTGTAGGCAGGTGGAGGCGACGTTGAGGGGGGCAGATTAGGGGTTAATAAATATAATATAGGGGTCGGCGGTGTTAGGGGCAGCAGATTAGGGGTACATAAGGATAACGTAGGTGGCGGCGCTTTGCGGTCGGCAGATTAGGGGTTAATAAGTGTAGGTAGCTGGCGGCGATGTTGTGGGGGGGCAGATTAGGGGTTAATAAATATAATATAGGGGTCGGCGGTGTTAGGGGCAGCAGATTAGGGGTACATAAGGATAACGTAGTTGGCGGTTGGCAGATTAGGGGTTAAAAAAAATTAATCGAGTTGCGGCAATGTGGGGGGACCTCGGTTTAGGGGTACATAGGTAGTTTATGGGTGTTAGTGTACTTTAGAGCAAAGTAGTTAAGAGCTTTATGAACCGGCGTTAGCCCAGAAAGCTCTTAACTACTGACTTTTTTCCTGCGGCTGGAGTTTTGTTGTTAGATGTCTAACGCTCACTTCAGACACGACTCTAAATACCGGAGTTAGAAAAATCCCATTGAAAAGATAGGATACGCAATTTACGTAAGGGGATCTGCGGTATGGAAAAGTTGCGGCTGAAAAGTGAGCGTTAGACCCTATTTTGAGTGACTCCAAATACCGGAGGTAGCCTAAAACCAGCGTTAGGAGCCTCTAACGCTGGTTTTCACGGCTAACGCCAAACTCCAAATCTAGGCCTATATGTCCATAATAGACTTGCAGGATGCATACCTTCATATTCCGATTCATCCAGAACATTTTTCAGTTTCTGAGATTCTCTTTTCTAGACAAGCATTACCAATTTGTTGCTCTTCCATTTGGCCTAGCAACAGCTCCAAGAATCTTTTCAAAGGTTCTGGGTGCCCTACTATCTGTAATTAGAGAACAGGGTATTGCGGTGTTTCCTTAATTTGGACGATATCTTGGTACTAGCTCAGTCTTTACATACTGCAGAATCTCACACAAATCAACTAGTGTTGTTTCTTCGGAAACATGGTTGGAGGATCAATTTACCAAAAATGTTCTTGATTCCTCAGACAAGGGTCACCTTTTTAGGCTTCCAGATGGATTCAGTGTCCATGACTCTGTCTCTAACAGACAAGAGATGTTTAAAATTGGTCGCAGCATGCCGGCTCCTTCAGTCTCAGTCGTTCCCTTCAGTGGCTATGTGCATGGAAGTTTTAGGTCTCATGACTGCAGCATCGGATGCGATCCCCTTTGCTTGTTTTCACATGAGACCTCTACAGCTTTGTATGCTGAATCAATGGTGCAGGGATTATACAAAGATATCACAATTAATATCCTTGAATCCCAATGTGCGACACTCTCTGACATGGTGGATAGATCACCATCGTTTGGTTCAAGGGTCTTCTTTTGTTCGCCCAACCTGGACTGTGATCACAACAGATGCGAGTCTTTTAGGTTGGGGAGCTTTTTGGGGATCTCTGACAGCACAAGGGGTTTGGAAATCTCAAGAGGCGAGATTACCAATAAATATTTTAGAACTCCGTGCAATTCTCAGGGCTCTTCAGTTCTGGCCTCTGCTAAAGAAAGAACCGTTCATTTGTTTTCAGACAGACAATATTACAACTGTGACTTATGTCAATAATCAGGGTGGGACTCACAGTCCCCAAGCTATGAAAGAAGTATCTCGGATACTTGCCTGGGCAGAATCCAGCTCCTGTCTAATCTCTGCGGTGCATATCCCAGGTGTAGACAATTGGGAGGCGGATTATCTCAGCCACCAGACTTTACATCCAGGGGAGTGGTCTCTCCATCCAGATGTGTTTTCTCAGATTGTTCAGATGTGGGGTCTTCCAGAGATAGATCTCATGGCCTCTCATCTAAACAAGAAGCTTCCCAGATACCTGTCCAGGTCCAGGGATGTTCAGGCGGAAGCAGTGGATGCACTGACACTTCCTTGGTGTTATCAACCTGCTTACATCTTCCCGCCTCTAGTTCTCCTTCCAAGAGTGATCTCCAAAATCATCATGGAACAGTCTTTTGTGTTGCTGGTGGCTCCAGCATGGCCACACAGGTTTTGGTATGTGGATCTGGTTCGTATGTCCAGTTGCCAGCCTTGGCCACTTATGTTACGGCCGGACCTACTATCTCAAGGTCCGTTTTTCCATCAGGATCTCAAATCATTAAATTTGAAGGTATGGAAATTGAACGCTTAGTTCTAAGTCATAGAGATTTCTCTGACTCAGTGATTAATACTATGTTACAAGCTCGTAAATCTGTCTCTAGAAAGATTTATTATAGAGTTTGGAAGACTTACATTTCATGGTGTTCTTCTCAGAAATTCTTCTGGCATTCTTTTAGAATTCCTAGAATTTTACAGTTCCTTCAGGATGGTTTGGTTAAGGGTTTGTCTGCAAGTTCCTTGAAAGGACAAATCTCAGCTCTTTCTGTTTTATTTCACAGAAAGATTGCTATATTTTCTGATATTCACTGTTTTGTACAGGCTTTAGTTCGTATTAAGCCTGTCATTAAATCAATTTCTCCTCCTTGGAGTCTTAATTTGGTTCTGAAGGCTTTACAGGCTCCTTCATTTGAGCCTATGCATTCTTTGGACATCAAACTACTTTCTTGGAAAGTGTTTTTCCTTTTGGCTATCTCTTCTGCTAGAAGAGTTTCTGAGCTATCTACTCTTTCTTGTGAGTCTCCTTTTCTGATTTTTCATCAGGATAAGGCAGTTTTGCAGACTTCTTTTCAATCTTTACCTAAGGTTGTGAATTCTAACAACATTAGTAGGGAAATTGTTGTCCCTTCCTTGTGTCCTAATCCTAAGAATTCTTTGGAGAGATCCTTACATTCTTTGGATGTGGTAAGAGCTTTGAAATATTATGTGGAAGCTACTAAAGATTATAGGACGACTTCCAGTCTATTTGTTTTATTTTCTGGTCCTAGGAAAGGTCAGAAGGCTTCTGCTATTTCCTTGGCTTCTTGGTTGAAACATTTGATTCATCAAGCTTATTTGGAGTCGGGTCAGGCCCCGCCTTAGAGAATTACAGCTCATTCTACTAGATCAGTCTCCACTTCATGGGCTTTTAAGAATGAAGCTTCAGTTGATCAGATTTGCAAAGCGGCGACTTAGTCCTCTTTGCATACATTTACTAAGTTCTACTGTTTTGATGTATTTGCTTCTTCTGAAGCAGTTTTTGGTAGAAAAGTTCTTCAGGCAGCTGTTTCAGTTTGATTCTTCTGCTTTTTGATTTAAGTTTTTTTCTTTCAAACATGAAAATAAACTTATTTTTTTTGGGTTGTGGATTAATTTTTTCAGCGAAATATGGCTGTTTTTATTTTTATTCCCTCCCTCTCTAGTGACTCTTGAGTGGAAGACTCCACATCTTGGGTATTGATATCCCATATGTCACTAGCTCATGGACTCTTGCCAATTACATGAAAGAAAACATAACTTATGTAAGAACTTACCTGATAAATGCATTTCTTTCATATTGGCAAGAGCCCATGAGGCCCACCCTTTTTATGGTGGTTATGATTTTTTGTATAAAGCACAATTATTTCCAAATTTCCTTTGTTGATGCTTTCTACTCCTTTCTTTATCACCCCACTGCTCGGCTATTCGTTAAACTGAATTGTGGGTGTGGTGAGGGGTGTATTTATAGGCATTTTGAGGTATGGGAAACTTTGCCCCTTCTGGTAGGATTGTATATCCCATATGTCACTAGCTCATGGACTCTTGCCAATATGAAAGAAATGAATTTATCAGGTAAGTTCTTACGTAAATTATGTTTTTAGCATAATAATTTTTCAGGTTTTCTTTTAAATGTGTACATTTATGCAGTTTTTTTTACTTGACAATTCTTTTTAATTATTAATAGGAAGCTAAGCAATAAAAAAGGAAGTGCATTCAACCTAACATAATAAACATTTTTTTTTTTTTTTTTTTAAATGTGAACTTGGCTTAAGAAAGAGAATGAAAAACAAATACATCACATATACTGTATGCAGAATGTAAGTTTCATAGTCACATATAAAAAGCTATAGGGAAAAATAAAAATAATTTGGTATTCAAGAAATGGCTGCTATTCCCACTTAATTTTAGCATTGTTTTTTTCATATAAGGTGCCATTTACCATAATTCCCAGCTAATTTTTGGCATTCGGTTTGGCAGTATGTTGAGGAGTGTCAAATCCAATTATGCAGTCTGCATTATTTTTCCTTTGAACAAAAGTCATTTTTTTCTTTCCTCTTTTAAATTAGCATTACATTGGAGGTCATTAATCAGTAAAGTAGAATGTGTCTTTTTCAATTTTTCAGAAGGGGGGGGGCAAATCATAACATACTTCACCCCCTTTAAAGGAGAATAAAAGAGCAATAAGAAATGTCTTTTGACATCATAAAAAACTTAAGATGGCTAAACTAAATTAATTTTATGCTCTATTCTGGGGTTCAAATTCTCTCCTTAGACTTTTAAAGTAATACAAACACTAAAAAGCATATTTTTAGCATGCACAAATTTAAATCTATCCAACTTAATTTTAGAGCCAATATAAGTTTGGATTCAAACCATTAACTTCAAAACTATTGATGTAAAACTAATGAATTTCACCCCAAACTGAAGTCGATTGGCAGACAATAATATATGTGGGTGTGTGTGCACACGCAATAATTCTTTCATTTTGCTTTTAACCTAGCAGTGTGCTTGCAAAAAATGCCAGACTTTCTTTGTGTTGTGTTGATAATTTTGTTTTGTAATTTTCCCTAAGGGCTCCACACCCAGGCTTGTCTGGGGTTAACTGCCTGAGTTACTGAAAATTGTGCAGCTGGCTACGAGTGCTGGTGAGCACCCAGGGCTGTGAGTTTTGCTGGGTCATGGGATGTTTACCCACTCCTGTTTGTGAGTGCAGTCCAATTCTTTGTTTTGTATGTTTCTAAGGAAATTACAAAGGGCCTGTGTCACCCTTGTTTGTGTATTTGGTTGAAGGCATGCATTGTGTGGCTGTAGGTTAGGGTCACAGGGAGGAAAATAGCTTTACATGGTCCTTGGCCTATCACCATTTGGCCAAATGCTTTAAATAACTATTCAATTTTGCTTTAACCCTTTGAGTGCTAATGACGGCTCTGAGCCGTCACAGAGTTTCTCACTCTGGTGCTAATGACGGCTCAGAGCCGTCACTAGCACTCTTCCACCTTGAGGGAGATCTGGGGGCTCCTTACTGCTCCTACCCCGGCGATCGTGCCTGTAGAGTGACAGGCATCACCGAGGCTTCATGTGATGCGTGGTGACATCACGCGCAATTACGTGATGACATCACCGTGCAACTTTATATATACTTAACAATGTTAAGTATAGGAGGAGGGGGCATGCTGCTTAGAAGCCTGTATCTTAGGCATCTAAGCAGCTACAGACCCCCAAGACCCATTGTTGGAAAGGTAAATCGCCTAACCTTTCCAACAGTGTAAGTCTTGGGGGTCTGTAAAAAAAAAAAAAAAAAAAATGTTTTCAAAAATTTCAAAAATAATAATAAAAAAAAATATTAGCACCCAGCTGGGAAATGGCTTAGCAGCCAAAGGGTTCTAGCTGTGTGCTTCCAAGAGAGTGCCAGACTTTCTATGTATTGAGTTGATAACATATATATACCGTATTGTTCCGCATATAGGCCGCACTTTTTTCCCTTGATTATATCGCACATGCGCAGACTTGCCGAACTTTCGGTGCACCCTTATGGGTATTGTATTCAAATGAAAAATTGCAAAGGGAGTACTTGTTGTAAAACGTCACTTTTATTTTGCCAAAGTAAAAACTGCTTACACCACAGTCCATAAAACAAGCATCATAGAAGCCCAATTGATGCAAATAGCAGCTATCTGTATTGATTGGGCTTCTATGATGCTTGTTTTATGGACTGTTGTGTAAGCAGTTTTTAAATTGGCGAAATAAAAGTGAAGTTTTACAACAAGTGAGTGCTCCCCTTACAATTTTTCATTTGAATCCAGACTTGGCCATTAGCAGTGAGCACTTGTTTCTACCCTTAATCGTGATCCACTACCGCTACCCCACTGAATTGGCCGCTGAGTGATGACGTCATTACCCGGTGCGGAAGTCTGAGTAACCTTAAGGATGAATATGGAGGTGCCTGTTATTGCTGAAGGAAGCGCTCACAGCTACATTCAAGGGGATTCCACAATCGTAGGGGACCGGGTTGTCCGGTTAGCCACACATCCAGCACCGGGTGTTAAAAAGAAGTTGCCTCAGCTTGTGGGTAAGAGTGTTAACTTAGCTTTTGGTTAACTTAGCTTTTGGTACTTTACTTATCCATTATCTATGGACGCATGATAGGCTGACTTGTTTAGCCATTATACACACAGTGTTTGTTGGCTTAATGTGCATTTAAGGGCCTCCCTTTTTGGGAACTTTTTTGCATTATGAGTATTGTAGGTGTGAGAAGATAATTTTCTTTAAAAATTTAATTTCTTCAAAATGGCACCAAACATTAAGGGTGCGGCCTATATTCAGGTGCGGCCTATATGCGGCACAATACGGTATATCATTTTTGCACGGGAGACAATTGGAGCAACTCATAACTTGTACCAAGGAATTGAATTTAGGATAGCAAATCAACTTAAAGATATTTTCAGAGCCATACATTAATATACAATCTTGATTTACGTATTAGAGACATATCAAACTGCTTGAACAGTTTTAATTCGCTCAATATTGCAATCATACAGAGGCTCCGAAAGTGCCACAAGCCTGCAAGATATTCAAAAGGAATCCATCTCTAGCTTGAGAAAGCCGGTGAAATATTCCAAGCGGCTACCAGCAGTATTTAAAGGCAGGATTGCCGAGAGGTGTTTTACTATAGCTCGTAATGGGTGGCGATACTGACAATATATTCCAAGCAGCATTGCCACCTACATTGACAATGTAAAGGATCTGTTTTAAATGTACCACCAAACCTAATAAACATACCTATTAATCCCTTAACTGATATAACCCCCCTGCAATAAACACTCTACACTACTAAACCCCTTAATCACCAATACCCAACAGCAAACTACTCCTTCACTTTTTAACCCCCTAACCACAAATACTCCACAGCAAACTACTCCTACACTACTTAATCCCCTAACTGCCAATACCTCATAACAAACTACTCCTACACTATTTAACCTCCTAACAGTCGATGCTCCACTGCAAACTACCCCTACACTACTAAACCCCTTAGCTGCCAATACTCCCCCCGCAAACTGCCCTTACACTAATAAACCCCTTAACCATTAATACCCCATCTCAAACTACCCCTACCCTAGTTAACCCATAACTGCTAATATCACACCACAAACTAGCCCTACATTACATAACCCCCTAACCTCAAATACCCCCAACGCAAACTTCCCGTAACCAATTACCCCCTAACTGCCAATACCCCATCTTAAACTACTCATAAACTACTTAACCCCCTAAAAGCTAACCTACTAAATAAGACCCCTAACCTAAGACCTACTAACACAAAATAAAGAAACACTGCCATTACCAAAAATTTAAAAAAATGGCCAAAAAAAAACAAACAAAAAAATAAGTCTATCATAAAACTAAAGTCCTCTTTAAAAAAAAAAATCCCACGACTAAAAAAAAAACTATACTAACTCTTAAACCCACTCTAAAAATAGCCCTGAAAAGGACATTTGTCGGCCAGTGTCCTTGTTGAAGTGATTTGCTATTTTGCATTCAAAAAACCTTATAATAATTCCAAAGTAATCCCCACCCCCCCAAAAAAAAATTATATCTTTAAAAAAAACTATCCTAGAATACGAGTGGCGCACTTACGATTTTTTGATGTATTGCGTTTGACAAAGGGACCTGTGAGGTTCTGAAACATTATGCTTATTTTAAAATGATAATAATAAACATAAAGTTTTAAGGTTAAGTCCATTGAGTGCTATCTTTAACATTGGGTATATCTATCTATCTATCTATCTATCTATCTATCTATCTATCTATCTATCTATCTATATTACTGGGCTAAAAGAAGCTGAACCCAGGTGGTAAATCACCATAGAACAGGCTAACAATGGTATTGAGCCGGTTGTTCGTTCCTGTGAGTGTGCATCTTTCTGTGTATATATATACACACACATTAAAGATAAGTAGAATGCCACAGAACAAAGTAAAACAAATGTCTGAGACAAGCAGCACTTATGGAACTGCGCTAGGCATATGTAAAGAGGAGAGTCTCAGAACCAGCTACTACATGAAGGTTTAAGGAAACAGTGAAATATCCCTTATAGTCACCTCAAAGAAATCTGTACAGAAAGGGGTGTAGTAGCGCTATAGAGACTTGAAAAAGAATGTAAATAAATCACTAATTACAGTTGATACAATGATTAAATTTAAAATTAAAAAACAAAGTAAGCCATCTGTGTCAAAGAAATCCAGTAGGCATTCCACTTACTAAAAAGAACCTCACTCTAATGAGGGAAGTTGCCGAATCTGTGAGGGAGAGACCTCCGGTGTCACAATATCAGGTGGTGCTATAAATAATCGTATACCTTCTTGAAATATGGTACTTTAAATCCGCAATTTCACTCAGGGATCGTTCTGTGTAGATCCTCTGATAGAGCAGCAGATGTTCATACATGCAAAGAAATGAGAGAAAAAGAATGATCGTGTGATATTGTAAATTTAATACATATGCTGCAACCTCAAACAATGTGAGGTATGGTAAACACAGATAAACTCTGTGAACGTCTAGAAGAGTTCCCCTGTAGTTCCTATCCCATTGTCAGGATAAGTCTTTAAGTGCCGGGTAAGAACTTAGAAAAAGCGAGGACAATAGTTACAAGTCCAAGTGTAAAAATTAAAACTGCACTCACAAGTGCCAAGTATAAAAAAGTTTAGAAATCCCTTATGTGTTTCAAAGGTTCAAAGATTAGTCCTTCTTCCTCAGAGGGTTACTGGTTAATGATACGTGAAAGTCCGTATATATATACCTCAATCATTGGCCGGATTGAGGTCACGTGATAATAACACATGTGACGTACAGCCTGGCATAGATAGGGATCGGTTAATGGTGCTCATAGAAGCAGTCATACATGTATAAATTAAAATAAATTAAAGACACATGGACATGCAATTTTGTTTCTAAATAGAATACTACATTAACAGAGACATATATTCATAACAATATCCAAAGTATATATATATATATATATATATATATATATATATATATATGTATATATATGATACTGATCATGAAAAAGACATATCTATAGGAATAGATATGCAGTTATAGGTATATATAGAAAACGGATTTGTGCGACTTCCACTTTTGCACTCCATTGAGTCTATGGGGGAATACACTAATGTGGTCACGGCATTCCATTTTGACTTTTTGCATGCTTTGGGTTAGTACTTGTGAAAACTTTTACTTGCAATATGCACGCTTCCCAACACATGCAAAAAGCAAGCTTACTTCTAGCAGAGTTAACGCGTGTGCATGTTCATTTTTATTGAATTCCTCAGGGTGCCAGTTCTTTTTGCACACTATGCCTCTTCACAGAGAAAAAAATATCCTGAAGCATATCAGTCTGACCCTGCACAATGACAGTCCAGCGCCAAAATACCAGACAATTCTTCTCTGAACAAGGGAAGCAACAACCAAAGATGATTGTTTCAGCCTTCTATGGCCCTTGTCAGTGAGGTGCACTTGTATCTCTCTAAGGGCAAGTGTGCATGGAGTCCACGTCTGGTTTCCCCATTACTCTTAGGGTGACCCAAAAGTAATTTGCATAAAAATTGAAAGAGAGAGAACATCACTCCGTGAGATAGAACAGAAGCTGGAATAACTTCCATGCATGTTCATTTTTATTGTAACTCCTCAGGGTGCCAGTTCTTTTTGTACACTATGCCCCTTACACTTTTTTTCTCTGTGAAGGGGCATAGTGTGCAAAAAGAACTGGCACCCTGAGGAGTTACAATAAAAATGAACATGCATGGAAGTTATTCCAGCTTCTGTTCTATCTCACGGAGTGCTGTTCTCTCTCTTTTGAATTTTATGCAAATTGCTCTTGGGTCACCCTAAGAGTAATGGGGAAACCAGACGTGGACTCCATGCACACTTGTCCTTAGAGAGATACAACTGCACCTCACTGACAAGGCCCATAGGAGGACGAAACGATCATCTGGGGTTGTTGTTTCTCTTGTTCAGAGAAGAATTGCCTGGTATTTCAGCGCTGGACTGTCATTGGGCAGGGTCAGACTGATTTGCTTCAGGATTTTTTTTCTCTGTAAAAGGGCATAGTGTGCAAAAAGAACGTGCACCCTGAGGAGTTACAATAAAAATGAACATGCATGGAAGTTATTCCAGCTTCTGTTCTATCTCATGTGCTGCTAGATTAAAATAACAACTATTTAAATAAAAAATAAGAACTTCAGCTCATGGGTACATTTAATGAATGCTATACAAAAATCTGCTCTAGATAATCCACAACTCTCTTTCAGATACCTTTAAATTCACTTCTATTTTCAAATATGCTTCGTTCTCTTGGTATCTCTTGTTGAAAAAGAATATGCACATTTCCTACACTGGTGGAAGCTAGCTGCTGATTGGTGCCTGCACACATTTGTCTCTTGTGATTGGCTAACTAGATGTGTTCATCCAGCTGCCAGTAGTTTAATGCTGTTAATTCAGCAAAGGATAACAAGAGAATGAAGCAAATTTGATAATAGAAGTAAATTGGATTTTTTTTTTTTAAATTGTATGTTCTATCCAAATCATGAAAGAAAAATTTGGGGTTTCATATCCCTTTAACATGCATCGGGTATAGCGCAACTACGTTTGATACAAAGACATGTAAAAGTAAAGTTACACTCATAATAACACCATCTAATAACATTTAAAAAAAAAAAAAATTGATCATTATATGAGATCTCAGGTGTTAGAAAAAAAGGTTTTAACAAACAGATATATATATATATATATATATATATATATATATATATATATATATATATATATATATATATATATATATATATATATATATATATATATATATATATATATATATGTGAGTGTAAATATGTATATGTATCAATATATATATATATTTATATATATAAATGTAGGTGAAGAAGCGCACTCCCACTCGCTCATGAGACAAATACCAGGGTGCAAAATCTCTCAGTAAACTCAGTCCAGTGATTGCACTATCTGGATGTAAGCCACAGCAAACTTTATTGTGTTACATTTCAGAGCATCGACTCCTTCCTCAGACGTCTGAGGAAGGAGTGAATGCTCTGAAACGTAACACAATAAAGTTTGCTGTGGTTTAAATAGAGAGAATGCAATTGCTGGACTGTGTTTATATATTTATATATATATATATATATATATATATATATATATATATATATATATATATATATATATATATATATATATATAGGTATCCAATAATATAAAAGGCCAAGTGTGTTTGTCCAAAGCTGTCATGCACAGTAGAGACAGCACGAGGACAAACACAACTGGCCTTAGAGTCTACCTGATCTGCTGCGGCACGGTTATGGTGGGCGAAAGTCGGCATGGCAGGGCGTGAGCGGACGTGGCCGGGGTGTGAGTGGGCGTGGCTGGGTCAGGTACAGTTGCGCGCACAAGAGAGAGAGGGGGAGGAGATAGAAAAAGAGGGGGAGAGAGCAAAAGAGAGGGTAAGAGAGAGAAAAAGAGAGGGGAAAGAGCAAAAATGAGAGGGGAGAGAGCAAAAGAGAGAGGAAAGAGCAAAATAGAGGGAAGAGAGAGGGGGAGAGAGAGAGCAAAAGAGAGGGGGGAGAGAAAATATGAGGGGGAAGAGAGAGAGCAAAAGAAGAGAGGGGGAGAGAGAGGGGGGACAGAGGGGGAGAAAAAGCAAAAGAAGAGAGGGGGGAGAGAGGGGGAGAGAGAGCAATAGAGAGGAGGAGAGAGAGCTAAAGAGAGGAGAGAGAGAGAGAGAGAGAGAGACAGAGAGAGAGGGGAGAGAGAGCAAAAGAGAGGAATGGAGAGAGAGAGCAAAAGAGAGGGGAGAGAGACAGAGCAAAAGAGAGGGGGGGAGAGAGAGTGCAAAAGAGAGGGGGAGATAGAGAGCACAAAAGAGAGGGGGAGAGAGAGAGCACAAAAGAGAGGGGGGAGAGAGAGCACAAAAGAGATGGGGGAGAGAGAGCACAAAAGAGAGGGGAGAGAGCATAAAAGAGAGGGGAGAGAGAGAACGCAGAAGAGAGGGAGAGAGAGAGAGAGAGAGAGAGAGAGAGAGAGAGAGAGAGAGAGAGAGAGCAAAAGAGGAGGAGAGAAAGAGCAAAAGAGAGGGGGAGAGAGCAAAAGAGAGGGGGTAGAGAGAGCAAAAGAGAGGTGGAGCGAGAGAGCGCAAAACAGAGGTGGAGCAAGAGAGCACAAAAGAGAGGGAGAGAGAGAGCAAAAGAGGAGGAGAGAAAGAGCAAAAGAGAGGGGGAGAGAGCAAAAGAGAGGGGGTAGAGAGAGCAAAAGAGAGGTGGAGCGAGAGAGCACAAAACAGAGGTAGAGCAAGAGAGCACAAAAGAGAGGGGGAGAGAGCAAAAGAAAGATGGGGAGAGAGAGAGTGCAAAAGAGAGGGGGGAGAGAGAGCGCAAAAGAGAGGGGGGAGAGAGAGCACTCCCACTCGCTCATGAGACAAATACCAGGGTGCAAAATCTCTCAGTAAACACAGTCCAGCGATTGCACTCTCTGGATGTAAACCACAGCAAACTTTATTGTGTTATGTTTCAGAGCATTGACTTCTTCCTCAGACGTCTGAGGAAGCAGTGAATGCTCTGAAACGTAACACAATAAAGTTTGCTGTGGTTTAAATCCAGAGAGTGCAATTGCTGGACTGTGTTTATATATATATATATATATATATATATATATATATATATATATATATATATATAGGTATCCAATAATATAAAAGGACACGGCCTTATATAAATATAAATATTAAAATATAAATATAAAAGGCTGTGTGTTTGTCCGAAGCTGTCAATGAGCAGAAGAGACAGCATGAGGACAAACACAACTGGCCTTAGAATCTACCTGATCTTCTGCGGCACAGTGATGGTGGGCGCAAGTGGGCGTGGCCAGGCGTGAGCGGACGTGCCCAAGGGGTTAGTGGGCGTGGCCAGGCATGATGGGGTCGGGCGCAGTCATGCGCACGAGAGAGAGAGAGGGGGAGGAGGTAGAAAAAGAGGGGGAGAGAGCTAAAGAGATGGGAAAGAGCTAAAGAGAGGCTAAGAGAGAGCAAAAGAGAGGGAAATTAGCAAAAAAAGAGGAGGTAGAGAGCAAAAGAGGGAGAGAGAGACAGGGGGAGAGAGCAACAGAGAGGGATGGAGAGAGAGAGGAAAAAAGAGGGGAGAGAGACAGAGCAAAAGAGTGGGGAGAGATAGCGCAAAAGAGAGAGGGGGAGATAGAGAGTGCAAAAGAGAGGGGGAGAGAGAGAGCACAAAAGAGAGGGGGGAGAGAGCGTGCAAAAGAGAGGGGGGAGAGAGAGCACAAAAGAGAGGGGGAGAGAGGGTAAAAGAGAGGAGAGAGCGAGAACGCAGAAGACAGGGGGAGAGAGCGCAAAAGAGAGAGGGGAGAGAGAGAGCGCAAAAGAGAGGGGGAGAGAGAGAGCAAAAAAGAGAGGGGGAGAGAAAGAGCAAAAGAGAGGGGGGAGAGAGCAAAAGAGAGGGGGTAGAGAGAGCAAAAGAGAGGTGGAGCGAGAGACCGCAAAAGAGAGGTGGAGCAAGAGAGCACAAAAGAGAGGGGGAGAGAGCGAGTGCAAAAGAGAGGGGGCTAGAGAGAGTGCAAAAGAAAGGGGGGAGAGAAAGCGCAAAAGAGACGTCTGAGGAAGGAGTGACTGCTCGGAAATGTAACTCAATAAAGTTTGCTGTGGTTTAAATCCAGAGAGTGCAATTGCTGGACTGTGTTTATAATATATATATATATATATATATATATATGTATCCTATAATATAAAAGGCCAAGTGTGTTTGTCCGAAGCTGTCATCGCAGTAGAGACAGCACAAGGACAAACACAACTGGCCTTAATATCTACCTGATCTGCTGTGGCACGGTGAGCGGAGGTGGGCGTGGCCGGGCATGAGTGGACATGGCAGAGATGTGAGTGGGCGTGGCCGGGCACATTTGCGCGCACATGAGAGAGAGGGGGAAGAGATAGAAAAATAGGTGGAGAGAGTAAAAGAGATGGGAAAGAGCTAAAGAGAGGGTAAGAGAGAGCAAAAGAGAAAAAAAGAGGTGGGTAGAGAGCAAAAGAGAGGGGAAAGTGTAAAATAGAGGGAAGAGAGAGGGGGAGAGAGAGAACAAAAGAGAGGGGAGAGAGAAAATAAGAGGGGGGAAAAGAGAGAGCAAAAGAGAGGGGAAGAGATAGAGCAAAAGAAGAGAGAGCACTCCCACTCGCTCATGAGACAAATACCAGGGTGCAAAATCTCTCAGTAAACACAGTCCAGCGATTGCACTCTCTGGATGTAAACCACAGCAAACTTTATTGTGTTATGTTTCAGAGCATTGACACAATAAAATTTGCTGTGGTTTAAATCCAGAGAGTGCAATTGCTGGACTGTGTTTATATATATATATATATATATATATATATATATATATATATATATATATATATATATATATATATATATATATAGGTATCCAATAATATAAAAGGACACGGCCTTATATAAATATAAATATTAAAATATAAATATAAAAGGCTGTGTGTTTGTCCGAAGCTGTCAATGAGCAGAAGAGACAGCATGAGGACAAACACAACTGGCCTTAGAATCTACCTGATCTTCTGCGGCACAGTGATGGTGGGCGCAAGTGGGCGTGGCCAGGCGTGAGCGGACGTGCCCAAGGGGTTAGTGGGCGTGGCCAGGCATGATGGGGTCGGGCGCAGTCATGCGCACGAGAGAGAGAGAGGGGGAGGAGGTAGAAAAAGAGGGGGAGAGAGCTAAAGAGATGGGAAAGAGCTAAAGAGAGGCTAAGAGAGAGCAAAAGAGAGGGAAATTAGCAAAAAAGAGGAGGTAGAGAGCAAAAGAGGGAGAGAGAGACAGGGGGAGAGAGCAACAGAGAGGGATGGAGAGAGAGAGGAAAAAAGAGGGGAGAGAGACAGAGCAAAAGAGTGGGGAGAGATAGCGCAAAAGAGAGAGGGGGAGATAGAGAGTGCAAAAGAGAGGGGGAGAGAGAGAGCACAAAAGAGAGGGGGGAGAGAGCGTGCAAAAGAGAGGGGGGAGAGAGAGCACAAAAGAGAGGGGGAGAGAGGGTAAAAGAGAGGAGAGAGCGAGAACGCAGAAGACAGGGGGAGAGAGCGCAAAAGAGAGAGGGGAGAGAGAGAGCGCAAAAGAGAGGGGGAGAGAGAGAGCAAAAAAGAGAGGGGGAGAGAAAGAGCAAAAGAGAGGGGGGAGAGAGCAAAAGAGAGGGGGTAGAGAGAGCAAAAGAGAGGTGGAGCGAGAGACCGCAAAAGAGAGGTGGAGCAAGAGAGCACAAAAGAGAGGGGGAGAGAGCGAGTGCAAAAGAGAGGGGGCTAGAGAGAGTGCAAAAGAAAGGGGGGAGAGAAAGCGCAAAAGAGACGTCTGAGGAAGGAGTGACTGCTCGGAAATGTAACTCAATAAAGTTTGCTGTGGTTTAAATCCAGAGAGTGCAATTGCTGGACTGTGTTTATAATATATATATATATATATATATATATATATATGTATCCTATAATATAAAAGGCCAAGTGTGTTTGTCCGAAGCTGTCATCGCAGTAGAGACAGCACAAGGACAAACACAACTGGCCTTAATATCTACCTGATCTGCTGTGGCACGGTGAGCGGAGGTGGGCGTGGCCGGGCATGAGTGGACATGGCAGAGATGTGAGTGGGCGTGGCCGGGCACATTTGCGCGCACATGAGAGAGAGGGGGAAGAGATAGAAAAATAGGTGGAGAGAGTAAAAGAGATGGGAAAGAGCTAAAGAGAGGGTAAGAGAGAGCAAAAGAGAAAAAAAGAGGTGGGTAGAGAGCAAAAGAGAGGGGAAAGTGTAAAATAGAGGGAAGAGAGAGGGGGAGAGAGAGAACAAAAGAGAGGGGAGAGAGAAAATAAGAGGGGGGAAAAGAGAGAGCAAAAGAGAGGGGAAGAGATAGAGCAAAAGAAGAGAGAGCACTCCCACTCGCTCATGAGACAAATACCAGGGTGCAAAATCTCTCAGTAAACACAGTCCAGCGATTGCACTCTCTGGATGTAAACCACAGCAAACTTTATTGTGTTATGTTTCAGAGCATTGACACAATAAAATTTGCTGTGGTTTAAATCCAGAGAGTGCAATTGCTGGACTGTGTTTTTATATATATATATATATATATATATATATATATATATATATATATATATATATATATATATATATATATATATATATATATATATATATACAGGGAGTGCAGAATTATTAAACAAGTTGTATTTTTGAGGATTAATTTTATTATTGAACAACCACCATGTTCTCAATGAACCCAAAAAACTCATTAATATCAAAGCTGAATAGTTTTGGAAGTAGTTTTTAGTTTGTTTTTAGTTATAGCTATTTTAGGGGGATATCTGTGTGTGCAGGTGACTATTACTGTGCATAATTATTAGGCAACTTAACAAAAAACAAATATATATCCATTTCAATTATTTATTTTTACCAGTGAAACCAATATAACATCTCAACATTCACAAATATACATTTCTGACATTCAAAAACAAAACAAAAACAAATCAGTGACCAATATAGCCACCTTTCTTTGCAAGGACACTCAAAAGCCTGCCATCCATGGATTCCGTCAGTGTTTTGATCTGTTCAACATCAACATTGCGTGCAGCAGCAACCACAGCCTCCCAGACACTGTTCAGAGAGGTGTACTGTTTTCCCTCCTTGTAAATCTCACATTTGATGATGGACCACAGGTTCTCAATGGGGTTCAGATCAGGTGAACAAGGAGGCCATGTCATTAGATTTTCTTCTTTTATACCCTTTCTTGCCAGCCACGCTGTGGAGTACTTGGACGCGTGTGATGGAGCATTGTCCTGCATGAAAATCATGTTTTTCTTGAAGGATGCAGACTTCTTCCTGTACCACTGCTTGAAGAAGGTGTCTTCCAGAAACTGGCAGTAGGACTGGGAGTTGAGCTTGACTCCATCCTCAACCCGAAAAGGCCCCACAAGCTCATCTTTGAGGATACCAGTCCAAACCAGTACTCCACCTCCACCTTGCTGGCGTCTGAGCCGGACTGGAGCTCTCTGCCCTTTACCAATCCAGCCACGGGCCCATCCATCTGGCCCATCAAGACTCACTCTCATTTCATCAGTCCATAAAACCTTAGAAAAATCAGTCTTGAGATATTTCTTGGCCCAGTCTTGACGTTTCAGCTTGTGTGTCTTGTTCAGTGGTGGTCGTCTTTCAGCCTTTCTTACCTTGGCCATGTCTCTGAGTATTGCACACCTTGTGCTTTTGGGCACTCCAGTGATGTTGCAGCTCTGAAATATGGCCAAACTGGTGGCAAGTGGCATCTTGGCAGCTGCACGCTTGACTTTTCTCAGTTCATGGGCAGTTATTTTGCGCCTTGGTTTTTCCACACGCTTCTTGCGACCCTGTTGACTATTTTGAATGAAACGCTTGATTGTTCGATGATCACGCTTCAGAAGCTTTGCAATTTTAAGAGTGCTGCATCCCTCTGCAAGATATCTCACTATTTTTGACTTTTCTGAGCCTGTCAAGTCCTTCTTTTGACCCATTTTGCCAAAGGAAAGGAAGTTGCCTAATAATTATGCACACCTGATATAGGGTGTTGATATCATTAGACCACACCCCTTCTCATTACAGAGATGCACATCACCTAATATGCTTAATTGGTAGTAGACTTTCAAGCCTATACAGCTTGGAGTAAGACAACATGAATAAAGAGGATGATGTGATCAAAATACTAATTTGCCTAATAATTCTGCACTCCCTGTATATATATAGGTATCCAATAATATAAAAGGCCGTGTGTTTGTCCGAAGCTGTCAATGAGCAGAAGAGACAGCATGAGGACAAACACAACTGGCCTTAGAATCTACCTGATCTTCTGCGGCACGGTGATGGTGGGCGCAAGTGGGCGTGGCCAGGCGTGAGCGGATTTGCCCGGGGGGTGAGTGGTCGTGGCCAGGCATGATGGGGTCGGGTGCAGTCGCGCGCACGAGAGAGAGAGAGAGGGGGAGGAGATAGAAAAAGAGAGGGGAAAGAGTAAAATAGAGGGAAGAGAGAGGGGGAGAGAGAGAACAAAAGAGAGGGGAGAGAGAAAATAAGAGGGGGGGAAAGAGAGAGCAAAAGAGAAGGGAAGAGATAGAGCAAAAGAAGAGAGGGGGAGAGAGAGGGGGAGAGAAGGGGGGAGAGAGCAATAGAGAGGGGGAGAGAGAGAGAGGGGAGAGAGAGCAAAAGAGAGGGGAGAGAGACAGAGCAAAAGAGAGGGGGAAGAGAGAGCGCAAAAGAGAGGGGAGAGAGAGAGCACAAAAGAGAGGGGGAGAGAGAGTGCGCAAAAGAGAGGGGGGAGAGAGCACGCAAAAGAGAGGGGGAGAGAGAGAGAGCAGAAAAGAGAGGGAGAGAGAGAGCGCAAAAGAGAGGGGGAGAGAGAGCAAAAGAGAGGGGGGAGAAGGAGCAAAAGAGAGGGGAAAGCGCAAAAGAGAGGGGAGAGAGAGCAAAAGAGAGGGGGAGGGAGAGAGAGCAAGGGGTGGGACCAATGTAATGCAAAAAATGGCCAGTGTCAATGGGCTTTAGGACTAGTAGATATATATTGTACCAAAATACCATCATAAATATATATAAAAATATGTATCTATGAATAAATAGAACATATTCTGCTATGTGAAGAACACTGGAATGTTTAACATGTTTAAGACATTTTTTTACAACAAAAAGGGACTGCAATGGTCATAAGGTTCGCCCCCAGCTATGCTAATTTATTTATGGGATACTTTGAAAACAAATACATCAACTCTAGTCCCTGGGGGGCGAACCTTGTGCAATATTACAGATATATAGACGATCTGTTCCTTATTTGGAAAGGGGAACCAGAATTACTAGAACTATTCATAGAAGATATTAATAGCAATTCATTAGGCCTTAGTTTCACACACAAATCAAGCACAAATAATATCCACTTTCTTGACATAGAAATACAAATAGTAAATAATGAAATCACCACTAAAACTTTTTTCAAAAAAACTGATGCCAATAATTACATTCACAATGAAAGCTGTCATTTACCAAAATGGAAAACAAACATTCCAAAAAATCAATATATTAGAATTAGAAAAAATTGCTCATATATAAATCATTATACAACACAATCAGAAATACTAACGCAAAGATTTCAAGAAAAGAAATATGACCCACAATTTCTAGAAAAAAACAAAATGGGAGTCCTTGAAATGAATAGAGATCAAATTTTAAAACCAAAAATAAAAAAGGATCATGTCAATAGAGAGGAAGACCCCCTCTTCATACCCTTCATAACACAATACAATTCTCAACATCAAGAGATTAGAAAAATCTTAAATAAACACTGGCACTTCATAAAACAAGACCAGATTATAGGACACAAAATAAAAAACAGACCAGATATCATCTTTAAAAAAGCCAAAAACCTTAAAAATATTCTTCCTCCCAGCGAATTTAAAAATAGAAATAAAGAAACACCCAAGGCACCAAAAATATCCTAAACAAAAAAGTGGAAGGCTTCTTCCCCTGCCCAACTTGCAAATCATGCAAACACAGTACAAAATTAAATCTTTACAATCAAACAACACTAAACAATATATTAACATTAAAGAAATTATCCGTTGCTCAGATAAAAATATAATTTATTGCATACAATGCTTATGTGGCCATCAATACTTTGGCCAAACGAGTCGAATGCTAAGAGATCGCATTAGAGAACACTTACATCACATTGAGCATAAAGCTACTAATACAATTCTATACAAACACTTTACAGAATGCCATAATGGCAATACTAGACATATGAAATTTTGGGGAGTTCAAAAAATCATTTTAAATCCAAGAGGGGGAAACATAGAAAATCTACTTCTGAGAAAAGAAGCAGAATATATCCACTCCTTTAAAACTCTACACCCCCACGGACTAAATATGGAATTCGATCTCAACTTTCTTATTTAACATAACCAGCCAATAGCATAATACCATCCTGTACTATAATTTGAAACTACAAATTATACATTTAAAAAAAAAAAATTTTTTTTTAGGTAAAACATACTTTACTCAACAAATTGATTCCTCACATATATAATAAGCAAAAACTTCTCCCAAATTAAGATCTTTCTATACTAGAACATAAAGATATAAACATAGAGGGAGACCAATATAGGTCTATAAAATCTAAATAGGACCGTTATCAAATTAAAGCTATGGTACATTTACTAAACTGTCCAACAAAAATAATGTATCAAAGAAAAGAATGTAACAAAAATAATATTGTATCAATGAAAATCGACACGCACAATCACTTTTTGATTTTTGAAAAAAAAATTTAACTCCCAAAAACAAGAGGCAACAAATATCTAATTGTTCTGATATCCACCTCGCTTAAAACTTGCACCTATACATTCTAAAAACATTTATTATATTCTTCTATATATTTTTATTATTTCATTCCATTTTTTAGTCTCACATTTAATTTTCAATTATTCTTATGTCTAAGGTAAACTAAGGTCCTTTGTTGAAACCTTATATCAACAGTATGAATCCAATGTAGGTCTTAATTGATAAAAAAAACAATGTAGTTCCAAATTACTTTGCTGATAGGCTGATCCGGATTTCAAATTGCTCCAATGAAATCACGCCTACACCTTTAAAAACATAAGACCAGTACACCTTGGGCATCTTGATAAAGGCCGAGGCCGAAACGCGTAGATTTGCCTCTAGTGTGCACTCCAACAACTCAAGTCTACATTTGAGACCACCCAGGACTGAATAAGCTACCGGTGACTGTTATACACCGAGTACCACAAGATTTAAAGCGGACACTCACCATACCTGAAGCTCCAGCAAACCTTGAGAAAGGTAAACAGCTTCAGCAACTCTTAAGAAAATTTCTTTGTAACTACCCGTTGATCTGAAACTCCTGCAAACCGCTTTAAGGTAAACAGTTTCACTATAGATCAACCACCAACAACTGAAACTCCAGCAAACCCTTGGAGGGTATATAGTTTCAGCAACAACAGACGCCCACAAAGAAAATTGTTCAAACGGTTCTAACAACGATACAGAGAACACCCCACGCAACTAGGCAACTAGAAACTCCAGCAAACCAATACAAGGTAGACAGTTTCTATAACCTAAACGGAACCAAGTTTTACCAACAACTGAAACTCCTGCAAACCCAGTTTAGGTAAACAGTTTCAGCAAACAGAACCAAGTTTTATCAACAACTGAAACTCCTGCAAACCCAGTATAGGTAAACAGTTTCAGCATCTTTACCATCAAGTATTTGTTATCCTCATCTACAATCTCGATCTACTAGTTTTAAAGAATTTTAGTTTAAATTACAGCGGAATATATTATCCTATTCACATAAAGGCTTGTCTGTTCAAACCAATCAGACACCTTGGAACTTGTTCATGCAAACTGTGAGTAAATACTTTTCCACTAAAAGTCACATCAAAAGATAAACGCAGGTCATCAGATGAACATTTATTTCCACCTTCCACGATAATTTTCATTTTAACTTTAACTTTCGATTAAGAAATTTAAACTTTATAATTTTCCTCAAGGTAATAGAGCTCTTTACCACTAACTTATAATCCAGTCAGAATTTATCCGTGTTAAATATTGTGTTTTTATTGCAACAATTAAATATTCTTTTTTTTAACCTCTTGTAGTCACACCTCCATTATTTTTCACTTATTTTTCACCCATTTCTTAGTGCAATATATTGCGTAAAAAATCACAAACCAATACGAGAACCTCATCTAAAGGTCAGGATTACATATATATATATATATATATTGAAATATACACAGCTCCCCTCACCTGTTTTTTACCCCTAAGAACACTGGAATGTGAAATATTCATATTTCAATGTCGTGTTAGCGCACTTGTGAATATGAAATTAGGTTAGTGCACGAGTAGGGTGTTAGGCTTTTTCCACTTTTTTGCTCCATTGACTTCTATGGGGGAATACGTTAATGCATGTGTGACATTGGAAGTCTGGCCTTTTATGTGCATCAAGTCACTGCAGGAGCAAAACTGTTTACTTTCAACTTGTAATACATGCGCAACCTCTTGAATAGCTTACTTCTAGTGCAGTTAGCGTGCGAGTGAAAGCGATATAAATAGCACTTCATTCATAATCTAGCCCTAATGATATATATATATATATACACACACACATACATATATATATATATATATATATATATATATATATATATATATATATATATATATATATATATATATATATATATATTATGGCTGTGCAGAGATTGTTCTTACTATGACTACTACACACACACACCGCAGTGATTTTCTTAACCTTCTTGGATGTCAGTCATATGGATATTACAGCAATTTTTTATCAACATCCTTGAAAATTAATCTATTTATCCTAATGACACATGAATCTCTGCATGGAGGCATTTAGACTGAGTGGACAAATGATACCTTAGCCCATGAACGAGCCTGCAGCCAAAAGTTAGGAAGCATTGGTCATCAGACCGCAGCTTCCTAGCCAGTACACCTGCTATTAGCTAGTGGAATAATTCACCCAGGTTATGTTCACCTTGGGGTGATTAACAGCCCCCTACTCGAGCCCCATTGGGCTAGCACAAGCAGGGGGCAGCATAGCAGAAGCAAATACTTGTGCAATGTTAAATAGGGGCAATGTATTGCTGCAATAAGCTGCCCGCATTTTGCAGTCCTGGGTGGACGTATTTGCATGAGCTGGCCTTATATGTTTTTTTGCTAAGTTTTTTTGTTTATTTTTTTTAATTTATTTTTTTAGTACATAATTTATATAGAAAAATCCTTTTTCCTCCCACTTGTCATGTGTTATTTTACTTTTGTTAACAATAGATGTAACCAAAAGTCACACATTTGCAAACATACAGAACATTTAATATCATAATAAACAATGTATATGAAAAAGATACTGGAATACATTTTGTACATTTGTTGAGAAAAGCATAATGTTAAATAATGCTTTAGAGAATATACAAAGCTAAGAAAATACACAAGTTGGTATCTCAAATTGTTTTCCTATGATGCATGAAAGTGTCTCACTGATGTAGAGTTTTACCTTTACAATATTTTTTACTTATCTACACAAACATTAGAGCAAAAAAGTTGCAAATTGTGTCTGCGCTGGATACTCTTTCTTCTTTGGCTAAATTGTTTTAGCTTCTTATGAGAATGGTACAGAAATCGTTTTAAAGTTTGACAAGTACCATAGAAAATCTTCTACATTTAATTTTCAAACTTTATAGGTGTTCTCTGCCAATTTGTCATTCCTTTTTAACTATGACATGTGGAAAATTAAAATAAAAATAACCACCCCAAACTTAAATTATTTATTGTCACTGTTAGAACAATTCTTTTTTTCTGATGTCATCCAAACCATAAAATAGTTTCTGAAATCTGGGCATGCAGAAACACATTACATATTTTGATACAGAGGATCATTAACTTGATTGTGTCAATTTGTTAAAGCGCCAGGTAATGATTTTACAGGTAATTAGATTTTAACAGACAGAAACAAATTTATGTCCTTCTTGTTTTTATGATGCATGTAATGATAGATGTACTTTTACACAATCTGTTGTTTTTAGGTACACAATATTTCTTAATGCCCTAAAGCAAATGAAATATTGCGTGTCAGAAACTGATCTGTGACTGTATAAAACACATTAGTGGCTTTTCTTGTTGTAGCCGTTTTTAATCGGCACTCATTTATCATGTCACAGAGAGATGGAATGTTACAGGTTATTGTTGATACAGAGAAAAAAATGGTAGTGAACTTTTAAGGTTAAGAGAACAAGATAATATTTGGGATCATTACAATTGTTTTTGAGACAGGACAAATTCCATAATCTAAATGTTAAGCTTCATTTCCTCTAAATACATTTGGAGCAATCTGCACTGTCAGAATTTAATGTATCTTGTTTTATATTCTGAAGATATAATATAATTCACATCTTTAAATTAAATTAAATGTTATATCCTCTTAAGATGTAAAAAGGGAAATTGAATACTCTTTTATATTCTACTGTTAATCTAAAACAGTACGCTTTATAAAATTTGTGACAGTTTGTTGGATTGGCGATTATTATCTTAAAATTGTGTGCAGTATGAAGTTGAGTCCTGTTGTTCTCCGCTTTATTACAAAAAAAAAAAAAAAACGTGCTCAACCACGAAAGCAACTTTGGATGATTTACTAGTCTAAAAAAAAACCTTCATTTTATGCTTTTCACTCATTTAAAATTATTTAAATTATTTACAACATTGTTGAAATAACAGCAAACGTTGCACGATTAACACTTTCGATTACCCTGTACTGAGCTGATGAACACCACAAAAAAATTTGAATCTAAAATAAAATTTGCTTTTACAAGATGGAGAAAATATATATTACATTTTAAATACAACAAATATTATTTATTTCACCTGTAATATATATTAGACATGTGCACAAGCGAACAATTAGTTTAGTGTGAAAAATCTGTTTTTTAAAAAAATTGCTCTACATTGCTAATTCTTTGAATTTAAGGGCCATAAAAGTGACAGCAAACATAACTTATTTTTCAATAATTCTACTTACTGTTCAATTGATGCATGCCCTCTTTTAAAACTGCTGTTTACATTTTTGTTTATGTCCCCATAGTTGCTTTTTTTTTATTCAAAATCCCCTGACCGTCTACCACAATGCCTTTTTTCAAATTGGTGTCATTGGGGCTGATTTATTATATGGCGTACGCATTTATCATTGCACAAGCATTTCTTTTGAGTTGCTTGTGCAATCCCGCGCTCTGCACATTCACAGTTAATCGGCCGCTGGCAGGGGGTGTCAATCATCCTGATCGTAACTGATCGGGATGATTGCAGTCCGCAACCTCAGAGGTGGCAGACAAGTTGAGGAACAGTGGCCTTACAACCTCTGCTTCTTAAAGGACCAGTCAACACTGTAGATTTGCATAATCAACAAATGCATGATAAGAGGACAATGCAATAGCACTTAATATGAACTTCAAATGAGTAGTAGATTTTTGTTAAATAAATTGCAAAGTTATGTCTATTTCCACTCCCCCTGTATCATGTGACAGCCATCAGCCAATCACAAATGCATATACGTATATGCTGTGAATTCTTGCACATGCTCAGTAGGAGTTGGTGACTCAAAAAGTGTAAATATAAAAAGACTGTGCACATTTTGTTAATGGAAGTAAATTGGAAAGTTGTTAAAAATTGCATGCTCTATCTGAATCATGGACGTTTAATTTTGACTTGAGGGTCCCTTTAACTCCGGATTCCGGCGAGCTGGAAGGCTCGCTCGGAATGAGCAGCATACACTGCTTAATAAATCGGTCCCATTGAGTGAATTCAATGCTTGGGAAAAAAGTACAATTCCCTCAAGTTGTATACATGGATCAAAACTAAATAATTATACTACAAATTATTTGCATACAACAACACATTTTTAAAAGGACCCAGAAGTGCAAAAATAAACTGTTCTAACATTCGCAAAGGTACATCCATAGATAAAAAGGATTGCCAGTGCACTGCTGTCTTTAACTCTGTGTTTTTACCCCATTAAATTACTAGTGCAATAGCATGTTCTAACACATTAAGGCATTTTTATATTGCATTTGTATTCCCCTTTAAAATGACATTAAACTGCAGGGGACAACAACAGAGGTATGGTTACTACTCAAAACGCTTTTGTTTTTCCTGCTGTACCTGCAGTTTTCTTTAAAGCTGTTTTTGTTAACCCATTACAAAAGCAATTGGTAAAACAATTTCATGGTATGTAGTAACTCTGCTACTGTAGTTGTACACAGCAGTCAAATATCCCTTTAAGAGAATTGAATATTGTTATTTTGTTTCCCTTGATTTTCCTGTCCCAAAGTATAACCCCAGAAAAGCCTCTTGAATATTTTTCATATTATTTAATTAGCTATGACCAATGTGGGGCAGCTAAAAAGAGCACCTGTACAAGCTTATGAGATGCTAAGGTTTTTGTATTCCACATTATTGGGCCGATTTATCAAGTGTCGGGCAGACATGTATGCATATATTATGACATGCATATGTACATACATATCTATATTTGTGTACTTGCTATTCATTATATTTTAATCTATAAAATAACCTAAAAATTCAAAGGTGTATTTTTTAATTAATTAACGGCCAGATTACGAGTTTTGCGTTATGGCTCATAACGCTGCTTTTTCAAGTCTTGTAGGTATAGCTGTATCGCACACCTTTTTGGCCGTAACGCAACATAACTACCACACCTTTCAAAAAGTCCTTTTTCAATGGGACTTCCATCGCGCCGATATTACGAGTTTTGCCCGGGATGCCAAAAAGTGAGCGGTACAGCCTATACCGACAAGATTCGTACCGCCATCTAAAGTCAGTAGTTATGGGTTTTGCACTACAAAGCTGTAGTATAAAATTCATAACTAAAGTGTTACAAAGTACACTAACACCCATAAACTACCTATTAACCCCTAAACCGAGGCCCTCCTGCATCGCAAACACTATAATAAAAATATTAACCCCTAATCTGCTGCTCCGGACATCGCCACCACTATAATAAACATATTAACCCCTAAACCGCCGCACTCCTGCATCGCAAACAATAGTTAAATATTATTAACCCCTAATCTGCCGCCCCCAACATCACCGCCACCACTATACTAAAGTTATTAACCCCTAAACCTAACCCTAGATCTAACCCTAACCCTAACACCCCTAACTTAAATATAATTAAAATAAATAAAAATAAAAATTACTATAATTAACTAAATAATTCCTATTTAAAACTAAATACTTATACAATAAACCCTAAGCTAGCTACAATATAACTAATAGTTACATTGTAGCTATCTTAGGTTTTATATTTATTTCACAGCTAAGTTTGTATTTATTTTAACTAGGTAGATTAGTTAGTAAATAGTTATTAACTATTTACTAACTACCTAGTTAAAATAAATACAAATTTACCTCTAAAATAAAACCTTACCTGTCTTACACTAACACCTAACATTACACTAAAATTAAATAAATTACATTAATTAAATACAATTAACTAAATTACAAAAACAAATAAACACTAAATTACAAATATAAAAAAGAAGTGATCAAATATTTAAACTAGTTACACCTAATCTAATAGCCCTATCAAAATAAAAAAGCCCCCCAAAATAAAAAAAACCCTTGCCTAGACTAAGCTGCCAATAGCCCTTAAAAGGGCCTTTTGCGGGGCATTGCCCCAAATAAATCAGCTCTTTTACCTGTAAAAAAAAAATACAAACAACCCCCCAACAGTAAAAACTACCACCCACATAACCAACCCCCCCAAAAAAAACCTAACTAAAAAACCTAAGCTCCCCATTGCCCTGAAAAGGACATTTGGATGGGCATTGCCCTTAAAAAGAGCATTTAGCTCTTTTTCGGTGCTCAAAGTCCCTAAGCTAAAAATAAAACTCACCCAAGAAACCCTTAAAAAACCTAACACTAACCCCCAAAGATCAACTTACAGTTTTTGAAGACCGGACATCCATCCTCATCCAAGAGGGCAGAAGTCCTCATCGAAGTGGCAAGAAGTCCTCAATGAAGACGGGAGAAGTCTTCATCCAATCGGCAAGAAGTCATCCTCAAGGCGGGCAGAAGTCTTCATCCAGGTGGCATCTTCTATCTTCATCCTTCTGACGCAGAGCGGCTTCATCTTCAAGACATCCAGCGCGGCGCATCATCTTCTTTCGACTCCTCTTGAAGAATGAAGGCTCCTTTAAATGACGTCATCCAAGATGACGTCCCTTGAATTCCGATTGACTGATAGAACTCTATCAACCAATCGGAATTAAAGGGTAAAAAATCCTACTGGCTGATCCAATCAGCCAATATGATTGAGCTTGCATTCTATTGGCTGTTTGGATCAGCCAATAGAATTGAAGCTCAATCCTATTGGCTGATTGCATCAGCCAGTAGGATTTTTTTTTCCCTTTAATTCTGATTGGCTGATAAAATTCTATCAGCCAATCAGAATTCAAGGGACGCCATATTGGATGACGTCATTTAAAGGAACCTTCATTCTTCAAGAGGAATCGAAAGAAGAGGATGTTCCGCGTTGGATGTCTTGAAGATGGATGAAGACTTCTGCCCGCCTTGAGGAGGACTTCTTGTTGCTTGGATAAAGACTTCTCCCGGCTTCATTGAGGACTTCTTGCCGCTTCGATGAGGACTTCTGCCCGCTTCGATTAGGATGGATGTCCGGTCTTCAAAAACTGTAAGTGGATCTTCTGGGGTTAGTGTATTTTAAGGGTTTCTTGGGTGGGTTTTATTTTTTGCTTAGGGACTTTGGGCACCGAAAAAGAGCTAAATGCCCTTTTAAGGGCAATGCCTATCCAAATGCCCTTTTCAGGGCAATGGGGAGCTTAGGTTTTTAGGTAGTTTTTTTGGGGGGGTTGGTTGTGTGGGTGGTGGGTTTTACTGTTGGGGGGTTGTTTGTATTTTTTTTTTACAGGTAAAAGAGCTGATTGCTTTGGGGCAATGCCCCGCAAAAGGCCCTTTTAAGGGCTATTGGCAGTTTAGTTTAGGGTTTTTTTTATTTTGGGGGGCTTTTTTATTTTGATAGGGCTATTAGATTAGGCGTAATTAGTATAAATATTTGATCATTTCTTTTTAATTTTTTGTAATTTAGTGGGGGTTTTTGTAATTTAGTTAATTGTATTTAATTAATGTAATTTATTTAATTTTAGTGTAATGTTAGGTGTTAGTGTAAGACAGGTTAGGTTTTATTTTACAAGTAAATTTGTATTTATTTTAACTAGGTAGTTAGTAAATAGTTAATAACTATTTACTAACTAGTCTACCTAGTTAAAATAAATACAAACTTAGCTGTGAAATAAAAATAAAACCTAAGATAGCTACAATGTAACTATTAGTTATATTGTAGCTAGCTTAAGGTTTATTTTATAGGTAAGTATTTAGTTGTAAATAGGAATTAGTTAGGTAATGATAGTAAGTTTTATTTAGATTTATTTTAATTATATTAAAAATAGGGTTAGACTTAGGGTTAGGTTTAGGCGTTAATAACTTTAATTTAGTGGGGGCGGCAGATTAGGGGTTAATAAATTTATGTAGGTGGCGGCGACATTGGGGGAAGCAGATTGTGGGTTAATAAGTGTAATGTAGGTAGCAACGACATTGGGGGCAGCAGATTAGGGGTTATTAAGTGTAATGTAGGTAGCGGCGATGTCAGGGGCGGCAGATTAGGAGTTAATAACTGTAATGTAGGTGGCAGTGATGTTAGGGGCAGCAGATTAGGGGTTAATAAGTGTAATGTAGGTGTCGGCAATGTCAGGGGTGGCAGATTAGTGGTGTTTAGACTCTGGTTTATGTTAGGGTGTTAGGTGTAAATTTTCTTTCCCCATAGGAATCAATGGGGCTGCGTTATGGAGCTTTACGCTCCTTTATTGCAGGTGTTAGGCTCTTTTTAGCCGGCTCTCCCCATTGATGTCTATGGGGAAATCGTGCACAAGCACGAAAAACCAGCTCAAAGCAGCGCTAGTATTTGTGTGCGGTATGGAGCTCAACGCAACCATATTGCCCGCTAACGCAGGTTTTGGGAAAACCTGTAATAGCAGCGCTATTAAAGGTGAGCGGTGGCAATAACTTGCAGATTATTACCGATCCGCTCATTACGCAAAATTCGTTTGTTATTTTTTTTGAGGTGTTAAGTATATTGTTTACATCACAATTTTAAGCTCACTGAAAGAAGATAAAATGAGAATGCTTCAATGTATAGTGAAATTGTGATGAGTGCCTGATAAAAATGTGTTAGTATATTTTACAAAGCTGCATCTTACATATCCAAAACTGGTTATTCATTTCAAAATATTTGTTCCCTCTTGAAAACATAAAGAGAATTTGTGAACTTGCAAATAGCTTTAATAATGTTAGAGTCAATTACTGTTACTATTTTTGACTAATAAACTTTGGGCTTTCAAATTTGATTTGTACATTTATGCAACCTATATTTCTAATTCAATATATTTGCTGGATACAAATAATTAGGGTCTTCAATGGCTTGCACAGTCAAAATTATTGACTATGAATATGTCTGCTATGCAATATTCAAAATTTTGTCTACTTTAAATAATCTGCTGTCATGCTTGCAATAAACCCTCAATGAAGAAAGCACTAAAGCTGAAAATATATCTTTTTTAACGTTTAAATCACATCGCTTGAATAAGAAAGCTGTTCTAAAATATTATGAGGACTGTATAACATAGTTCATTGCGATTTTCAAAAGCACATAATACTTAATTGAACTTGTAGGAGTTAATTATATATTATTAAAATTTGATAAGATGTAAATTAAAATACTCTTAAAAATCTGACAGTTGTAATTATTTTTAAATCTTTGTTTGAGAGGTACTATTTTACAATTCCAGAAATACTTTACAATTATGTTAATATGAATGGTTATATTTATGTAAATTGTTTCATTTACATACTTACATTTCTTAACATAACCTCATTTTGTAAATATCATGTATCTGTGTCTTAATCTTAGGAAGTTATGTTCTTTCAGCAAATGTTCAATAGGAATTACAATAGAAAGGAAAAGAATGAACAGTACAAACCAATATGAAACTGTTAACTTAAATTAGGTGCGTCCTAATGGTAGACTGGGATATAGCAGTAGATCTGTAAATACCTATAGATGAATATTTCCCTCTCAGACATTATATTATGGACTCTAGTTTAAAAAAAATCTAAACTAGTTGCCTTAGTTTAAAAAGGGTTATTTAATACAAGAGTTCTAGTCTCTGTGTTAAACAAAGTTCGATTCTCCCCACAAAGCTCAGTTTGTATTATGCTTCGTAAATTGTCCACATTGCAAAACATCACAAAAAAGTAGACTCTATGGCCTCTAGTTATCAACGCGTCTACTTTACCTGCCTTCGCCAGCCCAATACGCCCGCCTAAGCTCGCCTACCATCGCCACCGCGGACCTGAAAAATCTTGCCAAAGTTATCAATAAAGCTGTCAAAAAGCTGTGCACCAAGTACGGGGCAATGAGCAGCAGACTGTGATAGTTATCACTCATCCGATCTCGCTGCTCTTTGGCTTTTTGACAGCTTTATTGCTAGCCTGTCACTAAGCACCCACACTAAACTACACTGTTCAACCCCCTATACCAGCGCCCCCGGAGCCCCCCGCAACTAAATAAAGTTATTAACCCCTAAACCGCCGCTCCTAGACCCCGCCGCAACTATAATAAATATATTAACCCCTAAACCGCTGCTCCCCGAGCCCACCGCCACCTACATTATACCTAGTAACCCTTATCCTGCCCCCCCTATACCGCCGCCACCTATAATAAAGTTATTAACCCCTATCCTGCGGATCCCGGACCTCGCCGCAACTAAATAAATAGTTTAACCCCTAAACTGCCGCTCCCGGACCCCGCCGCAACCTATATTAAATTTATTAACCCCTAATCTGCCCCCCCTACACCGTCACCACCTATAATAAATTTATTAACCCCTATCCTGCCCCCCCTACACTGCCGCCACTATAATAAAATTATTTACCCTTAAACCTAAGTCTAACACTAACCCTAACACCCCCCTAACTTAAATATTAATTAAATAAATCTAAATAATATTTCTCTTATTAACTAAATTAATACTATTTAAAACTAAATACTTACCTGTAAAATAAACCCTAATATAGCTACAATATAAATAATAATTATATTGTAGCTATTTTAGGATTTATTTTTATTTTACAGGCAAATTTCACATACAATAGCTATTAAATAGTTATTAACTATTTAATAGCTATCTAGTTAAAATAAAGAGAAATTTACCTGTAAAATAAAAACTAACCTAAGTTACAATTACACCTAACACTACACTATCATTAAATAAATTATTCCTATTTAAAACTAAATACTTACCTGTAAAATAAACCCTAAGATAGCTACAATGTAATTAATAATTACATTGTAGCTATTTTAGGATTTATATTTATTTTACAGGTAACTTTGTATTTATTTTAGCTAGTTAGAATAGTTATTAAATAGTTATTAACTATTTAATAACTACCTAGCTAAAAGAAATACAAAATTACCTGTAAAATAAATCCTAACCTAAGTTACAATTAAACCTAACATTACACTATCATTAAATTAATTAAATAAATTACTTACAAATAACTACAATTAAATAAACTAACTAAAGTACAAAAAATAAAAAAGCTAAGTTACAAAAAATAAAAAAAATAATTTACAAACATTTCAAAAATATTACAACAATTTTAAGCTACTTACACCTAATCTAAGCCCCCTAATAAAATAACAAAGCCCCCCAAAATAAAAAAAATGCCCTACCCTATTCTACATTAAAAAGTTACCAGCTCTATTACCTTACAAGCCCTTAAAAGGGCCTTTTGCGGGGCATGTCCCAAAGAATTCAGCTCTTTTGCCTGTAAAATTAAAATACAACCCCCCCAACATTAAAACCCACCACCCACATACCCCTACTCTAACCCAAACCCCCCTTAAATAAACCTAACACTACCCCCCTGGAGATCATCCTACCTTGAGCCGTCTTCAGCCAGCCGACCACCGATGTAACCGAAGAGGAGATCCGGAGCGGCAGAAGTCATCATCCAAGGGGCGCTGAAGTAGTCTTCCATCCTATTGAAGTCTTCATCCAAGCGGCACTGAAGAAGTCTTCCATCCGATTGAAGTCTTCATCCAAGCGGCGTCTTCAATCTTCATCCGTCCGGAGCGGAGCGGAGCCATCTTCAGACGAGCTGACGCGGAGCCATCCTCTTCTTCCTGATGACTAACGATGAATGACGGTACCTTTAAGTGACGTCATCCAAGATGGCGTCCCTTCAGCCAATCAGAATTAAGATAGGAAAAATCTGATTGGCTGATTTAATCAGCCAATCAGATTGAAGTTCAATCTGATTGGCTGATCCAACAGCTGTTTCTTTCCTCCCATCTCCAACTTGGACAACCAGCTGCTGTCAGTGTTTATTGTAGCAATGTCAGGAGGTTTTAAGACCCTCACATGAACTTTATGTTTCATCACGTACAGCCTTATTTTGGAAATAAACGCTGTATTATACATCTGCCGGTGCTCCTGTCTCCTCATTTGTATCCAGTATGAAACGGATTCCCTTGCAGTGAGCACGGACGTAGGCATTCCCCTGGTGGATTACCTCCTCCCCCCTCTCCCTTGGATTGGACGAGAGTATACACACCTGGTTGTGACGTCCGGGACCAAAGACCAATCAAACAAGCCGCACGCACCAGAAGAGGGTGTGACCATAACGATTACGTACAGCAGGCAGACTCAAGGAGTTCCTGGGCACTACAAGCGACACGGTATCGCAGGACAACAAGAAAGATTCTTGACGGTTGGGAACCGATTGGGTCCAGTGTCCAGAGGACAGACCGGAAACGGATCACCACTTATTCTCTAAGGACTGGAGGAGGTAAGTCGGCCTTTCAGGGTCGCACAGTTTTGCTCGCAGTGTGTGGGACTTTTTGTTATTTAATTATTCACTGGCCATGCTTAACTCTGGTGTGGCAAGACATTTTTTAGCAACAAACCAACATAAATTTTAGCTTTTATGCTAATTTCATATAATAATTATAATAAAAGTTATTTAACATACTGGCTTCATTTTTAGCAATAGTAAAAATGTAAACACATGTCAATAATGGTGCTATGTTATTTGCAATCAGAAAGTGAACTGCTGGCTAGTTGTAACCATGGCTAGTGCAAGGATTTTCACCTATACAGGTGAAGACACAACCAAAAGAAACCAAACCAACCAATGAAATGATATACCCTACCATTACTGAGTCTTAAAAAAAATGTTCTAGTGATGTGTTATACAGCTATAGGTATCTCTTTTAATTATAATGATAGAAGAAATATATTTCCTTTATCACATTCAATTCAAGACTGATAATATGATTGATTATAACTAAAATAGGTATAATGGTTCATTTCTGCGTGACATAACATGCCAAAGTGGTGGCTCTGCACAACATAGAAAATATGTGGTGATTCTGCATAATTGGTGACAATATATAAAACACATGAACCTGGAGATAGGATGACCGCTTTTCTCTATCAACATTATACCTAGACTGATATGAGCATGTCTAACAGGAAAATATACCAAGCCATAGACAGACAAGTTCTCAAGCAGCGAACCTGTCCACCTGCAATCACAACTTGGCAAAATGTTAAACTGCAGAAGAGTTCTGTTGTTAAGTCTGGCCCACCAATTGTGTAAGAGCAAGGCCTGTCAATCACCTCATACAAGTGAGTTTGAGTTGATTTATCTCTGCTTCCTTTGATAAGAAGTAAAGACTGCTTCTTAAATTTGTGATTACAGATTCACTTTTGCAAGCCTGAGCCGCAAGTTCTCAGAAGCTGTGAATGCATCTTGATACATTTTTAAAGAGCTACAATAGATCCCAATAACGTGCAGTGGATTACTGGCAAATTTTAGCATATTTTGACAAGTGTTAATGTATAGTGATGATAATGAACATGTACACACTAATAAACACAACCCTCTGCAGGATATGATAATGTAAGGCATCTATAAACTTACTGCACTGTATCTATACCCTGATAATATATATATAAAAAAATATAAAAAATAAAAATGTCATACACCAAATTTGCACCCACAAGCCTTAGGTGGTCGCCTAGTCTGCCTCTATTGTAACACCAGACCTGGTTGTAAAGCAGATAAAAAGAAATATTATTAAGTTAAATTGGTGAAAGATATAAAGTTTAGCAAACGCCTGTGTTAAAATATAAATATTTTTTTTTTTATCAACTCTGTTGTTCCACTATATTTCTTCGCTGTCTATATTATTGAAGTGGGTTAAAGTGACGGTAAACCTTAACTAATAAAATGTCATATACTGTATGTAATCTTTGCCATTAAAAAAAATATGTGTACCTTTTATGTTTTTAATCCATCTGTGAAAGGGTTAAATTAGTTCCTATAGTAATGCTTCTATTGCATTGTTATGACAGTCCACTTGGATGAACAATTCTAGTGGACATCCAATCAGCATGTGTGTCATTTGACAATCTTGAAGTCCAGTCCTTTTAAAGCCCTTAGAAAGCCTATGTAGAGAGAGGTTGGGGCTGCATTATACATCAAAGCCCAGCTAAAAGAGAAAATAAAGTAGGGCTGAGGAACAGACAATACAAATTAGGATTATAAATCTTTTATTATAATATATATATATATATATATCTACACTTTAAAAGATATATATATATATATATATATATATATATATATATATATATATATATATATATATATATACACACATAACTAATATATTTTTCATTGCAACTGAAATTTATCATAATAATAATAATAATTATAATAATAATGTTTTATCAATTTAAGATATTTTTTAAAGAATATGTATCATATAGAGTGACACTATCAATTATATCTAAAATGATTTATAGTATATGTAAAAAATGTTGGTATATGGCAAGCCATTTGTCCTCTTATAATTATTAAGAGCAAAGACTATACAGTATTTGCAAAGCATAAAATAAAACAAAAACAAATCATTAAAAATGTTATATATTGTTTTGTATATAGCCTATAATATTTAAATGTCCCTTAATAACACTTCTGAAAATCTCTTTATTTGTTTTTTATAATTTGTCATTTTTAATGCTATTAGCTTACAGGAAATGTTTATGTGTATAATATAAAGATGTAAATGACACCCTAGTGCACAGCAGTTCACTTTTACTGGATATATTATTATATCAATTGTTACCAATCGTTACAATATTTTAAATAGTAGAACCAGCTAGCAGTTTTGTTTTAATTATGTCATTGCATTTGAAAATGAGGAATATTCTACAAAGCACAGACTGTAGCGCATAAAAGTAACCAAGTCAAGGACACTGAAGGTAATGCATAAAGAATACTAAAAGTCTTAAAAGCAATTAAACATGTTCTGTAATGACTAAATTAACCCCATGCTGAGTTTGTGTTCAGGTCAGCACCATTATGAAATCTGCAGAATTTTTTAGTTGATTAATACAAATGAGATTCATGGAAAATGTACTATATGTCAAAATAATAATAATACAAATAATAATAATAAAACAAACTAAAGCTAACAGAAACTATTTCAGAGACAGTTTGCCTAGAATTACAAAACTATGTAAAACATGGAGTAGGTATAATGAAATGAAATACATTTTAAATAACAGAATTATACATTTTATATGGGGAAACAAAACTTGAAACGAGAATCACTGGAGTAGGTAAAACTTAGCTTTTAATCAATCTCATTTAAAACAGGGTATAACGTTTATTTTCAGAGGGCCGCCTAAAAGATGCTTCAAAGAAATAAGGAGTTAAATCAAATCAGCTGACATGTTTCGGCACTCTGCTGTAATCTAAGCTGTAACATTGATCCAACTTCCCTGCAAATAAACAATGTACTTTCCTCTTATTGGATAAAACATAAAATCATATGGGAACTCCTACTCTCCTTCAGATGAACTTGGTATACAGGAGATAAAGTACGAATGTCTTAGAATCAATGTCTTAGAATCAGTGCATACATGTATACTGTGTACAAAGGACCATACTTGAGGCATATTGGAAAGCAGTGACATACAATTTCATAGGGTTAGTGCTACAAGTCTAATGATTTGTTTTATTTTATGCCTTGTATATACAATGACTCCAAACATACAGAGAAAAATAACATGAAATAATATGAAAACAGAGTAAGATCCTAACAAGTGTGTTACTGTAAACTGTGTTGTTCTTTATCTGATTATCAATGTTACATTTAAAAAATATATATATATTTGCAAGAAAATATAAAGTAAAAAAAAGAGGAAATAGTAATGAACATGTTTAAGATATATAGGGTTAGATTATGAGTGGAGCGATATCTCAACATGCACCCGTAAAGGGACAAATTTGCTCATTTGCGGGCACACATTAAATAACCAGCCATTACAAGTGGCTGGTTAATGCTCCTGTGAGCCTGCAGTTTCACTTTGCACTTGGCGCAATTAACCAGAGGTCAGACCTCTGGTTAATGAAAAAAAGTGCCCCAATTACCCCCTAAATAAAGAGTACAGTAGTTAACATTAAAAAATAAAGATGAGCATTTTTATTTATTTATTAAAAAAAAAACTGCACAAAGCAGTTATAAAGGGTTAAAGTTACGGGATGTGAAGTGTTAAAAAAAAAGGCACCTAAAGTGCCTTAACATTGATGTCAATGGGGGACTGTGTTCTCACTTTAAAAGGACAGTCTACTCAAAGAATTGCTAGTTTTTACAAATATAGATAATCCCTTTATTACCCATTCCCTAGTTTTGCATAACCAACAGTTATATTAATATACTTTTTACCTCTGTGATTACCTTGTATCTAAGCCTCTGCTGACTGACTCCTTATTACAGTTCTTTTGACAGACTTACATATTAGCCAATTAGTGCTGTCTCCTAGGTAACTCCACGGGCATTAGCACAATGTTATCTATATGGCACACATGAACTAATGCCCTCTAGCTGTGTAAACCTTTCAAATGCATTTGGATAAGAGGCTGCCTTCAATGGCTTAGAAATTAGCATATGAGCCTACCTAGGTTTAGCTTTCAACTAAGAATACCAAGAGAACAAAGCAACATTTTATGATAAAAGTAAACTGGAAAGTTATTTAAAATTGTATGCACTCTCTGAATCATGAAAGTTTAATTTTGGTTAGACTGTCCCTTTAAATATATATGTATATGCTAGTGTAAATATATATTTATGTGTAAATATGTATATATACACCAATAAACACATAAATATATATATATATATATATATATATATATACATTCATATGCATATACATTTCTTTATTGCTGCCCAACGCTGTGCAAATTGCCCCCTGCGCTGAACTAGGTTGTTTACCGTATCTTGCAGCATGAGAATGAGGCTCCCATTGGAGCCTATGGAACCATGCTCTTGTGAGCAAAAGGCTTCCAGGTAATGCAAATGCGAGGTCACATTCGCATTGCGCCTGACCTGTAATAACAGCGCACATTTGCGTGTGCTGGTATTACTGAGTGGAGCGCAAATATTGCGCTAGCTAAAGCGCAATATTGCGCTCCACTTGTAATATAGGCCATAATCAGAAGGGTGCATGAAAGTATTTTGACATTGCTGTAATGTGGAATAAATAGGACATTCTTTTGGTATAGGTTACCACGTCTGGAAGAGGCTAACTATAGAAGAGAGGTTATTTTTGCTAGCATGGGATGTAGCTGGAGTAGGTGGCAATAGGGTGTGGTATTTAGATAAAGACAAATTAGATTTGTGGCCATGAAATTAAACCTTCCTGATTCAGATAAATCATACCATAAAAAATAAAATAAACTTTCCAAATTACTGGCTATTAATTTACATCTTTCTTTTGGTATCTGCTATTGATACCTAGACCCTTTCATACTGAGAAGGCCTCAGGAACATGAATTCCCCTTGAACAGTTTCTTAAAGCTGTGTTTGCATCAACATTTCTAACAATCCTATATTATTAAAGGCCAGGTATGTTTGTCCAAAGCTGTCATGAGCAGTAGAGACGGCGTGAGGACAAACATTCCTGGCTGTAAGGATCAGTCAGTGAGGATCAGACAGCAGAGAGGGTGGGCGGGAGCGGGTGTGGTGGCGGCGTGACCAGACGGGAGCGGCCATGGCGGGAGCGAGGCTGAACAGGAGCGGGTGTGAAAGAGGCGTGACCGGACGGGAGCGGGCGTGGTCAGCGGGAACGAGGATGGGTGGGACCGCTGCACTGCAGAAAATGGCCCGTGTACACGGGCTTTATTACTAGTATTATACATAAAGACCCATGCACTCTTCTAAGCCTATTTCCATATGAGCTCATGGAAAGGGTCTATGTTTCAACAACAAATACTAAGAGAGAGAGAGTTAATAAGTGATTTGTAAGCACGTGCACTTCATTTGTTTAATTAACAGAATACAAAAGAAAACTAAAAAAAAAAAAGACAAAATTAATTTCTTGAAAAGTGATTCATCCAAAACAAATGATTCTGCCTTCACAAGTCTAATATCTATAAATCTATCCAGGTACTTGTCTACAAGGACTGGAATTGACACAATTATTTCATCAGCCTGTTAAGCAACACAAACCAAAATAATAAACTCAGCACATTTTTAAAGTAAGTTCTGGTGCATCTTACCTTTATTTTGCAAAGTAGTTTTCGAGTAATGTGACACTATTTATTAAATGTATATATTTTATTATATTGATATCCAAAGTAAAGCTTCCGAATGACTGAAACCAGACTTAGCTGAGCAGTTACTTGAACAATATATAATGAAAAGCAATAGTTTTTTAAGACTTTATTTTAATGGATAAATGCATTTTTAATATATTTTTGGTTCTACTGAATTATAGACGCTCTTCAATTTTGTATGATGTCAAATAATAATTTACCGGCCTGTCAAAAATCTCTTGGAGCTACAGGCATCTACTCTAAGTTTATTCCTTGCACCCACTCTGCTTCCAAAATCGATTAATTCTCTATTCTGTTCTGACATTTCTAGCAACAAAGTTGAAATTAGCAAACTTTGCTCTAAGGGTTTTCTCAGAATAAAAATGTATATATTTCTCTAAAATTGAAATAATATGCTAGAAAAGTAAGTTTGTCCTACACAGCAAAATTAATGGATGTGAGGTGATGATTCTTCAGCAATGGCTCAACATTTTTTAATTAGCTGAATTAGTGCTATTCTGTACACTTACCGAGCATTTTTACCTGCAAGTGTTCATTCAGATTTTATGTGCCCCTCCCCCCCAAAAAATGAGATTCCAATAAGATTAAAAAATGCCATTTTTTTAACAAGTGCCATAAATAATAAAATTATTTATGTTTAGAGTAATATCTATATAATACATAAAGCTGGTATCTTGGTTGATTGTATCATTTAAAGAATTTAACTTTCTTTCATGCAACAGTAAAAAAAATAAACACTTTGAGATTATAATACATAGGCCCACATGTGTTAAAAGCCGACCGGACAAGCTTTTCAACTTGAGAAGTTGTCCGGTCGCCTTCCCGGCATACAGGAAGCAGATTCTGTTTGTCCCCTGCCCATATGTATCATTACACGCTCAAGTGAGCGTGTAAAGGCCGCCCCTTCTCTCGCACGACCAATCGTAAGAAAGAAGGGCAGGTCAATCACCCAGAACAAGTGAGCTTGGGGTGAATTCTCTCCGCCACTTCAGAGGTGGCAAAGAGTGTAAGAAGCAGTGGTCTGATGACGGCAGCTTCTTACATTGCTGGAAGCAAATTCGCATTTGCAAATTTCCCCCTGCATGGCCTCTGGAGCAGTTTACGCTGCTTCATACATGGAGTCCATAATGCTTAATTATGCATAATAAAAAAAACTTTAAGGGGGCGGAGCCTACTCTCAGTGCGGTAGGACGCGTCTATGTGAAGCTCCTGCTAACAGATACAATTTGTGTGGTTTTTCTGCTTAGAATCTACATTATCATACTCCTTTGTGATCATCTGTTCAACTGAGATCCGACAGATGTTAAGAGTGGATGCTCCAACTGCGTTTTTACCTATGTTCTCTGAGACTGCTGTGTAACACGTATCATCTCAGGCCTAGCAGCCATTTTACTGCCACGTTTGAGCAGCAAGAGCGAACTTCCACAAAAATTTGCGAACGGGCGAACCGGGTGAACCGCCATAGACTTCAATAGGCAGGCGAATTTTAAAACCCACAGGGACTCTTTCTGGCCACAATAGTGATGGAAATGTTGTTTCAAGGGGACTAACACCTGGACTGTGGCATGCCGGAGGGGGATCCATGGCAAAACTCCCATGGAAAATTACATAGTTGATGCAGAGTCTGGTTTTAATCCATAAAGGGCATAAATCACCTAACATTCCTAAATTGTTTGGAATAACGTGCTTTAAAACATCAGGTATGATGTTGTATCGATCAGGTAGTGTAAGGGTTAATCCCGCTTCACAGTGAGCAGTGTAGGTGATATACCTGCCCTGACCATGCTTTGCAGACCAGGTATCAGTGGTCAGATGGACCCTTGCCCCAACACTGTGTGCCAGACATGCTATTATAGCAGACTTATATGGCTTTGGCGTTGGTTTTTGGTAATTAGAAGGCTGCTAAATGCCACTGCGCACCACACGTGTTTTATGCCCAGCAGTGAAGGGGTTAATTAGGGAGCATGTAGGCAGCTTGTAGAGTTAATTTTAGCTTAAGTGTAGTGTAGTAGACAACCCAAAGTATTGATCTAGGCCCATTTTGGTATATTTCATGCCACCATTTCACCGCCAAATGCGATCAAATAAAAAAAAAATTGTTCACTTTTTCACAAACTTTAGGTTTCTCACAGAAATTATTTACAAACAACTTATGCAATTATGGCATAAATGGTTGTAAATGCTTCTCTGGGATCCCCTTTGTTCAGAAATAGCAGACTTATATGGCTTTGGCGTTGCTTTTTGGTAATTAGAAGGCTGCGAAATGCCACTGCGCACCACACGTGTTTTATGCCCAGCAGTGAAGGGGTTAATTAGGGAGCATGTAGGCAGCTTGTAGAGTTAATTTTAGCTTAAGTGTAGTGTAGTAGACAACCCAAAGTATTGATCTAGGCCCATTTTGGTATATTTCATGCCACCATTTCACCGCCAAATGCGATCAAATAAAAAAAAATTGTTCACTTTTTCACAAACTTTAGGTTTCTCACAGAAATTATTTACAAACAACTTATGCAATTATTGCATAAATGGTTGTAAATGCTTCTCTGGGATCCCCTTTGTTCAGAAATAGCAGACTTATATGGCTTTGGCGTTGCTTTTTGGTAATTAGAAGGCTGTGAAATGCCACTGCGCACCACATGTGTTTTTTGCCCAGCAGTGAAGGGGTTAATTAGGGAGCATGTAGGGAGCTTGTAGAGTTAATTTTAGCTTAAGTGTAGTGTAGTAGACAACCCAAAGTATTGATCTAGGTCCATTTTGGTATATTTCATGCCACCATTTCACCGCCAAATGCGATCAAATAAAAAAAAATTGTTCACTTTTTCACAAACTTTAGGTTTCTCACAGAAATTATTTACAAACAACTTATGCAATTATGGCATAAATGGTTGTAAATGTTTCTCTGGGATCCCCTTTGTTCAGAAATAGCATACTTATATGGCTTTGGTGTTACTTTTTGGTAATTAGAAGGCTGCTAAATGCCACTGCGCACCACATGTGTTTTATGCCCAGCATTGAAGGGGTTAATTAGGGAGCATGTAAGGAGCTTGTAGAGTTAATTTTAGCTTAAGTGTAGTGTAGTAGACAACCCAAAGTATTGATCTAGGCCCATTTTGGTATATTTCATGCCACCATTTCACCGCCAAATGCGATCAAATTAAAAAAAAAAATCGCAATTTTAGGTTTCTCACTGAAATTATTTACAAACAGCTTGTGCAATTATGGCACAAATGGTTGTAAATGCTTCTCTGGGATCCCCTTTGTTCAGAAATAGCAGACATATATGACTTTGGCATTGCTTTCTGGTAATTAGAAGGCCGCTAAATGCTGCTGCGCATCACACGTGTATTATGGCTAGCAGTGAAGGGGTTAATTAGGTAGTTTGTAGGGAGCTTGCGGGGTTAATTTTAGCTTTAGTGTAGAGATTAGCCCCACCTGATCTCCCCACCTGACACATCAGACCCACTGATCCCTCCCAAACAGCACCCTTCCCTCCCCCACCCCACAATTGTCCCCGCCATCTTAAGTACTGGCAGAAAGTCTGCCAGTACTAAAATAAAAGGTTTTTAATTTTTTTTAAATTTATTTTAGCATATTTACATATGCTGTGGTGTAGCATCCCCCCTTAGCCCCCAACCTCCCTGATCCCCCCCAAAACAGCTCTCTAACCCTCCCCATCTGCCTTATTGGCGGCCATCTTGGGTACTGGCAGCTGTCTGCTATTATTTCACAGTCAAAAAAGTGTTGTTTTTTTTAAATGTACACTACTGTTACACCAGATATGAGTGGTGGCACTCGGCAAGTGGGCACAGTATACGCTGTGAGCCTGACACACACGCTGGCAGGCAGGCAACTGCAATTAGATTACACAGGGAAAAAAAAAAGTAGACTGATGTTCTAGCCCTAAAAAGGGCTTTTTGGGGTGCTGTCCTTACAGCAGAGATCACATGAGTCCTTCAGGACTGTAGTGGACACTGAATACACTAGCCTAGCTATCGATTTCCCTATTAAATCAGCAGCAGCTGCACTGTCCCTCCTCTCACTAAGAATGCAGCTTCCAAATGAATCTAAAATGGATGCTGTCCAGGAGGTGGGAGGGTCTGGGAGGGAGGGTCTGCTGCTGATTGGCTGTAATGTGTCTTCTGGCTGTGAGGTACAGGGTCAAAGTTTACTCAATGATGATGAATAGGGGGCGGACCGAACATCGCATATGTTCGCCGTCCTCGGCGAACGCGAACATGCTATGTTCACCGGGAACTATTCTCCGGCTAACTATTCGCGACATCACCTCACTAATCAAAGCCTGTGCGAGAAGTGAAACATAGGTCTGGGGCTGCCGCACAATTACCCCCCCCCCCAAACTCTGGGGTTAAGATATCCTGCAATAGGATAATTACTTACTCACTATTCAAGATATTGCTTGTGTTCGACACTCAACCTGTGCAACATATGCCATGAGGTAACAGTAGTCCTTCTACTGCAACGGCTTACCGAATCAGGGAGAGGTTCAGTGAACTTATAATTTTCTGGAAGCAACATGATCATGGATGCTCTAAACAAGTGCAAAACAGAATTATCCCAGATGATCAAGAGCCATTTAGTGGAGCTTGAACAGAAGATAGTGAAACTGTTATCTAGTTATGCTCCCCTTCATCCCGAACAAACTATCTCGCCCACAGACACTTGGTGGCAGACATCCGAAAGTGGAGAGTTGGAGATGACAGCACATAGGGGCCGGAGCATTTGAAATCTGCTCTGCATTCCAGATATAACAGAGACAGCCTGCTCAGATAGAGATGTGTATGCTGCACAGAGTCCTACAGCTGTATGGAAAGACTGCCTGGGGGCTATATTGAGGCACTAAATGAAGAACTAATAGACCCCAACATGGGTCTTTGATTATTACAGAGGACAATGTAGGGGTAAAGTCTGGAATACAGCTGCCTGTATGTGTTGCTTGGGGAGGCATGGCCGGCCTCCCGGAGTATAACAAAGGGCTGATTTATACCCGTTGTGGTGTGAGATACTGCGCCCATCAGATTTCAAGGGTCTTGCTAACCGGACTTTCCCTAAGTAAACAAGCCCAACATGGATCCAGGCTGTTAAGCCTCAGACTGATTAAAAACATTATGGTTCTAATTATCAGCGTAATTAGATCTGGAGTGGGATAACAGAAACAGAACTCTGTTTCTTCAGAAGGACTATATCCCTGTATCCATTCCCGTATACTCAGGCTTATGACGGCTTATAGGTCTAATACGCAGTTTGAGGGACATGCTGTTATATTGGGGATCTTAGTTCCTGCTGCCGCAACGAATTACTGATGTTATGTATTTCATGTTAGTTATCTCCCGCTAGTTATTATTTACTGAACTTTTGTTTACTAAAGTGTGATAGATCATTATGATGTAATATAGATGTTCATAGTATAGTGTAAGGCACTGTACAGCTGTCACTGAACCACTTTACCCATATATATGATTAAGCTCATTATCTACTCAGGGCTCTAACATTTAGCTAATCTTATAACTCCTACATTAAGGTTGGTGCATCTGTGAGGTGTCTAGAACTGATCCCCACTAATGCAAATTTGTCCATATAGTTAGTGTATTCAGTCCTATTAGGTTTAAGTTTAGTTTTTTCTATTTTTTAGATATGATGTTCACCTCAATAAAATACCTTATATATATGCAATTATTTGGCACTTAAGTTTCCCTATCTTACCCTTACCTAGGCAGTCAGATACTAATATTATTTTGATAAAGGGGACAACGTGGTCAACATAGCAAAAAAGGGCACCATAATTCACTGACTCCTCTGTTGCAATGTTATGTCTGCCCTATTTTCTTTCTACTTATCATATTCTATAAAGCAGATCTATTTGTTGGTCCCTAGTGATTCCGCCCATCTATATCTAAGTTTAACAAACTGAGAGCGATCTAAATAGAAAGTTGAGGATACCTTCCACGATAACATAGACCCAAAAGTGCACATTGTACTACTCATCTCTAACATTGTTATTGCCTAGCTTACTTTATAGTTATCAGCATTTTTGTCTTACTATGGCGGTAACAGTCATTATGTTATGATTTCACTGTTGAAGTATATTATGCTACTTATCTCTAACATAATATGGCTTGATTAGCAATGTATAATATTTCTGCTGCAATTGGTATTTCCTAGTGCACTCAATAGTCATGGGGTAGTAGCAATTATTATGTTATTATTCCATAGTCAAAGTATCTTGTACTATTCATTCCTGAACAAATGCATATTTTCCTTACTTGAACACATGCATATTTTCCTTACTTAAGGTCCAAAAGAGGCCTACTATAAGAAAACCCTCCCTTACTATAATACTAATTACATTGGAGGCCCAAAAGTGGCCTTACTTGTTTTAAGGAGGTAATAAAATCAGGGTTTGAATTAGTTACCATCTGTGACACATTTAAGCAATTGTTTAGACTACAGATTATATTTATGTGTTTATTATACATCCGTCATAATATCTGTAATTACTTGTATATATTCCATCTTATTGTAATTGAGTTTGATGCTCACAAGAGCTATGTATTGAATATGCGTTTGTGTGTATGCATCTTTAACCCTTAATAAAAATTATTAAAACAAAAAACAAAAAACTTTAGAATATAATTCCATAGATTTTTTTGTCCCTCTTTCCTGTAGTTTTAAGTCTGAAAACTGTGGATTTCCAGTCCTGAAAACTGAAAGAGCACATGGCAGGGTTTATAAGCCTAATATTGTCATGTATCACTCCCAAATTTGCAGTTTGTTACCTTATCATCTCTGGTAAAACCAAAAAATTGAGATTTTGTTAATACTATTATCAAGTCAGGATTGTCTCCTCCAGATAAGGAATGTGGTGAGTGAAGTCTGACCATTGAAAAACAATTGCAGCAAACAAGGTATTAATCTATTCAAATAATTTTTAGGATATGCTGATATGTTAATCTGTTTGAAGAATGCAAAAAATATTATTATTACAGGTAGTTAACCCTTTAAAGGGAAATAGGACCATTTATCAAGCTCCAAATGGAGCTTGAGGGCCCGTGTTTCTGGCAAGTCTTCAGACTCGCCAGAAACGCAAGTTATGGAGCAGCCGTCTAAAGACCGCTGCTCCATAACCTGTCCACCTGCTCTGATGAGGCGGACAGAGATCGCCACAATTCAACCTGATCGAGTACAATCGGGTTGATTGACACCCCCTTGGTGGCTGCCGATTTGCCGTGAATCTGCAGGGGGCGGCGTTGCACCAGCAGCTCACAAGAGCTGCTGGTGCAATACTGAATACGGAGAGCGTAAAGCTCTCCGCATTCAGCGATGTCTGTCGGACCTGATCCGCAATGTCGGATCAGGTCCGACAGACATTTGATAAATAGGCCTCATAGTCTAGCCCCAATACATAATTTTGATTACTTATTGTTACATACTAGAAAAGCATTCTGCAACTGGTCCCACATCTATAAGCTTGTAAGAAGTACATGAAACATTTAAATATTCACTGTTTGTTAGGAGTCAAAAATGGTCACCAAGCTCCGCCCACCTATTGTGTTTTTTATTTTGGTATGTTAAGTTTCAACAATCACAATCAACTCTTAAATAAGTTTTCCTACTCACATGCTGATTTGTGCATGTGCAATTTGAAATAACTAACTTAAAAATACTAAACGTGCACTGCTAAACTGTCATAGAAGAAAACAGCTAACTGGACCAGAAAAAGGCTGTGGGCAAAGCTTGGCGGCCATTTTCAGCTGCTAACAAACAATGATTATTTAAAAGTTTAATGTACTTCTTACAAACTTATAGATGTGTAACCCGTTGCAAGACGTTTGTCTGATATGTAACAATAAGTATTGGGTCTAGATTGTCCCTTTAATTTATTATTTGAAGTAAGATCTGCTTATTTTGATCTTCAAACTAACTAACTAAACTAACAGCTTGTTCGTAGGATGAAAGCTGACTGGTCGATAGCAAATATTCCTGCTGCTCCATTGGTGAACAGTCACATGCCACTTAAGCATAAGCAAAAAAAAATTTTTTTTTTCAGCAAAGTCACAAAAATTAGCAAAAATACTGTAATATATATTAAAATGAAACGATGCAACAAATGACAAATATATTCATGTTTTATTTATTTCTCACTGGATAATAAAGGATCATTTGCATATTAATAGCAAATAAAGATTCTTCTTAACCCCTTGTTTCTTATTTAAAAGCATGCAATCCCCTCCATAAGCAGGCATTGTAGAATGAAGATTTTTCTTTTTATATAAGCTCATATCATTTGTATGACCTTATTATTTTTGTATCTTTGCAATAAGCCTTTATCTTTTGTGTCAAACCTGTTTACAATTATTTTTTTTACATAATTCCCTGCAAAGTCAATGTCACCTAAGTCTGGAGTGCTGACCGTACAGCATAATGACATCTTTTGTGTACAGAATAACAGAGTTTGCTTTTTCTACATTTTCCTAAAAATGGTAAATTGGCCTCTAATTAAGTCTTCATAACAGTAAATGCTGAATACTGAATTGAAAGTGAAATTGTTAAAAATGAAAATATATTTTTAATAAAGTTATGTAGTTACATTGGGTGAAAACTAAAGATGAATTCATTATTAAGCTTCATTTTATATAGCTGTATGATGTACAAATTAAGGTATGACTAAAAATACAGGAAAAGCAGTTCCTATGGACTATATGCCCTTATAGGAAATTAAGACAGACCCATAGTCCTGAAATCCCAGTGAATCATTTGCCCAGATAATACAGGCATGTATCAGTGTCCTTTTCTTTACAAATATTTTACTAGAAAGTCACTTAAAATACTTTACTGTTCAATTAAAGGGACATTGTACTCTTAACATTTTCTCCAATTTAACATGTTCCCAATGGTGCATATTACCTGCTGGAGTGTATTTCATTGTTCGCAAATATCTACTTTACTTTTATTTGTTATTTGAAATAGTTTATTTTGCCTGTTGTATCAGCACTGACTAATCTCCCTATGGGGGGGGGGGGGGGGGGCATTTGAAGGAGAAATTTTGTATGTGAAATATGTGTTTATTCAACATCCCCAGCCATAATTAGCATTCCAATACCTAACAAATACTTGCAGGCTCAACCGATCGTTATTGGCATGAATTAGGATATGGTTTTAAAGGGATATTAAAACCCAAAATGTTTTCTACATGATTCAGATAGAGCATATAATTTTAAGCAACTTTGTAATTTATTTAATTATCAATTTTTATTTGTTGTATTGGTATATTTTTATGAAAAGCAGGAATGTATGCTTAGGAGCTGGACCATTTCTTGAGCACTATATGGCAGCAGTTTTGCAAGAATGTTACCCATTTGCAAGAGGACTAGATGGCAGCATGATTTTCTGCCATTTAGTACTACAGATGCCTACCTAGGTATCTCTTCAACAACGAATATCATGGTAACTAAGCAAATTTGACAATAGAAGTACTGTAAAATTTTTTTTACAAATAGTATGCTTTGTCTAAACCACAAAATATTTGTTTTGTGTTTCATATCCCTTTAATGAAAAAGTAGCTATTTCAAATACAGAAATAAATAGGACGGAACAATTTCCCATAATTTAATATTCTGCAGTAAGTATATCAGGTCATTTGGAACTCGTTAAAGGGAAACAAATGTTATAGTACAGTGTCCCTTTAAATTCTCAACCTTAGGAAGCCTTATACATATTGTCAATATTAACGTTCAACTGAAATGAATTCAGTGTGGGCAAACTGCTTAAAGGGTTACGAAACACCTTGTAATTAAAATACTTTTGTGGAGGTGTATAATAAATTAACATACCAGTCCTTCTGAAATCTTATTCACTGTAATTGTCAATGGCCCCCCACCCACTTGCCTTATTGGAAGGAGTCATTTACTACCTCTGATGAAGCCAGTAAGGTATGGACTTGCAGCAGTGTTAGATTGATGAATGCTGCAATGGGCACTTCCCATTCTCAGAAATGGAAAATACACAATCATAGTTAAAGGGACAGTAAAGTTCAAATTAGACATTTATGATTCAGAAAGAAAATACAATTTACTTCCATTATCAAATGTGCTTTATATATCAAACTACTCAACAAATCAGCAAAATTTGGACACATTTGCATTTGTCAGAAGCCTGAATGCAAATCTCTAATATATATTGATAAACCTAGAAAATATTTTACTGTAAAAAAAAAACTGCTGCATTAATGTGCTAAATATCTTCTTTCACCTATCAAATTAAACTATGCACATAAAAGGTCTACTATGGATTTGTATCATGGATGCTGCTTTTTTATTTGCAACTTTGCACACATAAAATGAGCTGTGTATATGTATTAGATTTATGTTGATGGGATTATTTTTTTCAATGTAACACAATGGTGCTTTCTTAATTTTGTAGAATAAATACAAACTTTCCAATTTTCCATAAGGAGCTTGATAAATCGGCCCCAATGTATTCAATAGTTTGATTTAACTAAGCTTGTCCTATATAATGCTAGATCTAAGTACTGTTTCGTAATTATTTTCAAAAGAAACAGCGGCAACTTGTGAGTGATCCTGGTTTCAGTAGCTACAGTATATGCTGACATGTAATTAATATTAATATGTTGTGTATTACTTTCTATTTGACTAGCAAAACTTTATTTATTCTTAACACTAGGGACATTAAAGGGATATGAAACCCAAAATGTGTATTTTGTGATTCAAGCAGAGCATACAATCTTAAACAAAATGTTTCCAATTTACTTCTATTATCAAATGTCATTGTTTTTTATATCCTTTGTTGAAGAGTACAGGAGTGTGCATGTGTCTTTAGCATTCCGTGGTTGCAGTATTTGCAATATTTATATAAAATTGTTGAAAACGCTCCTGCCAGATGGCTGAAGACACGTGCACACTCCTATGCACACCTAGTATTACTTTTTAACAAAAAAATTTAAACAAAACAGATAAACGAAGCAAATTGGGAAGCTGCTTAAAATGGCATGCTCTATCCAGTCCATTTAAGTTCAATTTTTACTTTACTATCCCTTTAAATTAAAGGAAAAGGGGGCAAAATAAATCAAATATTTTTTGCATTTTATAAATACTTTATGTAATATAAAAAATAAATAAATAAATGCTTCACGTGCCTGTAAGTTGCTTGAGCATCTTTCATCTATGAAAGTGCATTTCCTTGTATGGAAAGTATTATATGCGTTTTAATCCTAAATAATTGTATTCAGCAAATAAAAGTTTATCATGCATATGAAAGAACTTTAATTTAATATGTTTGTTTTTTCCATGAAAAAATGGATTATTATTACCCATTTAATGTATACAGAAATAAACCATGCATGCATATTTGTTCACTGAATAATACATTATTAATCCTTACTGGTTGGTAGGTACAGAATCCACATTTTCATTGGTGGAGAGAGGAAAGCCTCTACAAATTTTAAAAACAAATTGTAAATTGATTAAAAACATCAATGTTTATTTTCAATTAAATTGGTTGCTATTTTGAAATACATTTTTTAATTGAATAAAGATAAAATCTATTCCATCTACCATTCAAATTACAGAATCTTCTGTTAACTTGACGTCACATTTATTACTGTTAAAAGTCCCTGCTTTTAAACATATCTTTGAGTACAAAACAATTATAAGATATTGGCTATGGCATGCACGTTCACAGGATAACTCTAGATGTCTTAAAATAACAATATGCTTTAAGACAATAGGCCAAAGTTTCCAGCTCATAATACTTGCATGTAAGTTTAATAAAATGGACCATTGCACACATCTCTACAACCAGTACTTAATCTCCTTATTGTAATCTGCATTAATGTATCACATTAAGGATGTTTTAATGAGTTGGCTAGTTTTTCTGCACTGTGATTCTAATTCTTCTCCAAAGGTAATAAAGTACTTTCCTAAAAATAGTTCATTACTTTTTTATTCTGTTTTTTTTTTAAACATGCTTACATAATATATTTAGTGTAATATGTGCAACACCAATTACAATTTAGTTTAAAGACTTCAACTAAGGTTTTAGTTTTTCCATTTTTTCCCTCCAATAATTATAATCCATACTGTGATATACATATTACATGGTCTGTTGAATTTTAGCAACACTGCAAGAAATATTTAACTTGGTAGTTTGTAACTGAGATACATATTTGCACTTTTAAAACTGTATTGGACAGACTAGATATCAAACGTATTAACTGAATTCTAGTTATTTTTTACCCTACTGGACTGCTCTGTGAATGCCTCAGTTATTATTTAATAATGATTAATTGTGCAGAATTTTGGAATGAGTCTCTATGATATAAATCATGAGCCATAACAGAATTTTGAAATGTGCGCAACAACAAAAATAAACGTAGAATCTCAATGGGTCAAGCAACTGAGAAATCCAAACAGTGTGTTCATTATTAGTATAAAACCCACAGCTGTTAATGTAATTATCCATGTAATGGGCTGTTAATACACTTGCCTCTAATGCTGTCTGCATTCTGTCATCAAAAATAATGATAACAATTATACTGTAGATAATACCAATGTGAATATAGATGTTAACATGAAATGAAGTGTCATTGTTTTGTTGGAATTAATCTACCCAAGACACTTATGTTAAATACTGTAGCCTACTGTCCTTCTTAATCCCTTAGGGACCAGCAACGTTGCTGGTCTTTGCATTACTTACAGCTATAATACAGAAATAAACATAGAGATGCACTCAGCTAGGCTTAGAACTAATGCTAGATACATTTCCTTGCTTGGTCCCTCCTTACTCCCAGGGTACAAACTCTTTCTGCACACTATGCCTTTCACAAAGGTAAAATCTCCTGTAGCATATCAGTCTGATCCTGCCAAATGACAGTCCAGCACCAAAACACCAGGCAAATCTCCTTTGAACAAGGGAAAACAAACAAACCCCAGATGTACGTTTCGACCTCTATGGGCCTTGTCAGTGAGGTGCAGTTGCATCCCTCTAGGGCATGTGTGCAAGGAAACCACGTCTGGTTACCCCTTTTTCTCTTAGGGTGACCTAAGAGCATTTGCATAAATACAGAAATAAACATAGAGATGCACTCAACTAGGCTTAGAACTGAAGCTGGAAATATTTCCTTGCTTAGTCCCTCCTTACTCCCAGGGTACAAACTCTTTCTTTACACTATGCCTTTCACAAAGGTAAAATCTCCTGTAGCATATCAGTCTGACCCTGCCAAATGACAGTCCAGCACCGAAATACCAGGCACTTTGAACAAGGGAAAACAAACAAACCCCAGACGTACGTTTCAGTCTCTATGGGCCTCGTCAGTCTGGTGCAGTTGCATCTCTATGTTTATTTCTGTAGGGAAGGTATAATAGCATGGTCTCGCTGCTTGCAACATGACCCACTCTATTATTAACAAGGAAACCATTAACGACCAGTGACATTTTTAAGGGGTTAAATGTCAGCAAAAAGTCGAAATGCTTTCAACAATGTTATACATATTGGGCACTAGATGGAAACAGTGTTTAACCATGTATACTGGTAAAAGTATTGTTGCAAAACTGCTGCCAAATAGTGCTTTAGACACATGCATATTTCGGAGCATACCTACGTATGCTCTTTTGCAAAGGGTACAAAGAACAAGATACGTTTGATATAATATATTTGAACTAGATTGTTATTTAAATTATATTTTCTGTATAAGTCATAAAATTCATTTTTCAAGTAACTTTAACCCCTTCGCTATTTTGCTATTACTCGATTTACTCTTTTTTCAAACCCAAAACGTCTGTTCTCCACTTTCAATACTCTTCTCCGCCCACCCCTACCTCCTAATACAACTTCTCTGTCAGCTCAAGACTTTGCCAGCCACTTCAATTGTTTCATTGTTGTGCATACTCTTTAATATCTGTTCATGCCCTTAATGGCATCGCTTTCTCTTCATATTAACGCAAACATAAAAAAAATTAAAAAACAAAAACAAATTGAGACTTGATAATATCTTGATATTGCTCCCCACTTCCCCAAGATCTCAATCAACTCAATCTCAGTGTATCTTATGACTCCAGCCATTGTATAGGTAGAACTTCCTCAATAATCAATAGCTGTAATAATACTGAGTTCTTCAATGGTGATATGAATCGAATTTGATTTGACAGTGGCCATACAAATATTACTTTTAACCGTTTTTTGAAATAAGCTCTAAAATGATTTTCCATCAACAACTTATTATCATGCATTTCTACATTAATTTGCAATGTTATAGCTTTGACAAACTCCGCTATACCCGGAGTATCAGAGGAGCCCCATTTCCTAAGAATTAAATTTCGGGCTACTAGAATGGACGTGTTTATCAAAAGTTGGTCCCCCCCTCTGTATTGGTTTGTGCATCAAAAAGAGAAAACAGGGCGTGATTAAAAAATAATTTTTCAGTATTCTGTTCAACCAAAAATTAATTTTGCCCCTATACTGCCTAATCTTTGGGCATACCCACATACAATGTAATATATCTGCCCCAAACGCTCTGCATTTAGGACATTTATATTTCTGGTCACTCTGTGCCCATTTATTAATTCTATCTGGAGTGAGATAGTATTTATTTACTATTTTCAATTGTGATTCTCTCCAAGTGCAATTTGTTGTAGCTGCTTCAGACAAGCTTATACTTTTCCATATTTCTTGACCCGTTATTTCTAGAAAATATTTCATATATCCTATCTTTAGTTTATTTATATATTCTTGGCACCCTTTTAAAATATGCAAAAACATTTTTAGAAGGAAGATGGTATTTTTTAGATATCTCTGCATAAGTATCTATGCAAGTTTTGTCCTCATTTATAAGTTGTCAGAAGTTCACTAAGCCTTTCTCGTACCACTTTCTAAATCCATAATGAATGCCTCTGCCAGGCTCATCTTCCTTACACGTCACTCTTCATCTGCTGCACCTCTATGACAATCCCTTCACTGGCTTCCTCTTGCTTTTAGGATTAAACACAAAATTCTCACTCTAACATACAAAGCCCTCAACTGCACTGCTCCCCCCTATAGCTCAAACCTTGTCTCCAGATACTCTCCCTCTCATCCCCTTAGCTCTGCTCATGACCTCCTACTCTCCTCCTCTCTTGTTACCTCCTCACACTCCCGTTTAAAGGACTTCACAAAACTGGCTCCCATCTTGTGGAACTCTTTGCCTCGCTCCACAAAACTCTCTGCTGGTTTTGAAAGCTTCAAGCACTCCCTAAAGACTCTACTGTTCAGGGATGCATACAACCTACACTAACCTTTCCTTATACCAGTTCCTCTCCTCCATTGCTATCCCCTGAACCCCCTTAGCATGTAAGCCTAAGAGTCCAGCTGTTTGTAGATCACATTCTTAAGAGCTGACTACAACAACGCGACTCTTGGCAGGGCCCTCTACCCGTTTGATCCGTAAATGTTTTGTTGTTCTCCGCATTTGTTGAATCTGTCGGCGCTCTACAAATAACTAATAATAAAAAACACAAAAGAGCCTTGTTTTTTTTTTTATTTACCTGTAACAACTATATATATATATATATATATATATATATATATATATATATATATATATATATATATATATATATATATATATATATATACAGGGAGTGCAGAATTATTAGGCAAGTTGTATTTTTGAGGATTAATTTTATTATTGAACAACAACCATGTTCTCAATGAACCCAAAAAACTCATTAATATCAAAGCTGAATAGTTTTGGAAGTAGTTTTTAGTTTGTTTTTAGTTATAGCTATTTTAGGGGGATATCTGTGTGTGCAGGTGACTATTACTGTGCATAATTATTAGGCAACTTAACAAAAAACAAATATATACCCATTTCAATTATTTATTTTTACCAGTGAAACCAATATAACATCTCAACATTCACAAATATACATTTCTGACATTCAAAAACAAAACAAATCAGTGACCAATATAGCCACCTTTCTTTGCAAGGACACTCAAAAGCCTGCTATCCATGGATTCTGTCAGTGTTTTGATCTGTTCACCATCAACATTGTGTGCAGCAGCAACCACATCCTCCCAGACACTGTTTAGAGAGGTGTACTGTTTTCCCTCCTTGTATCTCACATTTGATGATGGACCACAGGTTCTCAATGGGGTTCAGATCAGGTGAACAAGGAGGCCATGTCATTAGATTGTCTTCTTTTATACCCTTTCTTGCCAGCCACGCTGTGGAGTACTTGGACGCGTGTGATGGAGCATTGTCCTGCATGAAAATCATGTTTTTCTTGAAGGATGCAGACTTCTTCCTGTACCACTGCTTGAAGAAGGTGTCTTCCAGAAACTGGCAGTAGGACTGGGAGTTGAGCTTGACTCCATCCTCAACCCGAAAAGGCCCCACAAGCTCATCTTTGATGATACCAGCCCAAACCAGTACTCCACCTCCACCTTGCTGGCGTCTGAGTCGGACTGGAGCTCTCTGCCCTTTACCAATCCAGCCACGGGCCCATCCATTTGGCCCATCAAGACTCACTCTCATTTCATCAGTCCATAAAACCTTAGAAAAATCAGTCTTGAGATATTTCTTGGCCCAGTCTTGACGTTTCAGCTTGTGTGTCTTGTTCAGTGGTGGTCGTCTTTCAGCCTTTCTTACCTTGGCCATGTCTCTGAGTATTGCACACCTTGTGCTTTTGGGCACTCCAGTGATGTTGCAGATCTGAAATATGGCCAAACTGGTGGCAAGTGGCATCTTGGCAGCTGCACGCTTGACTTTTCTCAGTTCATGGGCAGTTATTTTGCGCCTTGGTTTTTCCACACGCTTCTTGCGACCCTGTTGACTATTTTGAATGAAACGCTTGATTGTTCGATGATCACGCTTCAGAAGCTTTGCAATTTTAAGAGTGCTGCATCCCTCTGCAAGATATCTATTTTTGACTTTTCTGAGCCTGTCAAGTCCTTCTTTTGACCCATTTTGCCAAAGTAAAGGAAGTTGCCTAATAATTATGCACACCTGATATAGGGTGTTGATGTCATTAGACCACACCCCTTCTCATTACAGAGATGCACATCACCTAATATGCTTAATTGGTAGTAGGCTTTCGAGCCTATACAGCTTGGAGTAAGACAACATGCATAAAGAGGATGATGTGGTCAAAATACTCATTTGCCTAATAATTCTGCACTCCCTGTATATATATAAGTAGACAACCCAACTGTATATATATAAGTAGACAACCCAAGGCATTGATCTAGGCCCATTTGGTCTATTTCATGCCATCATTTCACTGCCAAACTTTGAGTTTCTCACTGAAATTATTTGCATACCCCTTGTGCAATCATGACACAAATGATTATAAAAGTTTCTCTGGGATCCCCTTTGTTCAGAAATAGCATACATAGATGGCTGATAATTGCAGCTGCTCACAAGTGAAGGTTTTAAAGGGACAGTATACTGTAAAATAGTTTTTCCCTTAATGTGTTTACAATTGCTTTTTTTACCAACTGCAGAGTAAAAAATGTATGAAAATTAGCTTTTTAAGGTTTATTTCTGTATATTAAAGCTCTGATTTTGTGTTTTGAAGCCACAGCCTAATAAAATAGGTTGAGCTTGAAGGTATAATCAGATCTCATTACTGTATCACATTGTGCACATATACCTGCTTCTTTATCTTATATCTGTCCTTAAAACAATCACCAATACTTTGAGAGAACAATGGAAAATCAACAATTTACTACCTTATCTCTGCTTTATCACACTGGGAGTGTAATTTCATCTGCTGGCTGTGTTTACAAAGCTTATCAATAGCTGGTACGTGCGGCCACAAACTTTCAGAATAGGTGGGGATACCACATGCTAAATTAACAATTTCAAATGCCAATATAAGGGTAAAGGAGCTACTTGTAAACAATTTAATACACTCCAGCAGGTAAAGTGGATAATTGGGAACAAATTAAAGGGGAGAAAATTTTTGAGTAAACTGTCCCTTTAATCAGGAAGCTTGTAAGCACAATTTAAGCTAGTGTGTAGAGATTACCCTTCCACCCCCTGATCCCTACCTGATTTCTCCCAAACAGCTCTCTTCCCTCACCACCCACTGGTCACCACTATCATAGGTTCTGGCAGACTTTCTGCCAGTATGTATTTTAGTTTTTATTATTATTATTATTATTTATTATTATTATTATTATTATTATTTTTTTATTTTTTTTTTCTGCAATGTAGTGATCCTCCTTAACCCACTCACCTCCCTGATCCCCCAAATAGCTCTCTAGCCCTCCCACTAAGGGTGGACATCTTTAGTACTGGAAACTGTCTGCCAGTGCCTATAGATACATATGTTTTTTCCTGTAGCATAGAGGTCCCCAAACCTCACCCCTCCAGCGATCATTAGTAAGGGCCCCTCATTCCAATTTTTTTTGTAGTGTAGCTTCCCATCCTTCCCTAAAAATATTTTTCTGTAGTGTAGGGCCCCTCCCACTAGCTCCTAGTAGCACATTTCTGATCTAGAGATGACTTTAACTATGTGTTTAATCCCTATGCAGGGGTTAAACACAGTTAGTTATATAAAAGCACTCATGCATTCATTTGCTTATTTAGAATTACAAGTAATTGGTTAAGAAAAAAAAAAACAAAGACTTGTCTTTTGTAAAACAAACACATTCCATGCCATCATAATAATGCATGTCAGACACATTTATCTTAGGCATTATAACCCAAGCATCATGCCTAATGCAATCTGAGAAAAGCAAGCTAGCTTCATTTAATCTACTCCAAAATTTGTATTGTTTAAAAAGATAGAGAACACCTTTACAACCCATTACCCAGCTTTCCACAATCAACACTACCAGCCACTATCCTCTTATCTCATGCATTTTTATTAGCTTTTCACAGCAAAACACTGCTAATTCATGTGTGCCTTATAGATACCATTGTGCTCACTCCAGTGGAGTTGTGCAGGAACCAGCACTAATTGGCTAAAATGGAAATCTGTAAATAGCACTGAGATAAGGGGGCTGTCTGTAGAGACTTAGATACAAGGTAATCACACAGATAAAACACGTATTAACATAACAGTGTTGGTTAAGCAAAAGTGTGAAATGGTTAATAAAAGGGATTATCTATCTTTATAAACAATAACAAATTTTGAGTAGATTGTCCCATTTATTTATGTATGAAGGGACTTCAGGCTGAAGTAGCACTAATAGCTTCTACAATTCCACCTTTATCTGTTTCTACTCTTCTGAATGCTGGTGCTGAAGGGTTACTTAATGCAGAACCAGCTGCCAATTGCCAAAACTGTTCTCTGGAGATGGAAAGAAATATATTTTTCTTTTTCAGGGTTTTTCTATAAAGATTATATCACATAATTCATCTAGTTCCCCAAATGTGGCCATGTAAGACATAACCGAACATTACAATGTAATTAATGATGCACTTACTTTTATAACCAGGGAATTGGGAGGCGTCCATAATTGTGAGATCTTGTTTCATAGGAGGGGGAGAGCTAATCCATTTTATTATGAAAAAAATTATATCAAATAATTTTTTGTTCATTGCATTATACTTGTTTTTTGTTGTTGCAGTGTGTAACTATTCTGTAATATTCCATATATAGGGCTAACTTTTCTAGAAGCAACCATTTAACACAGGCAGGTTAGCGAACATATTACAAGTTGAAAGAAAAACATTTGCGCACAAGCAAAACTCGTTGGGCGCTAACTTAAGGACTTTGCGGATATTGTGACTACTTTAACTTCTTCTCTAGACTTCAATGGAGCCTCCAATTTAAAAAAACAACAATTCACACTTATCGTTGGCACACTAAACCGACATCGCATTAGACCAACATCGCTAAACCCAAAGGGAGTTAAAAATATTTTACATTCCAATGTTCTTCACATAGAAGAAAATGTTGTTCATATTATTAGATATATATTTCTACATACAGGGTATATATATATATATATATATATATATATATATATATATATATATATATATATATATATATATAATTGTTTTCTTTAGAAAATAATTATATACCTATACATCTATATGACAATATACAGGTGTGTGTATGCAAATCTTTTCATGGGTTGGTGGGAGAGGTCCCATGTCTTATGAGAGAGGAATCCATACAGAGAGATATAATATATCAATTAAAATATATATTGATGACCTTCTCTTTGTGTGGAAGGGAACAGAACCAGAGATTAAGGATTTCATCAAATATCTGAATAGTAATCATCTTAACCTTCAGTTTTCTTCAACTTTTGATAAAATCAAGGTACCTTATCTAGACCTTTACTTAATAGGTGATCCAGTTAGTTTACGGATCAAGACCACATTGTATAGAAAACCCATTTTGCATGCCAGATCCTGCCATCCCAGACATACTGGTTTTGGGGTGGCTAAAGGCCATTTTATCAGATTAAAAAGAAACTGTTCAACAGCTATAGATTTCCAAAATGAATCAGATATTTTGAAGT